>NW_008794156.1:89468-114465 GCF_000699145.1 Aptenodytes forsteri | reverse complement strand
AGCTGGGAGGGGGCACAGCCAGGACAGCTGACCCAAACTGGTCGAAGGGATATTCCATACCGTATGATGTCATGTTCAGTATATAAACTGGGAGGGGTTAGCCGGGGGAGGGGTGACTGCTGCTCGGGAACTGGCTGGGCATCGGTCGGCGGGTGGTGAGCAATTGCATTGTGCGTCACTTATTGTGTATATGCTTTTATCATTTTACTTTTTTTTTTCTAATTCTCTCCCCCATCCCACTGCAGGGGCTGGGGGGGGAGTGAGCGAACGGCTGTGTAGTATTTAGCTGCCTGCCAGGTTAAACCACAACACAGGTTTACCAGAGAAAAGTACTTGAGTATGTGAAGAGGAGTATAGAGCTTTATCAGGAGAGAAGTAAGGACATTTGCCAAAAGAGTTATGAAGCAGGGGACTGGAAACTATAGGAAGACTATGACTGATGGCTCAGTAACATTTAAAAACCCAGCCAGGATGAATTCAGTGAGAATGACTTTAGGTACCACCAAAACCTCTCTTCAGAACTGTCATCTACAAAGACACAAAGTATATTGAGATAAAAATAGGCTAAAAGCTATTGGCTTTAGACTTGATCATCTACAGCTGTCATTTGAATGGTGTGTATCCAGTTTAATGTACACCAGAGTTAGTCATTGTAAGTTTTGTTCATAACTTGCAGAGATATAGACAACATCGCAAAATCCAAAACTTGATGCATTTTATTTACAAGAAGAATCTGTATTTGGCTAGAAAAACTGGATCCCTGAACTGTCCATTTTCTGCACTGACAGTAAAGTGAGCCTAAATTGAGTTGCTCAGATAATGATATATGATATCACGTTAGGTGGAGACTAATCTAATTCCTGTTTCTTCTGAATTACTTATCTTTACACAGCAGTAATGTCTGTTCTTTGGCCAAGTAAGGCAGAGTGTTATGAGTTCATACAGAAGTCCATAGCTTGCCATATATCGCCACATCTGTACTGCTTATCACTTGGAGCAATCCCTGCCTCAGTACTGTCCCAAAGCCTTTCATGCCTGTGCACTCAGAGGACCTGTTATCAATCTGTGCATGCCATGAACAGCACCTGTCTTTTCTGCAGGCTCTAAATGACCACGGTATTTCTCATTTTGGGTCTTAACATAGGACACTGTCCATATTTTCATTTTGAGTGATGCTTCTCAAATCCCTCGGCACAGAACTACTCTGCCATTTTCTTATGGGTGACTACGGACTGTCTGTCAGTGATAAATATTCCTCTGTCCAGCTTTGATATTCTGGATGTGTGTTCTGTGAAAAGAAGTGTGGCATGAAAGCACAAAGCTTTGAGGTATAATACCAGAAGACTAAACCAAAATGGGAAAGACAGGGTGTGGTCCTACACTTGCTAATGAAAAGGGATGACAAGAATTATGATACCACTAAAATATATTTGAATCTTATTTGGGAATGGGCCAGAAGAGATCCTTGAAGAGATTTGTCATTCATATGCTGTTAAAACAAGGGGTGCATGCTGCAGTAAAAGAAGGAAACATGCACATATTGCCTACTGTACTCGATCTTAGCAGTGAGACTGCAACCTAAAATAGATATCTGAGATAGATTAAATGAGCGGTGCCTCAGATGTGCCTCTTTTCGCCCCTTGCAGTAATGGTAGCATAGAAAGTTATCTCACATATAAGAAAATGAACTCCATCTCAGTTGAAGACCTGATTATCAGAGGGACCAGAGGAGTCCTAGTCAGCTGCCAGAGAGACTATAGGGTCTGGGGGTCTCTAGAGATGAGACCTGTGTGCGTGTGTCTGTGCACGCATGCACGTGTGTATGTGCATCTGTGTGAGTGTAGTGGTCTCAGGGGGAGATAGTGTTGGGTAAGAGAGACTTTAAATGCACTAAAGGAAAAAAATCATCTCCCATTTCCCTCTTCTGTCTATCCACCTACATATTTGGATATTTTATTATTCAAAATCCAATGAAGTAATATTCAAGAATTCTTCTAATTTAGAAATTCTAATTCTTCTAATTTAGGAATTAAGATTTTTCTTTCTGTTTAGTTAAATCTTAACTAGATGAAGGAAAGCTTTTTGAAACAGGTTAAAGCTGACAATAAAGATAAAAGATAAATATATGATGATGGAGAATCTTCTTGATTTATTTGGTCACATAGTAGTAGTATCATAGGACCTACATGCAAATGAAAATTTCAGAGAAAACCATGGTTGAACAGGTGCTCATGCACCAAGTTTCTTCTTCTAGCTAGGATTCCCATGATGCAAGCTTTCTTTTTCTGATACATAGGATATCCACCCTTGCAGCATGCTTAATAGGAGATGAAGACTACTGAACAACATCAGCCACTTGTCCTGAATGTCACTCCACCACAACCATGTCGTCTCAGTTATGTTTTTGTAAAACTGTGGTAAACCCATGGATGATTGCCACACCACAGTTGCAAAGATGCTGAAAGGGGATAAATCACTAATAGCTGCTTTCTTTGGCACACTAGGCAATATACACACAATTACAGAAAGTCAAGCTCAGGCAAAAAGTCTTTTAATAAAAAGCAAAGAGAGGATGTCTAGAAAAAAAGGGAAGCTATGTCACCTCTTTCTACTGCTGGGGTATGGTAGTTCTTTCAGATGGGATGCATGTGCTCCTATTTAGACATCCAGGCTATGGACACCATATTTCTATATGAACTATATAGGGACATTAAGATACAGGTACATTAAGTAGCTATCTATCTCAGCTGTTATTTGCATTGTAGGCACCAAAGATTAGGAGAATAAAGTCCATCATTTAGACAAGAGATAAGCAATAAAAGAATCCACAATGTGAAGTTTATCTCAGATGATTTTGGGAGGGAGAGATGCTTGTAATATTAATGATCACTGCCTTTAATTGATCTCTTCATTTCAACCCGAATATCCAAGATATGATGATTTATTTTACTTGGTCTCAGCATTACTTAGTAGTCAGTTTGCATTTCCGGTATCACTAAACCCATTTCTCTAGTGTCACGGAGGCCAGAGGTACACAGCAGTCTTCAAAACAGAATGGCTAATGAAAGGAATTATAAGGCGCAACACTGGGAATATAAGAAACTAGCTAATAGCCTATTATTATTTTTTTCTTCTGTCATGGAATAAGCTTGTTAGCTCCTGGCTCAAAATATTCAGAGTTTCATACACAAGAGATAATCGTCCCAGAGGCAGCCAGGAAATATTTAGGCTTCAAAACTAAGGCTAAGAATTTAGAGTTAGGAATATGAAAAGAGATGAGCTGCAAAGGAAGAGGTCTTTAATAGACTTCCCCAGTACATGACCAGGACGAACACAGAGAAGTGTCTCTTTTCCTGGGGTGAACTGTATTGCATGTTTTTTAAATACAATGTTTGACTTAAAGATGCAGAGATTGAGAGCGAGGACGAAAAAGACAAGAGATGTAGATCAGAGATGAGAGAAAGAACTTCAAGAAAGCTTTATGTTGTATTTTTTGAAACATTGACGTATTTTCTGTCTAACAGTTCTGTTAATACAAGGGGTAGTCAAGAGGAAAGAACCATATCGTTTTAACTTGTATACCATGAATCAGTCTCCCTAGTTATCTGTGTATCTGTCAATGTATCTGTCTATCTATCCACTCAGTTTTAACTTGTTCCTCATTTTCATGTTAGATATAGGTCAGTTCACTGTTATTTTGATCTTTTCTATGGGTTTGAGAGTATACACGCATGGGCATTAGTTTATTATTATTTCATTACAGTATTTTCTACTAATGAACTCATTCAATACATTTTAGTACCTTTTCCCAGGGAGAGGATACAAGGATTGCAAACAGGTAATGACATCTTAAGAAAAGAAGCAACATTTTTTCTTTGGTGAGTACATAAATCCCAAACCAAGTAATTCAGTGAATGTATGGGTTTTTTTTTCAAGTACCATGAGTTAGTGTTCATGTCCATGTTCATCATCTAGGCTTTTTGTATAGCCAAAGAAAACAACTTGACCATTTCAGGAGTGACTCAGAATATGTGTCAGAGATAAGCAGAATGAATTTGTAATTAAAGGTGCTAGTCTCCACTAATTATCTTGTCTGCTATCTGCTACAACTAAGCTCTGGGCTCTTTTAAAATTCACAGCGAAAGATAGAAACTTTCATAGTAATATGATTTTTGTTAAATTCCTATATAAATGTGAAGATAATAAAAATGTAAGAATAACACTGTTAAATTCACTATAAGACTAGCGAATAACGCTACAAAATTTCTCCCAATGGGTCTAAAATGGCAGTCTGCAATGACTAGTGTCATCAATGCTGTAGAAGCCTAAAAGGGTAAAAGACATTCCACCTTTAATATCAAATTGCACTCTAATGACTCAACTCTCTCTCAGCCTATCTTCTTATCTATTTTTCCATTTTAGCTTTCAAAACTAGAATAATTGAGCAAAATATAGTTTTAATTTGTCATTTACAAAAAAATAAATTGAGTTCTTGAATAACTGCTGGATTTTTTTCCCTCCACAAAAACTAGTTTGTATTCATTTAAATGCATCATACAGTTTTTAGAAGTGTTCATAAAATCTTCTCCATTGTGGAATTTTTTTAATGTCACTTTCTTTTAAATGTCAGGGAGTCTCTCTTCTGTAAATGGAGAGGAGAAAAATGTTATTAAAAAGTGTATTTATTTCTCATATCTTAAGTATCATTGTCGTGGTTTAACCTCAGCCGGCAACTAAGCACCACGCAGCCGCTCGCTCACTCCCCCCCGGTGGGATGGGGGAGAGAATCGGAAGGGTAAAAGTGAGAAAACTCATGGGTTGAGATAAAGGCAGTTTAATAGGTAAAGCAAAAGCCACACACGCAAGCAAAGCAAAACAAGGAATTCATTCACTACTTCCCATGGGCAGGCAGGTGTTCAGCCATCTCCAGGAAAGCAGGGCTCCATCACGCATAACGGTTACTTGGGAAGACAAACACCATCACTCCAAACGTCCCCCCCTTCCTTCTTCTTCCCCCAGCTTTATATACTGAGCATGACGTCACATGGTATGGAATATCCCTTTGGCCAGTTTCGGTCAGCTGTCCTGGCTGTGCCCCCTCCCAGCTTCTTGTGCACCTCCAGCCTGCTCAGTCAGTAGAGCATGGGAAGCTGAAAAGTCCTTGACTAGTGTAAACACTACCTAGCAACAACTAAAACATTGGTGTGTTATCAACATTGTTCTCACCCTAAATCCAAAACAAAGCACTGTACCAGCTACTAGGAAGGAAATTAACTCTATCCCTGCTGAAACCAGGACAATCATCTCCTAGAGATTCCTTTACTTTTTTCTTCTGATGAAGAAACAGGAGGATCTAAGCAACTAGCTTTGATTTTTCTGAATAGCTTTTAGATAAATCAAACAGGGAGACAATATCCCACTGGTTGTCACCTAAGAACTTGTTGATAACAAAAATTTTCTGAGAAGTAATGAGTTTCCCATTTCCAGACTCAAGTGCCTAAATAAAAGAAACCAAGATGTTGGTAATGATTTAAACTAAAAAAATTCATTGCTCTGTTGTAGGACATCATGTGACACTGTGAAGGTCTTTGAGCGTCTCATAGTGTCATGATAGCTCTGGGATCAAACTCACACTCGCATCTAATCTCCCTGAGTGCCAAAAAACACGGCTTGATTCTGCCTGAACCAGCTGGCTCTTTAGAGAGGCAAACCAAAGCAAAGGATGGGGGTGGAAGATGTGGGAACTGGCTCATGGTGTAGATCTGCTTCTTGAGATGCTGAAGGTGCAAACTGGATGGAGATATTTGGTTCTAAGAACTTGAGTTTGAACTCTACAAACTACCAAAGGGAAGGTGAATATGGCCCATCTCAATCCTTGGCCAAGATAGCTTTCTAGATTGCTTTCTGAGTTGGAAACACCTATATAGTTGAGATGCATTGTGTGTTTGTGCGTCTTGTGACATGTCTCCTCTGTTATGTGACTAACAACATAACAATGAGAAAAATATTATATTTTGGACTACTGATTTTCCTGCTTAATCCCCACTGATGTATTGGAGAGTGTAATAGGAAACTTTGTTTAGCAAAATACAAGTGTATGTGTATAGGAAATATTCCTTGGAAGTTCTCTGATTTAAAATACAATTATCTGTTATGTGGTCAACCTCCTGGCGGTAAACATCAGAATGTGTAATTCCCAAAAATTCCACTTACCCCTGGCTTGGAGTGGAGACCTTAAACATGTCCACATCTATACGTGTGGAACACTGAGCCTGTGGGGGTATTCTGCAGCCCCGCCTTTGGATATATCAGATTTCGGCCCTGAGTCAAACAAGAAACACATAGAATAGATTTCCTAAAAACTGGGGCAACCTTGCACTGAGTGTCTAGTTCAGCATTAAGGTCATGAGTGTGGAGGAACAGACTGGTCCAGCCAGAATTGCTGTCATCCTCCCATGTTTGGTGGTGGGCACTTCTGGGATTTAAGCCTGTTTGTCAGGAAGACAACGTATCTTAGACAAGTCAGAGGATTGTAAAGACTTCTTCTTTCCCAGACCTCCCCCTTGTGTGGAGTTTGAAAGGCATTTGTAAGAGGACATGAAGGAGGAGGAGGAAATGCCTGTTGGGCTCAGCGGGGAGGACAGCTCACATCCAACCCTGCCTCCATACCTTTGTTGGAAACCCTGCTTCTCAGCTAGAACTGAAATTGACTTCACCCCACCACCTGCTCCTGACATTGAATACTGGTTGTTTGTTTGCCTGTCTCTGTTACCTGGGAGTCAGCTAGTGCCACTTTAGTATGTCCTGATTCCACTTGCTGACATGATGTTTTTTTTCCTCCTCTTACAGGTAACATACTGTGAATGGAAAACCAAACAAGTGCAAGTGAGTTTGTTCTCTTGGGACTTACAAGTGACCCACACCTTCAAAGCCTCCTCTTCTTTGTTTTTTCAGTTATTTATTTAATCACTCTGTTTGGAAATATGGTGATCATGATTGTGATAAGTACTGATCCGCACCTTCACTCCCCTATGTACTTCTTCCTTTTTCACTTAGCCCTCACAGACATCTGTTATGCTACCACCATTATTCCTTATATGCTGGTGAAGTTCCTACTGAAGCAGAGAACCATTGACTTCAGTGCCTGTATTATCCAGATGTCCTTAATCCTTCTCTCAGCTGGTAGTGAAATTTTCATGCTCTCAGTAATGGCATATGACCGATACATTGCCATCTGTAAACCACTACAATACCAAGAGGTTATGAACAAATCTGTCTGTAGCCAGCTGGTGGGGGGTGCATGGGCAATGGGGGTCTTACACTCCATTATAAACACACTGCCGATGCTAAATGTGCAATTCTGCAAGCACACAGAAATTAAGCATTTCAGCTGTGAGTTGCCCCCTCTCTTAACCGCAGCCTGCGGCAGGACCTTCCTCAATAAACTTGTTCTTCTGTCTTCTGCTGTGATCTCTGGGTCAAGCTCCTTTCTGCTCACTCTCATCTCCTATATCTATATCATCTCTACTGTCCTGAAGATACAGTCTGCAACGGGGAGACAGAAAGCTTTCTCCACTTGCAGCTCCCACCTCATCATAGTGGTTTTGTTATACACAACTGCTTTGTTCCAGTACACAAAACCCAGTTCAGTCTCATCATTCATTCTAGATCAACTGTTTTCCATCCAATACAGCATTTTAACCCCCATGCTAAATCCCATCATCTACAGCCTGAAAAATAATGATGTGAAAACAGCTTTGGGCAGAATGTTAGGGAAAATTCAAGTTTCACAATCAGTGTAACTACCTCTAAGCTGTACTTTTCAAATAAATGCAATTTAAAATATGGAGCTATGAAAAAGCAACCTGTCCTGTATGTTAAGGGATGTTAAGAGTGGCTGTCACCTGCCACAGCTTTGGACCCAAGACCTCCTCCTGTCTGGCTGCTGGAGCCCCATCTTGTGCCCTGGGCACCTGGGGTCTCTGTCCAGGCTGAGGGTCATGGCTGCCGCGCTCCCATCTGCATGTTCAACCAGTAGCAAAGCTGAGCACGTGTCCCAAAGGACACTGACACGGCCAGTCACACAGACTGCCACAGACACAACTCTGCCTTCAGCAGCACCTACATACTGGACCCACACAACACACAAGCACATGTCCCCTCCTCCTCTGGGGCTGGCAGAGACTAGGGCAGGCGCACACACAACATTCTCCAAGTTCACAAGGACATACACAGGTCCCCTGAGCATCAGCACGGCCTGTCTGCTGTCCGGTGCCCCTGCCCTGGCCCTCTCACCTGCCCCATGGGTTCCCTACTCGCTGACTGGTCTAGCTTGATGCTTGCTGCAAGCATGCAACACTCACACACTCATCCCAGAGGCACTCCACACTCACAGGTGCTCCTGGGTACCAGCATGAGCCCTCTGCCCACCTGATACTCCTGCAAGGACCCAGGTCCTTCTACTCACTGGCTGGTCCAGCTTGAAGTTTGCTGGTGAATACACATGCACACCCCACGCACACACGTTTTGGGGAAGACACAGACACTCGCCCCTCAACAGCTAGCACCAGGCACATGGGCTGTGATCCATGGTCCTGCTCCAGCCGCCAACATGGAATCCCTCACTCTCCTCCCGCACCCCAGTTGCCTGCAGTAACTGTTTTTTGGGACACACACTGTTCCTGGCCCAGTGGCCAGTAGCCCCTACTCACACCAGTAACTGACACCACAGGCCAGGGGCACCCATGCCCCTGGTCTGATGCCAGTAGCTGGCAACCCAGTCCACTCATGCTGGTTTCCCCAGTAGGTGGCACATAGTCCTTGCAGCACTCACACACAGGACAGAGGGTGAGATTATGCAGACAGATAGTTAAGAACAGTTCTAATAAGAAAATAGGACAGACCGCAGTGATCAGGCAGAGGGCTTGGTCACAGAAGTGTACTGATCTGTTCCATTCTACATGCAACTGCCTTATTTACACCCATTTTTGTCTATTCTTCCTTTGTTCCTCCTCAGTTCCCTTCCCCTGCACATTCCCTCATCAGTTTGCACAGTTCCACTAACCACCTCCAACATCCTGGACCCTCAGGTTTGAATCTTTATTGGTTGCAAATTCCATGTTCGCCTGTAATTTCTTGATAGCCCATCAATTAGTGTGACTGACAAGGTTTCTTTTGTGTCTTTGTCCCCATTACGTTTACCTGTCAGGTTTGTTTCTCTGTATAATTTATTTTCCTTAGTATCACATTGGACAATATCCTTCATTAGATAATCTCGCTGAATGTAACATTCCCACATACCCTTAACAGTTAGCATGACTGACCACGTTCATTCTCATCACTGCCTCCTTTATAGTTTGTGGTCTGGTTTGTGTCTCTGTATGTTCTTGTTTGTTGCTTCCTCCTTTTCTTATTATCCATTTTTGCATTGAAAATGTCCTTGACCAGATACCCTTAAAGGAGCAGATACCCCCATTCCACGTATGTGTCTGTAGGAACAGGCAATATCACTTGCTTTTGACTTCATGTTTTTATTCCCATGCTGTTTTTACTGCATTCCTACTCTTTTGCTGCTGGGGTCTTTCCAGGGGGCAACAACTAAGTTGGCAGATGAAATCTGGGCCAGCTCAGTGCTTACATCAGCTGCTCTTTTAGGCTTATTCTAGGTCCAGCCACACCATGTAGGGACAGCCCCTGTTCCAGCCACTGCATTCCCTTCACAGCCACGGCAGGCATCTGCTTGCTGAAGTCAGGACTCCTGCTTTCCTGGAGCTGTGTCCACTGAAACTACCAGAATTTGGTCTCTTCAGAAATGATCTCTTTTCACCTCCTCGCTGTCCTGTTGTGCCCCTCTTCTTGTATATGGTCTAACTGCTTTTGTAACCTGGTGCTGGCACTGCAGTGCCTCCGTGGGCATTCCCATAACTACAAGCATGTCCTAGCAATGAGTGCTTCTCTGCTAAAGAAAGCCTGGCCTCTTCTTGCCTCCCTATTACAGCATCTCTGCAGCAACAGGTTTTCAGCGTAGTGCCTGAAAGCTCAGCTTTTCTTACAATGCTGCTGGCAAGAACACACTTCAAAGCATTGCACCTAAAGGACCTGCAGCTTTCCTTGTGTTCTCCATGAGCTCAGGGTGACAAGCAGAGAGTCCCAGCATTCCCTGGGAATGGAGGATGGAGACTGATTCATACCATCTTCAATTAAACACCTTAGGCTGGATCTAGCAGCACATCTGATTGCCTCTCATGCCACTGGAAATGTCTCATGATTCCTCAGAGCACTTTTCATGGCCACAGACACCTAAAAATGAGGGATAATAGCCTGTGGCTCTATCTGGCTAGGTCAACTTCCCTCCCTGACCATCATGTCCAGTGTGGAGTCACCCCATGGCCCCAGAGAACTGCAACTCTGGACCTGGTCAGGGGGCCAGAGCTGGACTGCAACCCCATTCGCTCTGCTGAGCAGCATTGCCAACTTTTGGGGTCCTGCACAGAAGAACATGGCTTCACTTTTACCTGGGAAAAGACTCTCTGCGGAGCAGGGGTGTCACTAAAGAAGAGCAAGGGAGCACCAGTGTGTGAGAGAGCAATAAAATATTTTTTTAGTGCGCAGAGATGTGGCCCACCCCGCCAGGGTAGCAACTTCATGTTGCAGCGTACTTCCTGTTTGTAAAGTGGAAGGGGCAGCTGGTCCTGCCAGATAATCACAGGACAGTCTGCGAACACATGGGGTATGATATTTTACAAAATGGCAGCCTCCAGGGGCAAAAAGAGGTGGATAAACAGATCACATGGCTGAGAACAAGGGCAACACTTTGGGAAAAAGTGGGAAATGTGACTGCCAGTAGGGGTGGGAAATCTGCCAGAAGTTGGGGACATGGCACCAGTCACTTCTTGTCTTGGATAAAAGTTGTTCCTATATTATTGGTGATGTTGTGATGTCTCTGTGATACAGACTGCTTGATCAGGAAGAAGAAATAGTGGAGGCTTTCTTCAAGACACTGCAGGAGCAGTGGTGTCCCAGCCATGTCTGGCTGTTTGTGTGAGCTAGTAACTGTGTGTCTCTAACGGTGAGGGGATCCCCACCAGCTCACAGTCTGTGGGTGCTTTTGTGTCTCCAAGAACAAGATCACCATGGGGTAGTCAATGGTGGAGCAGGGAAGTCTCTGCCAGCTCTGGGTGTGTCAGGGCCTGTGTGACTCTAAGGGTGAGAGCAATTGGGGTGCACTGCTGGGGGACCAGGCGGGTCCCAGGGAGTCCTGGCTGTTTCTGTGTGGAAGTGCCTGTGTTTCTCTAAGAGTGAGACTACAAGGAATTTGATTATTTGGGACAAGGGGACTCTCCATCAACTCTGGGTGTGTGACTTTCCCCGCAAGCCTTTCTGTGGGTCTCACAGGCCACCAACTCAGAGGCGAGCAGCTCAGGTGCTGGCACGATCCTCTAAGAGTGAGACTACAAGGAATTTGATTATTTGGGACAAGGGGACTCTCCATCAACTCTGGGTGTGTGACTTTCCCCGCAAGCCTTTCTGTGGGTCTCACAGGCCACCAACTCAGAGGCGAGCAGCTCAGGTGCTGGCACGATCTGCAGTGGAGCGCTCTAGCGCGGTGCACGGGGGGGGTTCCCAAACCACGGGAACCTTGGGGGGAGCTGAGAGTGCCCCCCTGGCTGATGAGACTCGGGCAGGGCCAGGAGCAACAACGGCCAAGCCCCCACCTCCCACGTATAAAAGAAGCTCTTAGGGAGCACTAGCAACCAGGGTGGGCAAACAGGGAGTGGTGCGTCAGCAAGCGCATGGTGCGGCAGTTTGCACAACAGTTTGCACGAAAGGGCACGCAGGAAGGGAGCTCTGCCAGCTTGACCAGGGAGCAATGGTATCCACCCAGCAGAAAACCATGGCCTCTCTAAGCTCTCAACCCACCACGACTGACGCAGCTTCCCAGACAGAGCTCCGGTGGGAACACGCTGCCACCCAGGTGTCAGGCTGCAGGGTGTGCCCTGCTCTTACACCAGTACCAGATGGCAGCAGTGAGCACACCCGTGGGAGGTGCGCCCATGGAGAGGAACTCCTCTGCTTAGTGACAGAGCTCTGGGAGGAGATGAGTAGGTTGAGGAGTATCAGGGAGAGCGAGAGAGAGATAGACTAGTGGAATCGCACCCTACCTTCCCTGGGACAGGCCCAACAGGCAGACAGGATGCATGATATGGAGGATTCCCTATCCCCTCCTGCATAAAAACTGCTTCCATAAAGAAAAAAAGACGGGTCATTGTCATAGGAGACTCCCTTCGGAAGGGAACAGAAGGCCCAATATGCAGACCAGACCCACTTCTTAGGGAAGTCTGCTGCCTCCCTGGGGCCCAGGTTAAAGATGTGAAGAGAAAACTTCCTACCCTGGTATGGCCCTCAGATTACAATCCATTATTGATTTTTCAGGTAGGCAGCGATTAAGTTGCAACAAGAAGTCTGAGGGCAATCAAGAGAGACTTCAGAGCCCTGGGACGACTGGTTAAAGGATCAGGAGCACAAGCAGTGTTCTCCTCTATCCTTCCAGTTGCAGGGAATGATGAGGGAAGAAACAGGAAGAGCCAGCAGATCAATTCCTGGCTCCAAGCCTGGTGTCACAGGCAGAATTTTGGGGTTTTTGATCATGGGTCAGTCTACACAACACCAGGCCTGCTGGTGACAGATGGGGTACACCTGTCTCAAAGGGGGAAAAGTATCTTTGCACAGGAGGGGGAAAGGGATAAAACCAGGCTTGCTAGAGATAGGCCTTGGGGTGGCATGCCAGTGTTTGAGGGAAAGTGTACTAGTGAGGACTTTCGGTCTTCCATCTCAGTGGAGGTAGGGGATGGAGATTCGTGTGGCAGCAAAGACACAAGGGTTATTGATGTGTTAGAAACCATGGAAGTGCCTGAGAACAGTCACATAGGAATTAGGGCTTCTCCCCAAAAAATGTGGCGGGATCAATAGCCCAAGTGAAGTGCATCTACACCAATGCACTCCCCGGAAGGAGGATCCAGGGAAATACGGGCCTGTCAGTCTGACCTCAGTGCCAGGGAAGGTTATGGAGCAGATCATCCTGAGTGCCATCACGTGGCACGTACAAGACAAAAAGGTGATCAGGCCCAGTCAGCATGGGTTTATGAAAGGTAGGTCCTGCTTGACTAACCTGATCTCCTTCTATGACAAGGTTACCTGCTTAGTGGATGAGGGAAAGGCTGTGAATGTGTGGCTGAGGGAGCTGGGGTTGTTTAGCCTGGAGAAAAGGAGGCTGAGGGGAGACCTCATCGCTCTCTACAACTCCCTGAAAGGAGGTTGTAGCGAGGTGGGTGTCGGTCTCTTCTCCCAAGTAACAAGCGATAGGACAAGAGGAAATGGCCTCAAGTTGCACCAGGGGCGGTTTGGATTGGATATTAGGAAAAATTTCTTCACCGAAAGGATTGTCAGGCATTGGAACAGGGAAGTGCCCAGGAAAGTGGTTGAGTTGCCATCCTGGAGGTATTTAATAGACGTGTAGATGTGGTGCTTAGGGACATGGTTTAGTGGTGGACTTGGCAGTGTTAGGTTAACGGTTGGACTCGATGATCTTAAGGGTCTGTTCCAACCTAAATGATTCTATGATTATGTCATGAGTTAGGAGAGTCCTGATGATTGCCCTACCTCAGTCTGCTTTCTAGAGGGGCCTGACACAAAGTTTGAAGGAGTCAGTGTTAAGGGAAAAGGCAGGGCTTGCCAGAGTTTACTAAATTTCCAGCAGTTCAGAAGTTGCAGTCTCCTTTGAGAGCCAATTAAGCAATGCTCCCTCTTTGCAGTCCCTGGGGAAAGCCGAACTGTGGATGGGACCTCAAAGGAATCGGTGCTATCAACCCCAGGCTACTGTGCAGTCACTGAAGGTGCTGCGGGGAGAAGAGGGCAAGGATAGAGAAATGCCTGAGCCCTGTGTCCTGGTTTCACCTGGGATAGAGTTAATTTTCTTCCTAGTAGCTGGTACAGTGCTGTGTTTTGGATTTAGTATGAGAATAATGTTAATGTTAATAACACACCGATGTTTTAGTTGTTGCTAAGTAGCATTTGCACTAGTTAAGGACTTTTCAGCTTCTCATGCCCTGCCAGCGACAAGCTGGGAGAGGCCACAGCCAGGACAGCTGACCCAAACTGGCCAAAGGGATATTCCATACCATGTGACATCATGCTCAGTATATAAACTGGGGGGAGTTAGCTGTGGGAGTGACCACTGCTCGGGAACTGGCTGGGCATCGATCAGTGGGTGGTGAGCAATTGCATTGTACATCACTTATTTTGTATATTCTTTTATCATGATGGTTATTATTATTTTCCCTTCTTTTTCTGTCCTATTAAACTGTCTTTATCTCAACCCACAAATTTTACTTTTTTTTTTTCCCCCAATTCTGTCCCCCATCCCACTGTGGGGGGGGAGTGAGCAAACAGCTGTGTGGTGTTTGGCTGCCTGCTGGGTTAAACCACAACACCCTGTCTCAAGGGTTGCAGAGAGCCCGGGAAAGGGAAGGACATGGTTGGGAAGAGGCAGAGGGTGAGAGTCCGACCTTGGTCTTTGTACCCAGGCACCATCAGCGCAGAGGTCACCCCTTTGTGCTGAGGACTGCAGGTGGGTGCTGGATGTGCTGAGTCAGGGTACTGTTGATTTTGCTGCTGTGTGTTTGTGCACTGAAAGTTTGTAAGTGAAAGCTGAGTCTTATCCCTGTCCTTTGCTGCATGTGTCCCCACTGCAACTCCCTCTTTCCCCCAGACGCCCTGAGCCCCAGCACTGCTGGACAGGGGCTGGTGGTGCTGAGTTGCAGCTGGGCTTGGGTGTGTTGGAGCAAGCCGGGGACACTCACCCACCTTGGCTGGGATGAGGGAAGAGTCTGGGCAGGGTGTTTAGGACCAGATTTCCTGATCCCTTCTCTTCTCCTCCCACAGGGCTCTGTCCTTTCTCAGCCTTCTCCTTTTTGTCTTTCTCCTTCATTGTCCCTCAGGCCATCCAGTGGGAAGGGCTTCACTCGTCCTAGTCAGCTCTGCTAAAGCTGGTTGTCTTCATTACTTCCAGAAGCAAACCATCCCAGCTCAGGAGGTGGTTTTGACAATGTTTAGAGTAAAACGTATTTCAAGGAGCACCGCTCAGGTTTTTCTCAGGCATGGACTTTCTCTGGCTGTTAACTGAGGCATGTCCTGGGCATTGCCCATGACCCTGACCCTGCTCCTCTCCCGCCTCACCCTCAGCCACCCCTGGGACACCCCTCCCAGTGCCTGGCAGTGCTGAGCACGGATCCCCATGAGTACAGCTGGCCACGCTGAGGTCATGCTGCTCGGCTGGATGAGCAGGAGGGCGGCCCCAAAGCAGTCAGGAACCACCACTGAAGAGGGGAGGATGAGAAGTGAATGGTCCTCCCTACCCTTTTCCCTTCTTCCCTGCACAAAGTCTCTTGCATGCTGCCTGATTGATTCACAATTACACTTTTTCTTTAATTTACTTTTTCCTTCTTTCTCACCTTCTCTTCTATTGTTTCACACACAATGTTGGTTCAAGTGTCCTCTGTCATTAGCTCATTGAAAAGCCCCTTCTTCATCTGGGCTGGAAACTCTTGACATGCTCTTTGTCAACACAAGAAATTGGCCTGCTCAGAGCAGGAATAATCTCCTCTGAAGGGCAGTGTTTCAGACAGCTGAGACCACTCACCCAGTGCTGTTCTCAGCTGTCTCCTAGTTGAAGAAAGCATATTTGCCTTAATATTTTTACAGAAACAATGTGTTTCAAATCATGGCACTGGTTTTCCTTGAGACACTGTTTCCTTGCCAGAGAGCAAAGGATCTCAGTTCTCAGCAGCTTATTCTGATTATGTTGGGGAAACTACTGAGCACAAGAACGCAGGTCAAAATGTGAGCAAATGCGTATGATGTTTTTATTCCAGTGTGAGGAACAGGCAGTTCCATGGGGCAAGTCACTCCTGTGGTCAGAGGGAGTGCTCTTGGGACAAGCAGGTTTGCCCTCTTGTCCTGGTTCTCTTCTTCTGATGTGGAGGGAGGCAAAAATGAACTATGAACAAAGGCAAAATATATGACATTTCGGTTTGGTTTTTTAGCAGCAATGTCCCTTATGGCTTTTCTTCAACTTAATGCTGAACTACATGTGTTTTCTCACAGGCCTCCTTCCTGGCAAGTGGGAAAAGAAAGATAAACAAAGCTGTATGAAAACACGTGAAGAGGACAATCAGACATCACCCATGGAGTTCCTGCTGCTGGGAATGGGGAATACGCCCACACTGCAGATTCCTCTCTTCCTCCTATCACTCATCATTTATTCAGTGATTGTGATTGGGAATATCCTCATAGTTGTGCTGGTGGTGTCAGAGCAGCATCTGCACACCCCCATGTACACTTTCCTGGGCACTCTGTCCTTTTTGGAGACCTGGTACAGCTCCACCATCCTGCCCCAGCTGCTTGCTAGCTTCCTAACTGGGGACAGGACTATCTCTGCTCACGGCTGTATGGCTCAGTTCTACTTCTTCAGCTCTTTTGTAGCTACTGAGTGTTACCTGCTGGAGGCCATGTCTTATGACCGGTACTTGGCTATATGCCAGCCCCTGCTCTATGCAAGCCTCATGACCTGGAAAATCTGTCTACAGCTGGTGGCTGTATCTTGGCTAGTGGGTATGCTGGTGTCTGCAACAGTCACAGCCTTTTTATCCCAGATTAATTTCTGTGGCCGTAAGACAATCGACCACTTCTTCTGTGACTTTACCCCTCTGCTGGAGCTTTCCTGCAGTGACACCAGTGTGGTCACACTTGTATCTTTCATCATGTCTTTCCTGAGCATTCTCTTCCCCTTCTTGTTCACGCTGGTCTCCTATGTGTGCATCACAGCTGCCATCCTGAGGATCTCATCCAACATAGGCAGGCAGAAGACCTTCTCCACCTGCTCCTCTCACCTCATTGTTGTCACTATTTTCTACGTCACCCTTCTCATTGCCTACCTGCTGCCCAGAACAGCTCCGCTGAGGCAGCTCAACAAAGTGTTCTCCTTTTTCTACACCATTCTGATGCCCCTGGTCAATCCGTTCATCTATATCCTGAGAAACAAGGAGGTCAGCGAGGCCCTGAGGAAAGCACTCAGAAAAGCCATGGCCAGCACCTAGGGTGCACAGTAATGTTTCATCTGCAGGAATGCATCATTTGTTCTTTTGGTTTGTGTAAGTAGGTAGGACTTTGACAGGCATGTGGTATCCAATGCCCCAGACATTGCTTTAGGAGCATGCAATATTGAGTATGCTTGTGGGATTGGAAGGGCCAGGGGGAAGAGATTTCCTTTCAGAAGGGTGTAGGAGATATTTGGGTAAACTACGCTTCTTTCTTTAAAGTTAGCCACCTGCTTCTTTCTTTAAAGCCAGTTGGTGATTCCTTCTTTATGTACAGTGGAAATGTTCTCGGTTTTCTTTCTGTGAATGGAATAAAGGGATTGCTGATGAAACATGATCTCCATCCGTTGTAGAAGTCTGCATGCCAGCCAGTGACCCTGGTCACTGCTACGTTCAATGGAGAGGCCCATTTCAGCACAGCTGCCCACCCCCATGCAGTTACTTCTCATCATCTGAGATGCCCTCAGGTCTTCCAGAACTGGGTATGTGGCTGGCACATAGAGCAAGGGACTTAGGAAGGGATCTGCTGGGGTTTAACAGCAGCAGGTGACAATGGAGGGAGGAGGGAGACGTGGGAGCATTGGAAGGTTTGCCCTACAGCACTAGCACCTGCAGGCAGGGACTCCAAAGCCAGCCTGTCAGTTATGCAGCACAGTCCGAGGCTCATAATAACACAAACCAGATGCAGTGCCTTCACAACACCCTGTTCTGTCACCGATGTGTCCAGGGAACCTGTGGAATAAATATCAGGTGAAGAAGGCTCCTGGGTCAGCATTTAAAACAAAATTGTGACTCTCCCTCATTCATGCCCTTCCTTCCCCCATCCCCAGCTGTGCTTCTCTGGCTCCCACTTCAGCTCTGCTGGTATACCTTCACCTTGGTGTGGAAAGAGTGGGGCAACTCCATGTCTCACACTGCCTTCAGCCTTTGGCTGAGACAGCTTTCCTCCTCACCTCTCCTTCCTTGCTGGGAAGCCTCTACCCAGCTCTTCTCCAGAGCCAAGGGCTTAGGTGGGCTCAAGGTCTGTTCCTCTCAGATGTTAACTCCTTTTTCCAGGTTGTCATTAGAGATTTAGAGGGTTACAAGCTCAGCCTTGGCTGTTCACTGAGCAAGAAGGGCACTCTGTGGAGGCTTCAACAGTACTGAGTTCGTTTCCAGGTAAAATTCACAAAGAGAGGAGGAGAAAGCCCAAGCTCCACTTCCAAGAAGAGAGACGGAAGGTGTTGGGGATCATCTGGCCAAAGATTCCCCATAACAGGGGAATCCCTTCCCACCATTCTAGAGAAGAGATCCCCTTATAGATTTCCAACATTATTGGAGTAATGTAACCAAAGAATAACCAAAGAAAGCCCTTTGCTCTCCATTCTCTGCCCTCCTGGATGGCCTGCTTGGTGGCCATGACTGGGGCCATGTTGATCATAGTGCTTGTGGGGATTGCTCAGAACAACACTACCCTGCCCTGCCCTGGAGAATGCCCATCCTGCCCAGCCAGTCCATGGTACTCATTGAGGTCCAGGGTGATGCAGCCAGGCTGCAGTAGGATGGCAGGGAAATCTGTTGCCCATTAAGAAGGGCACTGCAATTCAGGTGGGGTTTGACCTTGCTTCTTGAGGGAGGGATTTCTTCCTGAAGTGCTAGGAGCAGCAACATGGACAGCCACATCTGAAGGACTTACCCAGAATGTCTGTGATGCCTTTTGGGAGAGCAGAGCCTCCTATTTCTAATACGCTTCAGAAGAGAGGAGTCCAGTCCTCCTTTCTCCTCTCAAAGCATCAGGAGAGTTTAGCCCCCCCTTCTCTGGGAACCAAGCTGTCTATTCTATCCCACAATCCCCCTTAGGGAGCACAAGAGTCCAGACTGGCTGTGGTGTTACCACACCCAAAACCATAGGCACCACTGTAACCCAAAGGCAACCACCACGCAAAGGTTCAGTATCCCCCCCCTCAGCTGGGGTTAATGGTCTGCAGTGGGGACACAGGCTTGGCGTCCACAGACAGACTTTCCTTCCCAGATCTCTCTCTTCTTCCACCCCTCCACCTTTCCCCTTCCTTGTGTGCCTCATCCTCAATCATGAGCACAGCCCTGGAATTGCTGGGTCTCCAAGAATAAGAGGCAGGGAAAGGGAGGAGTTGGAGTTGTGCTTTGTGCAAAGGAGTGGCTCAAGTGCACAACACTTTGCCCTGGAGCAGGTGCTGATTCAATCAAGAGGTAAGGATCAGAGCGCAGACCCATGTGAGTGACCTGACAGAGGACATCTTTTGTAGACCATCTGATGAAGGTTAGGAAGAGGATGAAGTCTTTAGACAGCAAGTGGAAGTAACATAATTTAAGGCTCTAGTACCCACTGGCGACTTTAGAGACCATGGACCTCTGCTAGAAGGGTACAGCTGAGGGGAAGGACGAAGATAATCCCTGACCTGACTAGGGGAGATGCTCTACTGGATTAGTTTTCAACAAAAAGACAAGACAGGACTGGCTGAAGAAGTGAAAGTGAATGGCAGCTTTGACTACAGTGTGAATGATGGAGTTGAACAATCTGAGAGAATTAAGAAAGATGAATTGTAACAGTCCACCCTGGACTTAAGAAGACCAGTTTTGGACTTGTCCAGAGATCTTCTTTCCAGGCTGTCCTCGGAGATTCTGCTGCAGGGAAAAGAATGCCCCAAGCAGCTGCCTAATCATCAAGGACAACCCCCTCAAAGCAGAAGTGCAGGCCATTGCAATGGGCAGGAAGTCGAGCAAGAGTTGTGCTAGGCAGCCTGGGTGAACAGGGAACTCCTCATGGAGCACAAAACAGAAGAATGCAGAAGGTGGCAGCAAGGACTGCTTGGAGAAATAGAGACACATGGCCTGAACGTGCTGGGATGAGCGAGGAAGGCCAAAGTTCTCATGTGAAGTATGAGTTCAGCCATTTAAAGTTACTCCCTGCCTTCTCCCCCAAAACAAACAAAAAACCAATCAATCAATCAAAACCAATCAAGAAGATCAGGAAGTGAGTTGGACTGACAACCTCTTATCGTGGGAAGGAAAAGAAGTATGTACATATACACTTAAGACCCTTTGCTCTAGTAGGGATGGGAAAAACAGCTCAGAGGCAGGGAAATGATAGACACACTCAAATGAGAAATAAAGGTTTGAAACCATGGAACGTGCCACAGGCTGGACTGCCCATCCTCATTAAAAGGCCGTATCTCTGTGTGTGAGCTGGTCTCACTTCAGTTAGCCATCCAATCCATAAACACACATATACATACACATCTTTTAACCAAATCTTCTGTTAGATAAGTGACGGAAACATTTAACTTACAGGGTATCTATTTTTTCATTTATTCACTTACCTACATGCCAAAGCTCTGTGAATCAGATGAGATGGATCAGTCTCTCTGCAGGGTGAATCCTGGCTTCCTACTGTCGGAGTTTCCCTTTGTTCAGTGTCGACAGCGGAGCGGGAGTGCGATTCCGGAGTAATGACAGATCCCAATATGAGTATGGTCATTCTTCTTTATTCATGCTTATAACAGGGCTTATATAGTTATCTACTATAGGCACGCGCTTCATAACAACCTATGATTGGTTAACTACAGCTGTACACGCGCTCAATAATAAGCTATGATTGGGTTAAAGTTACTGTCCACGTGCTTATTGCTTCTACTCGATTGGCGGTTGGCAGCAGGACATGTTAGCCGCTTACTTCACCTCCTTCTAGATACAGTTTCGTTACAGTTGTTTACCCGGCCCCATTGTTCTTTGTTCTATCCGGGGAAGTCCCGGCGGTCAGCCTGCTGTGTCAGCATGTATTAGTTACTTTTTGATACATGGGTTGCTCAGTGATACCAGATCATGACCTTGCTGAATCAGCCATTCTTCCACATCCTACAACTTCCATCCCTCCAAGTCTTTGAGGCTCTTAACTTCCTCTTGGAGCCCTATCACTGCCCAGTCTTGGTATGTTACGGCCCTTAAGGGCCACAGATGTGTTCACAAGGTGCTTGGAAAGGCTTGTTTGGGGTCCATGCTCTTCACCTGCAGAAAAGCCTGTTTCTCCCATGGGGGCTGGACTGTGGCCCCAGGAGGGATAAGTTACCTCCAGATCCACTGCCACAAGCATCAGCCCCAGAGGGCAATGAGAAGCAAGAGAGAGAATCTGAGGCTGAAGGAGAATCGCTTGTTAAAAGGAGGAGCTCAGGGTGTCACTGAAAATCGGGAATGAAACTCCTTAACACTGGGTGTATTAAAGAGCAGGCATTACTTTATTTGGCGCTGGGTGCATGGGGGATCTCTCCACCTAGCATGCACACCGTATGTTGCATCAGCCATCCCTTATATGGTTCTTTGATATACATATGCATCACATTTCTTGGAATAATTATTCATATTCATTACATTTCCCAGAACTAATTATAATATCTGCATAGTTTTTCACACATGCATTTTGAGTCCTTTAGGGGCTTCTACAGGGCTCTCGGGTGGTTTCTAGTGGTCTCTGGTGGTTTCTAGTGGTCTCTGGTGGTCCCTGCAGGAGGTGAACTTTTCTTTACGTAGTCACAAATTGGCTCATCACCACCCTTTGTTGCTGTTCTGGTTGTCCTTGTCTGGTTTCTGCTAGTTCTTATCTATCTCGTGATGTGCTCGTTAGCTTAGGCCTTGTATGCTTGATTAATCCAGCCGTTTATCTTGCAACTATTCACAACAAGAGGATTCAGTTCATGGGGCAGGTTCTCCAAGTAGGAGATACAGAAGAAAGCCTCATCCATGATCTTATTCCCACCCTGTTCCTGCTGGGTCCCTAGTGTCCTCTTTTGCCAAGGGGAACCTCATGCCTCTTCTGGAAAATTCTCTATCATCCCTGATTTGCACAGGGGCCTTCAGCCTTGCCAGATCCCAAGGTCCCACCTCTAGGTAAAAATTCCTTTCCATTTCTGGGCTCAAACATGCTCGTAAGCATTCGTTTAAGACCTCAACCACCAGCCTGTTTCTCACTGCCTTCCTTCAACCCTCTCTCCCAGCCCTTCATACTGCCCAGGGCTGCCTCCCAATTGGGACCCACTCACTCTTCAGAAAAGGCCTGGGTCTTCCTAGGTTGTTCTCATGCGTGTTACCACCTTCCTGGCTCACTCCAGAGCTCTTAGGGAGCATTCTGATCTGCCTTGTGGCCTTATGACCATCTTTTATGAAACATTTCTCTCTTTAGTACTCTTGTATGAAGTAACAACAGTCACAGAAGAGCACCAAATACATCAAAAGAGATGCTGAGTGAAGTGCCAGTAATAACCAGGGGAGTTTCCCCCAGGTATATGGCTTCATGGCAAGAAGTCTCTGCTGAGAAGGGACCCAACCTCTGCCACTCTCTGCAGAGGGAAATTGACAAAGTCTTCCCCTCTGAGACCTGGTGCCTGCACTCTGTTGCTCTCCTTCCTCACTCCCATCAGGAACTGAGACTCCACTACTTAATGGGCACTGCAGCCAAGGCTGACACTCTTTCACATCCCTGAGCTGCTTTTCCCTGTTTGCAAGAAGCAGATCCAGGTAAGCATCTCCTGTGTTGACCCACCTGACAGTTGTGCTAGCAAGATGACCCCATAGACCCACAGAAACCTCTGGGAGTGTTTGCACCCTGCAGTGTCATCTTCCTGTGAGTGTCAGGGTGATTAAAGTCCCCAAGGGTGACATCGAGTGATTGAACTGGACATCCTCAAATTGCTTGAATAAGACTTTGTCCCCTTCCTCACCTGTTTTTTATGTCCTACCATGATGTCACCCTAACTGGGCTGTCCTCTGACCATCACCCACAAAGGCTCACCCAATCTGTTGCCCATCCCATAGAGGATACAATCTCCTCTACAATCCTCCATTCAAACAGATCGCTCCTTTGCACTGAGGGCATCCCTCTCCTGATCTTCCCTGCCTGTTTCTTCTGAAGTCTGTATCCGTCCATTGCAGCACCCCAAGCTGTGTGATCTGTCCCACCACACCTCAGCATGTATTTCATCAATGTGACAGCACGTGGGGCTCCAGCTCCTCCTGTCTGTGCTCCAGGTTGTCAGAAGATCTACGGAGGGTAGATTTGGCTGCCCGTTTGGGCTGCAGCACCTCTGCTGTGGTACCAGGGCGAAGCTCAGACTTGTCACAGATCTTGCACCCAAGACGTCGTGCTTTCCTTCAGAGCAGAGACATGCTGGAGTGGATGGCAGATGGCAATGTAAGGATGAAATGAGGGTCTCACAAGCAGAACAAACCCTGGTGTCCCCAAGGCCAGAGAGAAACAGGCCTGGGCTATGCAGCCTTGGCAGCAGATGGCTCTGCTGTCTGTGGTGTCTCTGAAGCCCAAAGGGCCTGTGGCAGACATGAAGGTGATCTCCAGGAAGGACAAGGTGCTGTCAAAGAGTTTCTTGGCTCTGGACATCCTGTGATCCAGGCCTGTTCCTTGACTGTATCATCAAAGCAGGTGAGTAAAGGATGGGGGGAGAGAAACCAGCAGAGTTTGAATGCACAGGCCCACGAGTAGGGACCCTGGAGTGATGTCCTTCCTGTTCATGCATGGCCTGAATCTACTGGACAGGTATGGTACAGATGTGGCCTCACTGCAGTAATGGCAATCAGTCACTGGCCCACAGGTATCAAAGCTGTCTGCAATGTCCTGGGGTGGCTGTCACACACACACTCTGAATGAACATTGGTTTCTGGTCAGTCCTGCACTGTCCCTGCCAGGCACATTCTTCAGTTATTCTGGAGTTCCTTGGCATCTGAGGTAGCAGTACAGGCCTGTATTTGGAAATTACATTGAATAGCTGCCCTGACTTAGGTTGGGAATTGTAGGGATGTCCATGAGACAACTTCAGTTACAGTCAATGGAGATCTAGGAAATACAGCTGGTGGTGAAGAGAGAGACTTAACTCTCCCTATGGCATATGACTCCATTTGTTCAGCTAAATACCTCTATAGACTGCACTGAAGATATTGAGGAGGGACGGGTTTTGTTGTCCTAAATTTGGGCATCTGCTGTCATTTCAGTTGGCCAAAGGAATTTCCCACCAGCCTCCAAGAGGATGTCCCCAGATGCTGCCCTGTCCCTCAGCATTGCTCCATGTGACGGTGTGCTCCCCCACCCAACCTGACCTTTATCTCCTGTAACCCTACCTAAGTGAGAACTACCAGGGGCAGTCATTAATGGATGCTGATGGTGATATTTCATCCATTAATGAAGCGTATTCAGGAGCCAGATAACAACACAATAGCCCTTGGTTATTGTGAGAAATACGCCCACCTAACCACAGTTATCAGTATGCAAATATGACTATGAGTCAATCATCTTACCCCTATAAATAGTGAGCAGCCCAAGAGCCCTTTGAGCTCTCGTGCACAGCAGCGGGCTGCATGGCGGGATCTCCCCTTGAGTAGGGACGCCTCTCAAGGTTACTGCTCGAGGTTGAGAGATTCCTTGCCGCGACAGATCCTCGGTAAGTGACTAATAGCATGCTAAACTTTGAAAACTTAGCTGAGTGGTATAAAGGATTGATTGCGCATATATAATCCTTTAGACATAAACCGTTGATCAAGATTGGGATTAGGATTGGATCCAGCCACACCTAAACTCCTCTCTGAGAAGTTTAGAAAGCAAGGGGGTCCTTTCTGAACCTCATGACTCAACGGGAGGGTCTCCCTGGCAGTTTTGTCTGACCCTGTCCTCTATGCAGTAAATAATCAAGTGTACCTTGCCATCGAATCTTGTTCACTGTCGCATTTTCCATTGAACTTTGTTAATTCACGCTTTAACTCACTGTTTTCTATCAATAAAAGTATTGTTGCTTCTCTCTTACGAGTGAAGTGCAGTCTCACTCCATCCG
>NW_008794156.1:80524-82023 GCF_000699145.1 Aptenodytes forsteri | reverse complement strand
CTGGGACTAGGATTGGATCCAGCCACACCTAAACTCCTCTCTGAGAAGTTTAGAAAGCAAGGGGGACCTTTCTGAACCTCATGACTCAATGGGAGGGTCTCCCTGACAGTAATGTCTGACCCTGTCCTCTATGCAGTAAATAATCAAGTGTACCTTGCCATCGAATCTTGTTCACTGTCACATTTACCATTGAACTTTGTTAATTCACGCTTTAACTCACTGTTTTCTATCAATAAAGTATTGTTGCTTCTCTCTTACGAGTGAAGTGCAGTCTCACTCCATCCGCGACACTCCATTAGAGTTTCCAGTTACCTGCATGTAACTTGGACCACCTCTGGCACTTCAAATGTCACCAGGTGTTTGAGTCTGAACAGTTCACTGCTGCCCTCCATCTCCGTTAATTAGTATGGGAGCTTATATGAGAACTTTGTGCACGCCTGAATTAAGGCAAGAGGAATCCCACCTCCTGTGGGTTTGTGGCAGGCATGGGAAGGAGCTGAGTCTCCTTCTAGCCCTAAGACTACAAACCCAGGATGGGATGCCTTGAATTACTCAGCTGAATCCCTTCCCTCAGCAGAGGTAAAAGAGATTCTTCCCTGTCCCTGTGTGGATGTCCTTTCTATGAATTGGTCAAGAAAAGGTGATTCTCATTCCCAACTCTTTTCCTGATAAGAGAAATGACTGTGCTAGAAAGAAGTGCAGAAAAAGTACTGGAAAGAAGTGTCCCCAGCTGAGGGAGGGAACATCAGTGATTACTTCAGTCTGTTTCAAAGTAGGTTCCCCTGGAGCCCCAGGGACACCTCAAGGGAGCCTAGAGAGGGGCAGGGAATGTGACACCTTGGTCTGGTCCTCTGATTCTCAGCTGGGCGGGGCTCCTGGGACAGAGGCAGCTCATGATAACCACGCAGTGCGACGGAGAGACAGCTCTGCTCAGGAGTACCTCCTCTGCAAAACTCAGCAGGACTGAGGGCAGTGCCTGCAGGTGACAAGGGCAGATGAGAGAGCAAGATGTTAAAGGCAGTGTGAAGTGGGAAGACAACTTAGAGCTCACTGCAGGAGAAACCTTCAGAGCCCTTGTCACAGTAAGTTTCTGGCAGCAGGGCAATGAAAGTGGGGATGCCAGAGGGGTCTTCTAAAGCTGGCACACCTGATGGCTGATAGGATCTGCAGGTTGGCTCTCCCAGTTTCTCCAATGTGGAGAAAAAGGTGTCATAGAGCAGGGCATTTCTGAGGGTACTTTTGAAGGGGAAGGTCAAAGCAGGGGCTACGTGAAGGGGAAGGCACTTTTGCTTATTTTTCCTGGATTTTGTTCCTCTCTTTCTCTTGTTGTTTTCCTTTTCGTTACAATTTATTATTATTATTATTATTACTATTATTTTTTATTTTATTTTATTTTAAATATTAAACTGTTCTTATCTCAACCCAAGAGTTTTCTTACTTTTGCTCTTCTGATTCTCTCCCCCACCGCAGCTGGAGGGGGGAGGGTGGGCGAGCGGCTG
>NW_008794156.1:78734-80236 GCF_000699145.1 Aptenodytes forsteri | reverse complement strand
GTGTGGGATAGTATGCGCAAGTACCTAGGACAGTGGGCACCTCCACTGTTTTGGAACTACACCCCTGAACAAGACCAATCATGAGAATTTGGTATTTGTATTTGGTATTGCTGTCATCTCCGTACCTCGGGTGCCATCTCTCGGAAATTATGAATAATGATGTTCTTCACCTTTTCTCCTCGGAGAACCAATTTCTGGGGAAGACGGGGGGGATGCTTTCCCCTGTTCTTTCACCTCCCCTTTCTCCTTCAGGATAGTTACACCAGCTCTCGGGAATTTTGAATATTCTTGGGATGTTCAAGCCAGCATGCTCCTATTGCTATGCCTCCTGAATGTGTTTCAGGTCTTGTTTAGGGTTAAACAAAAATATTTTACAAAATAATCCAGAGATCTGCCCTGAGGCTAGATAGTTATGAGTGGCAGGGTGTGTGGGATAGTATGGGCAAGTACCTAGGACAGTGGGCACCTCCACTGTTTTGGAACTTCACCCCTGAACAAGTGCAGAATCATGAAAAACTAATAAAGTATTTGGAAAAAGTATGCTGTCACCCTGGCAACTCCATAGGGACACAGATCACTGCAATGTGCTGGGGCCTGGCCCATGCCTACCAAGCCCTGTTCAACACTATTCAGTACCCTCAAGGGGAAGAGAAGGTGTCTGGATCTGATGACAAGGTGACAGGCACTTCAGCTACTCCAACCCCCGTGACAGGCACTGCAGCTGAACCAGAAAACCAACCCATGCTGGTATCAGTCACCTCTATATACAAGAAGAAATCTTGGAAGTGAAAGTCAGCTTATTTAGTAAGGGATAATGAAAAAGCAGGGCCATCATAAGGAGAGGAGGAGGAAGAGGAAGAACTCATAAATGAGGCAGTGACCACCCGACCTCTATTCCTGAGTGAGCTGCAAGGTACACGAAAAGATTTCAGCCTTCATCCAGGTGAGCATGTTGTCACCTGGCTGCTCTCTTGCTGGGATAATGGGGCCAGTAGCCTGGAATTAGAGGGTAGGGATTAGCAGCTGGGATCCCTTTCTAGGGAAAGGGGCATTGACAAAGCAATTGGAAAAGGGGCACAAGCCCTCAGCCTCTGGAGGTGACTCCTGTCAGGGGTGAAGGAAAGGTATCCCTTCAAGGAAGATATTATATGTCACCCAGGCAAGTGGACCACCATGGAGAGAGGTATCCAGCACCTGAGGGAATTAGCTGTGCTGGAGGTGATTTATGGTGCCCTGGACAATGAGCAGTTATCCAAAGATCCAGATGAAGTCAAGTGCACACGACCCATGTGGTGGAAGCCTGTACGGAGCACACCAGCATCATATACCAACTTGTTGGCAATACTGACCTGGAAAGATGAAGAGGGACCAACGGTGGATGAAGTGGCTGGCCAACTCCAGCAACACAAAGAAAGTTTCTCCTCCTCCTTCATCTCGGCTGTGGAGAAACCGGTCCAGCAACTTGTTGTGGTTTAACCTGGCAGGCAGCTAAACACCACACA
>NW_008794156.1:76247-78534 GCF_000699145.1 Aptenodytes forsteri | reverse complement strand
CGTGAGTTGCAAGGAAAAACAATCACAAAAGGGGGTTCTTCCAGGAAAATTGCTACTCCAGTTTCCAGTGAGCAGTTCCCCAGACAGAGCAGAAGGGCTGATTTTACTGCCAATCTTAATAAAAGGACTTTTGATTTGCATTTACAAGAAATGAGAAATGAGTACTGTGATGAGGATTAGAGGGGCCCTGCCTCCAGCCAGGTGGAGGAAAGGGACAACTGGGTTTACTGGACTGTGTGGATTCGGTGGCCTGGCACATCAGACCCACAGGAGTATAAGGCTCTAGTAGACACCGGTGCACAGTGTACCCTACTGCCGTCAAGCTATAAAGGGGCAGAACCCATCTGTATTTCTGGAGTGACGGGGGGATCCCAACAGCTAACTCTGTTGGAGGCTGAAGTGAGTGGGAATGAGTGGCAGAAGCACGCCGTTGTGACTGGCCCAGAGGCTCCGTGCATCCTTGGCATAGACTACCTCAGGAGAGGGTTTTTCAAGGACCCAAATGGTACAGCTGCCTTGGAGATGGAGGAAATTAAACAGCTGTCCACCTTGCCTAGTCTTTCGGAGTACCTTTCTGTTGTGGGGTTGCTGAGAGTCAAAGAAGAACAGGTGGTGATTGCTACCACCAGTTAAACCATGGCACTGAGATGTTCTTTAGGACCACCAAACACTGAGATGCCCTTACACAGTGCCCTATACCCAGGAGGTGTCTGCAGAGCAGCGGTGAGCACACAGCATGTGGAAAGGGGTCTGTGAGCATTGACGGAGGAGTCCTGGGGACAGAGAAACAGCTGCCAGCAGGGACAGCTCCAGGCAGCAGAGACACAGACAGGGAGTGAGAGGAAAATGCCGACAGAAAAAGCTGGGAGGAGGTTTTGAGCATCAGTCAGCCCTTCAGTGAAGATGTTTCCCTCCAAGCAAGCCCCTCCTGGTCTCCTCTCCCACCTAGCAGAGCGTCTGCCCTCAAGACCAGAGGGTCCACAGTGTGATTCACTTACAGCCAGACCTCCAGCAGAGCAGACTCTCCTGTGTGTCCATCTGTCCTTCCCTGGCCTTGCCTACCTTGGCAGCAGCATTGTGGTATTTCTCCTTGGTTCTCCACCTGTCTGTGCTGCTGTTGTTCTTGTTTGGAGGCTCTCTGGGTATGGGGTTTTCAGCTGCAGATCAGACACTCACCCTGTGGGTTGTGCTATGGAGATCTGCCCATGGGAGGAAGGTGCCCAAGCCCCCTTCTAACCTTTGGGGCTCTGGGCAATGGAGTCCATGGGTGGGGAAAAAGTTGACTCTCCTTCCAGGACACCCCAGCATTTAGGATATCCAAAAGGACATATCTTTCCATTGGAGTCATTGCAATATCTAGGAGCCCAGCAGACAAGCCGTGAAGGTGCTAAGGCCATGGAAATCCTGCTGCGCAGCTGCATGTGAGAAACTGGAATGAGCCTTCAGCATCCTTGGCTGGAAAAGGGATACAAAGACAGGGTGAAGGGCTTGGAGATCTGAACTTTGAAACTGGATTCCTCTGCTCTCAGCAGTGCCCAGTTTCTTATCAGGGGAACATCTGAGTGCAATTGTCTTCCAGTGCAAGGAAGTGCCAGAACAGGGCAGCTGAGACCAGGACTGATGGACAGACCAGCGCTGCTTACTCTGCACTAAAGGACAGTCCCTTTCCCTCTCAGGCCCACAAGGTTTCACTTTAAGTGCAGTAGAAATGCCAAGGATTTCAGCATTAAAAATCACTCCTCAGGTGTGGTGGGGCAACAAGAACAAAATTAACAAAACAAAATCCCCACAGCTCTACTCTGTAGTTAGGCAAATTGGGAGCAACAATGCTGAAAAGCTTTTTGATATTACCAACGGATTTAATCTGAGACCACCCCACCTACCTTTTTACCCATTGCTGTAGGGCAGGACTGACTCCTCCAGAGCCCACAGCAGAGGCCCCTGCTCCCAGTGGCACCCTCAGCCAGCACCAAGGCTCATGAAAGCTCATAAAAGGGACCTGCCAAAGGTCCTCCTGAAAGGGGAGAGGCAGTTTGGGTCTTTCTATGAGAAATGGAGTAGGTTTTGCTCAAAGTCATCCATCCTAACTTATTGAAGCTTTTTTCTCCATTAACAGATCCCTGTGCCCAGAGGCAGCAAATGCCGAACGGCAGCTCCATCACCCAGTTCCTCCTCCTGGCATTTGCAGACACGCGGGAGCTGCAGCTGTTGCACTTCTGGCTTTTCCTGGGCATCTACCTGGCTGCCCTCCTGGGCAATGGCTTCATCATCACAGCCATAGGCTGTG
>NW_008794156.1:70805-75713 GCF_000699145.1 Aptenodytes forsteri | reverse complement strand
TTGCCTACCTGAAGCCCCCTTCCATCTCCTCCCCATCCCTGGATCTGATGGTGACAGTCCTGTACTCAGTGATACCTCCAGCAGTGAACCCCCTCATCTACAGCATGAGGAACAAGGAGCTCAAGCATGCCATTAAGAAGGTGATTTCATGGATGTTTCTCAATAGTGATAAATTTCCCATCTGTCTCCACAAATGACTCGCAGGGTATCGCATTGCACACCTGTAATTTGGGGGGGTTGTGTTATTGTTATCATCACCATTATACTTATTGTCATTATTGCTATCATTCTCATTTTGTGGTAATTTTTGGTTGTTATGTTCCTACATAAATGTTTGGATTCACCTCGTTTCTACTGAGGAATTAACCTGCTCTGTCACACGTGGAGCCTGTGTCAAAGTGTGTTTAATGCTGGGTCAGAGCTAACCCCTCCTAGCACCTCTGTAATAAAGAGGGATCTCCCAAGCACAGTGCCTGGAGACTCAACTTGTCTTCCAAGGCTGGTGCCAAGAATAGGCATGAGCAACTGCACCCCAAAAGGGCCTGTTGCTCCATGGGTTCAGGAGCAAACAGCTCACTGTCATAGTGTGACCTGTTAGAGATCAAGGGTTGGATTTAGGACTCACCTGTTGGTGTCTGGTGACAGTGATGACGGTGAATGTTCACTCAAGTACATACCCAGGGCTGTCTCACGTGTGACATGCAGATCATGTCCTTAAGCAGGGGAGTCTGGAGCTTCCTGGAGAGCCCAGAGGATCTCCATGTACTGTGTGTGCCTGGGGTGGGCAGTGACTGGAGTCCCACAATGTGAGAGGTTGTCCAACATGGAATCACCCAGAGGTAAAGCATTTAGTCCAGGTTTCACAGGGAAACGAGGAGTCTGTGATCCCAGGAGAGGCAGTGGGAACCCAACAGGTACAGGGAAAGGAGACTGGAACGATGCAGGAGCTGGGTGAGGAGCCCTACATCCTGGTACGTCTTGCTGTCTTGGGGAGTGGGGCTGGTTTGGGCAGAAAAGGGGGCAAATGAAGTCAAGATTGGGGCTCATCTGCAGTATGAATACAGGAGAGACAGAGAGTGACCGTCCTTTGCTTCCTCATGCCTGTGGGGCCAGCTGCAGCCCTGGGATTGCTGGGGAGACTGACCCTCCTCTCTTTCCCCCAGGAGCTGCTGTGCCCTTCAGAGGGGCTGGGGCTCTGGTGTGAATGCCTGGAGTTTTGCAGCATGCTGCAGTGTGCAATGCCATGGGGCCAGCCCAGACTGGGTTGCCCTTCTGGGCTGGGGAGAAGGCAGGGGAGGTGGGGAGAGCTGGGGAGGAGGTGGGCTGGATAGTGCCCAGGAGAGGAAAATGCCAGTGTACAGCTAAGCTGTGTGAGTGTGCAGGGTGGGGGCACAGAGCAGGGTGCTCCAAGAGCAGAGCCAGGCATCATGGTGAAGGAAGCAAGGCATCAAAGGGGGAGAAGAGAGGGGCCTCGTTTATACCATGTTCCATGGACACCCTGAGGAAGATGTCCCAGGGAAATTTTCCCAGACCAGTCCCCCACACCGGCCATTTCCATCTCTCACCACACACCCCAGCCTCGAGGAATGACCTTTACTGCATGGTCACCTCTGTCCTCCTCTGGGGCTCAGTAATTTCCAACTCCACCAGCACTATTAATAAAAAGGAAACCATTTTCCTGCTGACACTCATTACACACCAAGTCCCATAGCTCTTGCTGCAGCTGCTCTCTCAGTGAAGCCTGTTCTCAGACAGCTGCAGCTAGATCAGGTGCTCATGGCCTTGTCTCGACAAATTTTGAAAATCTCCATTGAGATCCCATCGACTGGCCTGGGTCCTTGCTCCAGTGTTTGGCTCTGAGGGATTTATCAAAAACCCACCTCTCAGCCACTCCTTGTACATAATATGCTCCAGGCCCCAACCATCCTTCTGACCTCTGCGGGACTCGCTCCAGTCTGTCAGGGTCTTTTTTGTACTTGGGAGTCCCATACTGGATGCAGCAGCCCTGATGTGGTCCTGTAGTGGTTTAACATTGGCCAGCAGCCAGACACCCAACCAGCTGCTCACTCACTCCAGCTCCTCAACAGGACAGGGTGAGAAAATAAGATGGAGAAGCTCATGGGAAAAGATAAAGACAGATCATTTACCAATTACTGTCATGGGCAAACCAGACATGACTTATGAAAGGTAATTTAATTTATTGCCAATTAAAATAGGTTTGGATAGTGAGAAACGATGACAAAAATATTAAAGACTATCCTCCCCCTCTTTTTTTCCCCAGGCTCAAATTACTCCTTCATGCCAAATTCTTCTACCCAGTACAACCCCGAGGTGCGGGAGGGATGGGGAATGGGGGGTTACAGTCAGTACATTACATCTCTGCCACTCTTTCCTCCTCACACTTCTTCCCAGCTCCAGCATGGGTCCTCTCCACAGGATCCCACAGTATTTGCAATCAATGCTATATGTTGTTCATTTATTTATGTCTTACTTTTCCCCTTTATACTCACAGAATCACATAATTGTTGGGGTTGGAAGGGACCTCTGGAGATCACCTAGTCCAACCGGCCAGCTCAAGAAAGGTCAGCTAGAGCCAGTTGCCTAGGACTGTGTCCACGCAGGCTTTCAATACCTCCAGGGATGGAGACTCCACAACCTCTGTGGCAATCCTGTTCCAGTGCTTGACCATCCCCTCTGGACTGAAGTGTTTTCTTCTGTTCAGAAGGACTTTAATGTGTTTTAATTTGTGCCCATCACGTCTTGTCCTGTCACTTGGAACTACTGAGAAGAGTTTGGTTCCCTTGTCTTTGTTCCTTCCCATCAGGTATTTCGACTCATTCATAAGGTCCCCTCGAGCCTTTTCTTCTCCCAGCTGAACAGACCCACATCTCTCAGCCTTTTCTCCGATGGAGGATGCTGCAGTCACTTAAACCAGCTTTGTGGCTCTTTGCTGGACTTGCTTTAGTAGGCCAACAACTTTCTTGTACCGGTCAGCCCAGCACTGGACACAGCATTCCAGACGTGGCACCACCAGTGCCGAGTAGAGGGGAAAGATCACCCCCCTCGATCTGCCGACAATGTTTTTCCCAGTGCAGCCCAGGAGGCTGTTGGCCTTTGCTGCAAGGGTGCATTGCAGCCTTATGCTCAGGTTGTTGATCTCCCGGACCCCATGGTCCTTCTCTGCAGAGCTGTTACCTAGCCAGTCCTCCTCCAGCATGATATCCATCCACAGTGTGGCTGGAACACAGGCTGTCCTCCCCCAGGGACTTTCTCAGTAGCAACTTGTCCTTCTCGGAGATTGGCCTCACCTCTGTCACAGGGCCCACAGTGCTACAGAGTCACCTGGGACAGCAAACTCCCCTCCCACCAGAGCTGCACAGCCCAGGCCTGTTTCTCCCTGGCCTTTGAGACTGCAGCTTGTGCTCTCTTTGTGGGAACCTCATTCATCATGATATTGCCAGCTGCCATCCACTCCAGCATGTCTCTGCAAAATCTTTCCACACAATGGGTCCAAGGCTTTTGGTACCACGTTTCCATGTGATAGGTCTGCCCTTAGCCCTAGTGCCATATCTGAAGTGCTGCAGCCCAAATGTGCAGCAAAGCCCTCAGCCTGAGACACAGAAAGAGGAGTTTGAGCCCCGTGTGCCATCACAGAGCTGTGACATCAGTGGAATAATAGCTGAGGTGAGGAAGGACAGCTCCCATGGCTTTTGTGGTGGATGGAGTTACAGCATATTTAGGAGAGATGGACAGGGAAGATGAGGAGGGGATGGGATGGCCTGTGTGATGACAGGGCAGCTCAGATATACAGAGCTCCTCTGTGGGACAGGGAACAGGTTAGGTTGGAGCTTGTGTGTGGGGTCAAAGGAAAGGCCAGAAAGGATGATATTGTGGTAGGAGTTAGTTGTGGTTTGAACCTGGCCTGCAACTAAACACCCACAGAGTTGCTTATTTACTCTCCACCTTGACCCCCAGTGGGACGAGAGAGAATCAGAAGTGCAAAAGCAAGAATGCTTGTGGGTTGAGCTAAAGACAGTTTAATAGGTGAAGCAAAAGCATTTTGTGCCAGCAAAACAAAATGAAGAACTCATTTGTGACTTCCCATCGGCAGGCAGATGTTTAGCCTTTTTCAGGAAAGCAGGGCTTTATCACACATATTGGTTATTTGGGAAGACAAATGCCATGACCATGCATGTACCCCCTTCTTTCCTTGAGTTTTTATTGCTGAGCACAATGTCATACGGCATGGAGTATCCCTTTGGTCAGTTTGGGTTAGCTGCCCCAGCTGTGCCCCTTCCTACTATTTGAATACCACCAGCCTTCTTGCTGTGGGGACAGTGTGAAAAAGAGAAAGCCTTCCTGCCTTCCTGCAAGAGCCTTCAGCAATAGACAAAACACTGGTGTGTTATCTGTGCTGGTTTAGTAACAAATCCAAAGCACAACACCCTATGGACTGCTACAAAGAAAATTAACGTCATCCCAGCCAAACCCAGGACGGAGTTACAGGTCATACAGTCAGGGTGGGGAATGAACAAAGTCTTATTTAAAAAACCCGAGGAAATCTGTGCATAGAATCATAGAATCATTTAGGTTGGAAAAGACCCTTAAGATCATAGAGTCCAACCGTTAACCTAACACCGCCAAGTCCACCACTAAACCATGTCCCTAAGTGCCACATCTACACGTCTATTAAACACCTCCAGGGATAGTGACTCAATTATTTCCCTGGGCACTTCCCTGTTCCAATGCCTGACAATCCTTTCGGTGAAGAAATTTTTCCTCATGTCCAATCTAAATCTCCCCTGGTGCAACTTGAGGCCATTTCCTCTTGTCCTATCACTTGTTACTTGGGAGAAGAGACCGACACCCACCTCGCTACAACCTCCTTTCAGGTAGTTGTAGAGAGCG
>NW_008794156.1:69222-70210 GCF_000699145.1 Aptenodytes forsteri | reverse complement strand
ACTGAGCCCTGGGGAACACCACTTGTGACCGGCTGCCAACTGGATTTAACTCCATTCACCACAATTCTTTGGGCCCGGCCATCCAGACAGTTTTTTACCCAGTGAAGAGTATGCCCGTCCAAGCCATGAGCAGCCATTTTCTCCAGGAGAATGCTGTGGGAAACGGCGTCAAAGGCTTTACTGATGTCCAGGTAAACAACATCCTCAGCTTTTCCATCATCCACTAAGTGGGTCATCTTGTCATACAAGGACTTCAGGTTAGTCAAGCAGGACCTGCCTTTCATAAACCCGTGCTGACTGGGCCTGATCACCTTGTTGTCCTGTGTGTACTGCGTGATGCCACTCAAGATGATCAGCTGCTCCCTAACTTTTCCCAGCACCGAGATCAGACTAACAGGCCTGTGGTTCCCTGGATCCTCCTTCCGGCCCTTCTTGTAGATGGACGTCACTTTTGCTAACCTCTAGTCAACTGATGTTGAGTGGTGATGTTCTCCTGTGAGCAAATTATCTTCCCAACATTTCCAAATAGCAAATTCTTTTGTACCCCATGAATAGCTGTGGTGAGTCCCATTTTTACAATATGCATCCCACTGTTCACAGTGCCCCACAGTTAAATCATCTAGGAGGTAACACCATCCTGGGACAGCAACAGCTGCACATTCTGTATTTAAATACTCAGCCGATTTCAGTATTTTCCAAGTGTTATTAATGCCTATTCCACAACGAAGGTTACCTTGGAACAAGTGACACCAGAAACTCCCTCAGTACCCTTGGATGGATCCCATCCGGCCCCATAGACTTGTGTGTCGCTAAGTGGTGTAGGATGTCACTAACCATTTCCCCTTGGATTATGGGGACTTCATTCTGCTCCCCGTCCCCATCTTCCAGCTCAGGGGGCTGGGTACCTGGAGAACAACTGGTCTTACTATTAAAGACTGAGGCAAAGAAGGCATTAGGTACCTCAGCCTTTTCCTCATCCTTTGCCACT
>NW_008794156.1:61501-68001 GCF_000699145.1 Aptenodytes forsteri | reverse complement strand
AGCCTGGTTTTATCCCTTTCCCCCTTCAAATCTAGTTTAAAGCTCTTCCAATGAGTCCTGCTAACTCCTGTGCAAAGATCCTTTTCCCCCTTTGAGACAGGTGTACCCCATCTGTCACCAGCAGGCCTGGTGTTGTGTAGACTGACCCATGATCAAAAACCCCAAAATTCTGCCTGTGACACCAGGCTTGGAGCCAGGAATTGATCTGCTGGCTCTTCCTGTTTCTTCCCTCATCATTCCCTGCAACTGGAAGGATAGAGGAGAACACTGCTTGTGCTCCTGATCCTTTAACCAGTCGTCCCAGGGCTCTGAAGTCTCTCTTGATTGCCCTTGGACTTGTTGCAACTTCATCGCTGTGATCATAGACCCCTGACCCTGACCCAGTTACCCTTATGGGCAACTCAGTCTCCCTGGTATTCACTGGATGGGTAAGACAGCAGGATGCAAACAGTCCAGGAAGTTTCTCGTGGGCTTTGTGGACAACTCCTTAGCACAGCTGCCACAGACCACCCACTCTGATGCTCACCTGGACCTGGTACTCACAAAAGAGGAAGAGCTGGTCAGGGATGTGAAGACCTTGGCTGTAGTCACCATGAAATTGTGGTCTCCCAGTACCACAAGGAGGTGAGGATGGAGAGTAGCAGAACACAAACCCTGGACATAAGGGAATGAGAATTTGGCCCATTGAGGGCACTGGCAGGTGGGATCGCATGGGGGCAGTGTCAGAGCCCTGAAAGCATCTGTAGGCCTTAATGCCCCTGACCAGCCTCACCTGGGACCTCCACCCACACCTCTGTCCATGGGCCCAGGAGACCATTTAAGTCCAGGCCTGAGTTTCAGTCCCAGCTTGATCAATGCTATAGGTATAGTGGTCTCCAGCCCCAGCCATAGGCACAGCCTTGCCTGTCCATGGACCTTGTTGATTCAGACTTGTAGACTCATTTCCCAGCTTGATTCTTTATCGGGTATACAATGGAATGATATTGTGGCCATCCAAGTGCCAGACCCCAGCTGATTAACAGAGGCCTTGGGCCTTTCTGATTCTTTTTTTCCTGTCACATGGTCATGTTTTGGGAGGAGAGGAAGTAAAAGCAGATGAGGCTTCTGGGTGCCAACGACTGCAAGGTGGGAAAAGAGCCATCACATGCAAAATGATCTAAAGGCTATGCTAGTTCAAAACTCATATCTTCCAACACTTTCTGTGATGCCTCCAGCAGGAACCTGGAATTTCTGAGATCCCTCCATCTCCCTCTTTTTTAGCAAGATAGTACTTGATAGTACCCAAGTCAGAGGCTTTGTGTCAATTCTGTTTACAGCCTAAAGCACCACATGGTCTGGAGCTATGCAAGGAAACTTGCTGAAGAATCACAGTCCTCTGGTGAAGGAAATGGATATTCCCTCGTGTCTCAGAAAGCATGACATACTGATAGCTGTGTGCAGGGATGTGGTCAAATGCATTGTCTCCATTTCTCACTTACAGCTTAATCTCTTCTCATAGGACACTCTGCAAGGCACAGGCTCACGGAAGGGTTGGTGGGAAAGAAACTACTGGTGGTTTGTCTAGTCCAGCCTCCAAGTTGGCTGCCACTTTGTGGAGCTTAAACCTGAAGAGGTCTAAAGGTGGAGATCACAGCAATGCTCCTCCTAGTCAATTTCATTTTTCCTAATGCTATGTCTGAAGCTTCCAAGAGGCAGTTTGTTGCTGTTGCCTCTGTCATATCATTGGCCACTGCAAAAGGGAGCTTGGCTTCATCATCTCTCCAGGTAGGTGTGGGCTGTTATTAGGTTTTTCCGGGCCTCCATTTCAGCAGGATGGAGAGGCCCAGTTCCCTCAGTCTCCCCTCATAGCATATGCTTTAGGCCCCTCACTCCATCTTGGCAGACCTCCTCAGGACCCTCTCCAGTTTCTCCACTTTCCTTTAGAAATGTGAGGCCCACTGTGTTGTATGTCATCCGTCATGGTGCCCAGGCCCTTCTCCTCAGGGCACTCATTAGCCATTCAGGTTCCTGCCCATTTTGCTGCACGGAGTTGTTCTGCAGCTTTTCCTTCTAAACCTTAAAATGTCTGTTGGCCAAATCCCTAGGTGTGTCAAGGTCCCTCTGGACTGAACCTCCAACTATCAAGCTTTCAAAGTACGCGTGCCGATGGTCATCCTGAGTCGTGGTGCCTCTAACAAGATCATAATTCAAGTAGCTGCAGGACATTACAGATAAGAAAAGAGTACTATTGTAATGGAGTTGCTAAGCAAGGTAGAAAGCACTGTGGTAACCACCTCAAAAACAGCAAAGCAGGGTACAAAGTGAGCAAACACAGGGCCAGTGGGGAAATGGTGAAAAGGGGTAGGCTTTTTGCATGGGAGGGGTTAAGGATTGTTAAAGAGTAGGACTTGAGAGATGGGAAAAGGGTGAAAAGGGAATGAAAGGAAATGATCAGGGCTGTTTGGGGATACTCGTCAAGCAGTCCTGCATCTGAGCAATACTGCCTGGAGCAGGACAAGAAAGCTGCAGCTGCTCTGAGTATATTAACATCTGACTTACTTCCAAGGTCATGGGGAACCTGAGAGCTTTCCCTACTGTCATCAAGGGAGGAATCATCAGAGGGAAGGAATCACAGAATCATTTAGGTAGAATGGGACTTCAGGAGGTCTCTGGTCTGACCTCCTGCTCGCAGCAAAATCAGCTATGGAGTCAGACCACATTGCTCAAGGCTTTATCCAGCGGGGCTGGAAAACATCCAAGGACAGATGCAGCACAGTATCTCTGGGAAACCTGTGCCAATGCTTGGATGCCCTCATGGAAAAATATTTTCCTTCTCTCCATCCTGAACCTTCCTTATTTCAACATCTGACTATTGTCTGTTATCTTTCTGCTAAACACCACAGTGACAAGACTGGTTCCATCTTCCTTTTCAGAAAGAAAATTATTTCACCTCCCTATAGGGACTGGCAGGCTGCCACGAGGTTCCCAAGGCCTTCCCTTCTCCAAGCTGAATAAGGCCCTGTCCCTTTGTTTCTCCGCACAGGAAAGTGCTCCAGACCCTGAGCATCTTGGCAGCTCTCTGCTGAATTCTCTCCCAGTTATCAATATCTTCCCTGATGTGGTGGGTTGACTCTGGCCAATAGCCAAGCAGCCACACAGCCACTCGCTCTTTCCTCCCCTTTCCCAGTGGGATGAGGGAGACAATAGGAAGAAATAAAGCATGAAAAGTGGTGGGTCGAGATAAAGACGGTTTAATAGGTGAAGGAAAGAGATTAAAAAAAACACAACAAGTGACACAAAGATAATCACTCACCACCTCCCACAAGCAGGCAAATGCCCAGTCAGTCTCCCAGTAGCAGATTCCTGGAATGACAAAAACCGTCTACCTCCTTCTTCCTCTGCCCCAGCTCTTATTGCTGAGCATGATGTCATATGGTATGGAATATCCCTTTGATCAGCTGGGGTCAGCTGCCTGGCTGTGTGCCCACACAACCTCTTGCCCACCCCTCGCCTTCTCGCTGATGGGGCAATGTGAGAAGCAGAGAAGGCCTTGATGCTGTGCAAACACTGCTCAGCAATAGCCAAAACACTGGTGTGTTATCAACACTGGTTTAGCCACAAATCCAAAGCACAGGACCATGTGGACTGCTATGAAGAAAGTTAACCCCATCCCAGCCAGACCCAGTACACTTGAACTGAGGGCCCTAAGATGGACACATGTGGGCTAACAAGTATGGAGCTGCAGGAGACAATCGCTTTCCTCAATCTTTTGGTGAGGCTCCTGTTTATACACTCCAGGACACTGCTGGCCGCCTTTGCTACCAGGTCGCAATGGTGGATTGTGTTTTCCCTTCTGTCACCCAGCACCACCAGGGCCTTTTCCATAAAGCTGCTCCCCAGCCAGGCAGTCCCCAGGCCCTACCACTGCAGGGTGTTAGGCTATCCCAGGTGCAGGTCACGGTGTTTGTCCCTCTTCTATTTCACAGAATCATAGAATGGTTTGGATTGCAAAGGACCTTTAAAGATCATCTAGTCCACCCACCTGACATAGGCAGGGACATCTTTCACTAGATCAACTTGCTCAAAGCCCTGTCCAACCTGACCTTGAACACTTCCAATCATGGGGCATCCACAACTTCTCCTGGAAACCTGCTCCAGTGTCTCACCACCCTCATCGTAAAACATTTCTTCCTTACGTCCAATCTAAACTTTCCCTCTTTCAGTTTAAAACCGTTGCCCCTTGTCCTGTCATTGCAGGCCTTGGAAAAAAGTATTTCTCCATCTTTCTTATAAGCCCCCTTTATATATTGAAAGCCTGCAATATGGTCTCTCTTCAGTTTTTTCTTCTCAAGGCTGAACAACCCCTACTCTCTCAGCCTTTCTTCCTAGGATAGGTGTTCCAGCCCTCTGAAAATATTCGTGGCCCTCCTCTGAACCTGCTCTAACAGTTCCATGTCCTTCTTATGCTGGAGGCCCCAGAGCTGGGTGCAGCACTCCAGGTGGGGTCTCATGAGAGCAGAGTAGAGGGGGAGAATCACCTCCCTTGACCTGCCAGAGATGCTTCTTTTGATGCAGCCCAGCGTACAATTGGCTTTCTGGGCTGCAAGCATACATTGTTGGCTCATATCCAATTTTTCACCCACCAGTATCCCCAGGTCTTTCTCTGCAGGGCTACTCTCAATCCATTCATCCCCCAGCCTGTACTGGTAGTGGGGATTGCCCCAACCCATGTGCAGGACTTTGCACTTGGCCTTGTTGAACTTCAGGAGGTTCACATGGGCCCACTCCTTCAGCCTGTCAAGGTACCTCTGGGTGGCATCCCTTCCCTCAAGTGGAACAACTGCACCAGTCAGCTTGGTGTCACCTGCAAACTTGCTGAGGGTGCACACAATCACACTATCTATACTGTTGATGAAGACACTAAACATTATTGGTCCCAATACTATTTAAGGCATTTAATGAAGTTCCTGAGAGTACAGTCCTCCTACCTATCAGGTTTACTCTGAACGGCATCCCTAAGGCACAGGAATGGTCCTCCCATGTTGTCATCGACGAACATGGTGAGAGTTGCCTCCTCCTGGTCATGTGTACAGGCGTTAAAAACTGCACCGGGCCCAGGGGAGTCTCCTGTGCTGCCCCACAATGCCCCAGTATGTCCCACTGGCCTCCAGGTAGGGTATGACCCCTTCTGCACTGCTCTCTCAGCCCGATCAACCAAAAGGTGTTTTACCCATCTGTTCACCCATCCAGCCTGTAATGTCCTAACTTGGGTACAGGAATATTGAGGGAGACTGTGTCAAAAGTCTTTCTGAAGCTGATGTAAACAACATCCACTGTTCTCCCCTCAGGCACAAATGCAGTTACTTCATCACGAAGGCAATCAGGTTGGCAAGTAATGAGGAGTGTGTTTCATTCTTTATGAAAATTTATCATGCTTTAATTTTCTTTGTTTGCAATTTAGAAAAACTCTTCTGTGCCTGTGTGCAGCCAGTTCTCTAAGGAAAGCAGGTGCAAGTTGGTACAAAGGAGCTGTAACATCCCACTGCAGACCTCAGTGGAGAAGTCTGATGTACGGAAAAGTGATGCAAGCCCCAGGTGGTGTATGAGAGAAAAGGTGGGTTTGGGGAGGTGAGGAGCAAGTTTGTCCATACAGTGTCTGTATGGGAAAGCACTCTTACACCTCCTCCAGACCACTACAAACATGTTGAAGGTGACAGGTTGCAGGATAGACCCCTGTAGTACCCTACTAGTTGGAGGCCTCCAGGCAGAGTACCACCCACTCACCATGTCCCTCCAAGCCTGACCATCCAAGCAGTTTTTTTACCCTTGTACTTATCCACTCATACAAACTGTTCTCCTGAGACATCTACTGTTTTCCTGACTATTAGTAAGGGAACTCTTGTGCTTATAAGATGCTGTCCTTAAAGACTGGCAGTACTGATCTCTGCTGCCCCTCAGTGCTGCTGCCCATAGGATCTCCACTGAAAGTCCCATGGACATGCCAAAGTGTGCTCCTCTGAGATCTGGTGTCTGTATTCTGCTACTCTCCTTCCTTGCTCCCTGTGGGAGCTGGGAACCTGCTGTATCATGGTCTCTACAGCCAAGGCTAATGCTGATTTTCATATCCCTTACCAGCTCTTCCTTGCTTGCGGTCCAGGTGAGAATCACCTTTGTTGGCCCACCTGGCAGCTGTGCTAAGAAGTTGTCCCAAAGCCCTCTAGAAGCCTCCTTGACTGCACCCTGCTTTGTTTCTACCTTCCAATGAATGTCAGGGTCATTAAAATCACAAGGAAGACCCAGGGTCATAGAATCATAGAATCATAGAATCATTGAGGTTGGAAAAGACCTCTAAGATCATCGAGTCCAACCATCAACCCAACACCACCATGCCCACTAAACCATGTCCCTAAGTGCCTCATCTACTCGTCTTTTAAATACCTCCAGGGATGGGGACTCAACCGCTCCCCTGGGCAGCCTCTTCCAATGTTTAACCACTCTTTCAGTAAAGAAATTTTTCCTCA
>NW_008794156.1:54660-60296 GCF_000699145.1 Aptenodytes forsteri | reverse complement strand
ATTTAATATATATTATTATAAAAATAATAATTTTAAAATAATAATAATTTGAATTCTATACTTTGGTCATTGATCTGGAGACTTCTTCAGATGGCTTAAGTAAGACTTGGTCCACTTCCTCACCCTGACTGCAGGTTCTTTATTATAGAATCATAGAATCATAGGATCATAGAATGGTTTGGGTTGGAATGGACCTTAAAGATCATCTAGTTCCAACGCCCCTGCCATGGGCATGGACACCTTCCACTAGATCAGGTTGCTCAAAGCCCCATCCAACCTGACTTTGAACACTTCCAGGGAGGGGACATGCACAACATCTCTGGGCAACCAGTTCCAGTGTCTAACCACCCTCACAGTAAAGAAATTCTTCCTAATATCTTAATTTAAATCTACCCTCTTTCAGTTTAAAACCATTATCCCTTGTCCTATCACTACACTCCCTGATAAACAGTCTTTCCCCATCTTTCCTGTAGGCCCCCTTTAAGTACTGGAAGGCTGCTATAAGGTCTCCCTGGAGACCCTTATCTCCCAGCACAACATCACCATAACTGGCCTCTCCTCTGTCCCTTACCACAAGGGCTTACCCAAACTGTTGCCCATCCCATAGAGAATCTCCATACACATCCTGCCTGATCTTCCCAGCCTTTCTCTCCTGTACCTATCCATTGCAGACCACCAGTTGTGCAAACTCTCCCACCATGCCTTGGCAGTTATTTCATCAACGTCAAAGCTCTGTGATGGAACATGGGGTTCCAGCTCCTCCTGTCCATGCCTCTGGCTGAAGGCACTGGTACACCTCAGCTGTGGCACCAGGGCCAAGCTCTCACCTGCTATGGGGAAGCCTGCTACCAAGTGCCTAAGACCATGTATAAGCAAAGACTTTGCTTCAGAGCAGAGACATGCTGGCATAGATGGCAGATGGCAATGTACGGCTGAAATAAGGTGTGCACAAAGAGAGCAAACCCTGCTGTCTACCAGGCCAGAGAGAAATAGTGTTTGCACTCTGTGATGTCCCGCAGGCCCAGAGGGCCTGTGGTAGAGGTGAAGATGATCTCCAGGAAGGACAAGGTGCTGCTGAAAATGTCCTTGGATACAGACAATCTTTGACACAGGAACAGTGTGAAAATCAGTGGCCTGTTCCTTGATTTTATTATCCAGGGGATTACTAAAGCATGCAGAAGAAGCACTGCCTGCACCTACTGGATAGGGATGGGACAGGCCTTGCCTCACAGCAGTGGTGGGAATCAGTCACTTGCTCATAAGCACCAAATCTGTCTGAGATGACCTGGGGTATCTGTTATGTACCAGCTCTGAATGGGGATAGTTGTCCATACGTCCTGCACTGCCCTTGTCAGCTGTGTGCTCCAGTTGTGGTGGATGGTTTTGGTATCTGAATTAGCACCAAAGGCCTGTATTTGGCTAATAAATTCAGCAGCTGGACTGGATTAGGTGAAGCAATGTAGGGGTGTCCATGAGACTACTGCCATTATAGTCACTGGACATCTAGTAAATATAGCTAATGGAGAAGAGAAAGAGAGAGACTGAGCACTCTCTCTCTGGCACATGACTCGATTTGCTCAGATTAATACCTCTATCAGCTGAACATAAGGATTATGTTCATAATAAAGTTTAGGGACAGGTTCACTTGTACTAAATGTGGGCATCTGCTGGGCCAAAGGGATTTCTCACCAGCCTCCAAGATGCTCTCATGCTGTCCCATCCCTCAGAATTGCTCCATTAGAGCTTGCAGTTACCTGCACACATTTTGGATCACTTCCTGCCCCTCAAATGTTACCAAGTGTTTGCATCTCAACAGCTCACTCCTGACTTCCACCTCCATTAATTAGCATGGGAGCTGAGACAAGCAGTTCACATGCAGGTGCCCATTTTGTGCACACCTGAATTGAGGCAAGAGGAATCTCACCTCCTGCAGGTTTGTGGCAGGCTTTGGAGGGAGCTGAGTCCCCTTCCAGCCCCAGGATTACAAACCCAGGAGGAGATGCCTTGATTGACTCAGCTGAATCCCTTTCCTCAGCACAAATAAAGGAGATCCCTCCTTGTCACTGTCTGGGTGTCTTGTCTAATAGTAAGACAAGAAAAGGTGATTCTTTGACCTAACTGTCTCTGATAGGAGAAATGACACTGCTGGAAATAAGTGTCTCTCCCCAGCTAAGGGAGGGAACATCAGTGATTACTTCAGTCTCTTTCACAGCAGGTTCCCCTGGAGCCCCAGGGACACTTCAAGGGAGCCCAGAGGGGGCAGAGAAGGTGATGCCTTGGGCTGGTGCTCTGCTCCTGAGCTGGGATGGGCTTCTGGGATGGAGGGAGCTCATGGCAACCTGGCAGCGCTGCAGAGAGACAGCTCTGCCCAGGAGCATCTCCTCTGCAAAGGGCAGCAGGACTGAGGGAACTGAATGGATGTTGCCAAAGGCAGACGAGTGGGGCAGAGGGACATTAAGGCAGTCTGGGGTGGAAGGACAGAAGAGAGGTTACTGGGGGAGAAATCTTCTCAGCCCTTCACATGGTAAGTCTCTGGCAGCAAGGCAAGGTGCATGAGTAACCTGGAGGGGTGTCTTAGAGGTGGCACATCCCCAGGCAGATATGATCTGGCAGGATGGCTCTCAGGGTTTCCTTAGTGTGGAGGAGGACATGATCCAGAGAAGGGTTTCCTTTCCGCACTGTCAGAGGGACAGGGCACAATGGCTCCCTTCTCCCAGGGATGGCTGCAGGGGTGTGCAGCCAGGTGTGAACCCAGGGGTGCCCAGGGCTGTCCTTCAGAGCAGGGTCCCTGCACCCTAGGGGGCCGTGTGCTGGGGCAGGAACTCTGCTGCCTGCTGGGGTCAACATTCAGCCTGCCCAGGGAGCTCCCCACGAGGCTCTGGGGAGAATCTGTGGGTGGAAGGCAGGGTCCTTCTGCTTTCAGGAGGGTGCTGCATGGAATCAGGTCTGCTCACGACTCCAGATCACCCCCAGGACATTTCTGAGGAGACTTTTCAAGAAGCACATCAAGGTAGGGGCTACTGGAAAAAGAAGAAGCTTTCCTGACTTTTTGCCTGGTTGTCTGAGTTTTGAGCTGGAGGTTGAAATTCTTGTTTCCACTCTAGAGTAGGCTTTGAGACTCCCAATCTCTTACACTGAGAGATGAATAAATCTGTCAGAAGCACCTCAAAGCACCGTAACCCAACTGCCTCCAGTTACAACCTCCCTTTTACAGACACATCAGGATTCCTGTGACCTGCTCCTTAGCTCCTACAGACACAGAGGTGCCCCTGGGCAGTGTCTTGCCCCTGGGAGGTTTCTGCAGTGCAGAGCGAGTGTGATGGGAAAAGACAGAGAAACAGCTACAGGCGCAAACAGCTCCAGGCAGAGGAGATATGTCAGGGGAGGAGAAGAAAGTGCTGTCAAAAGTGCTGTGGTGGGTGGATTTGGGCAACTCCCTGTCAGTTCCTCCAGTGTAGATGCCTTCCCCTGAGCAAGCTCCCTGGTCCCCTGTCTCACCCACAACAGCTTCTACCATGAAGACAGTGGTGGCCAGGGCATGAGCTGCCTCCTCTGCAGCCAGAGCTTTAGCAGAGAAGAGGTGCCTCTCTCCTTACACATGCCTGTTTCCTCCTGCATGACAGAGGGCTTAGAGTGACTGCCCAGCAGTGCCAATGTCTGGGGAAGTGTGCACAGCTGGGTAAGGTAATGACTTTCCAGAGTGTTTGCCTCTTTGCCTTCCTCGGCATGAGCATCATGGTATTTCTCCATGTTTCTCCACCTGCCCATGCTGCTGCTGTTATTGTTTTCAGGCACTCTGGGGATGGGGGTTTCAGCTGCAGTTCAGACCCTGACCCTGACCATCCTGCCACAGATGTGTCTGCATGGGAATTAGGTGTCCCAGCCCCCTTCTGACTTCTGGGACCCCAAGCAATGCAGTGTGTAGGGGCAGAGAATGCGCCAACTGTCCCTTCAGAAGATCCCATCTTTTACTGCCTCCCTGTATTTTAATCTGTTGTCATTGGGGCAATGCAGTCAATGGGGTTTAGGAAATAAGCAGACTCTCTCTGAAAGCCACACCACCTCAGGACACTTGACTGTCTCCCTGCAGTGTCATGTCAAGCTGTTCTCCACAAGGGTGCAGTGCTCCCATAGCATCTCTGTGCTATCTAAGAGCCTGACAAGTGAAGCAGTGAAGATACTGAGGCTGTGGAAATGCTGCTGGGCTTTTTCCAGCATGGGTAGCTGGTCGGATGATATGAGCCCTGCGTGCTCTTGGCTAGAGAGGGAGTGTTGAGACCTCAGTCAGGTGTGGACACAACACCCCAGAGTGCTTGGTCTGGTCATCTGAGTGAGATGAGACACAGTCGTTCTGTGTCACTCCCTGCACATCTAGGCTGATAATGAAAGAGAGGAGTTTGGAGAGCCACCCTTTGGATCTGGAAACCCCTGCTCTCTCTAGGTTGTTGTTTTTTTAGAGTAACTTCTGAGTGTGATCATCTTCCAGCTGAGAGAGGCAGAATGGGGCAGCTGGGAACAGGACTGATGGAGAGACCAGCTCTCCTGACTCTGCACTAAGGCACAGGGAACCCTTTTGCCTCTCATAGCTCATTAGTGTTCATGCTGAGAGAAATCCAGAAGCTGAGGATTTCTACCTCTTCAACAAACACTTCCCCCAATGTGACAAGGGCATCTAAAAATGAAGTGTATCACTAAATTGCTGTGCTACAGCCCATCATCTGGAGCACAGGGCAGGAAGATGCCGAGCAGCCTTCCTCTATGATGGGTGCACCTCTCCTGAGGGAGGATGTGCACATAGTGATAGTCCACACCTGCTGCTCTCTTGTGATCATGCCTGCCATCTTGTGATCATTTACCACCAGGAGGGTGGTAAATTGATGGGTGGGCAGGGTATGTCTCAGTGGTGGTTGAACCAGACCCGGGAACCTCTGTTTAGAAGGGTAAAATGATAAAAGAGAAATCCCTCCCAGGGCACTTTTCCAGAGCCAGGGGGCCTGAGTACTAATTTAATCTCTCCCTGCAGGACATGAAGACTATTCCCACAGGGTCACTGTATCCAGGCTCCTGCACTCAGCCCAGGGTGTCCATCCTCAGTGAACTCCTCGATATACGGGGTTTTTTGCCACTTCAGTGTACAAGTTGCTGTAGAGCAGGTCTTACTCCTGGGGAGCAATCAGTTGAGGCCCCTGCTCCTCATGCAACACTCAGACATTACAAATCAGAACTTAAGGGAGGAAGAAACATGAAGGGAGTCTTGAGAAGAAGAGAGGTGATATGAGAGGTTTCTGTAAGAAACAGAAGAGGTTTTCTCAGAGAAGCCTGCCCTAAATTGTCAATGTCTTTTCCTCCTTGGACAGCACCTGAGTTCTGGAGGGACCAAATGTCGAATGGCAGCTCCATCACCCCGTTCCTCCTCCTGGCATTTGCAGACACGCGGGAGCTGCAGCTGTTGCACTTCTGGCTTTTCCTGGGCATCTACCTGGCTGCCCTCCTGGGCAATGGCTTCATCATCACAGCCATAGCCTGCGACCGCTGCCTTCACACCTCCATGTACTTCTTCCTCCTCAACCTCGCCCTCCTCGACCTGGGCTCCATCTCCACCACTCTCCCCAAAGCCATGGCCAATTCCCTCTGGG
>NW_008794156.1:51027-54442 GCF_000699145.1 Aptenodytes forsteri | reverse complement strand
CATTTTCACTCCCACTCTGCCGAGGCAATGCCCTGGACCAGTTCTTCTGTGAAATCCCCCAGATCCTCAAGCTCTCCTGCTCAGACTCCTACCTCAGGGAAGTTGGGCTTCTTGTGGTTAGTCTTTCTGTAGCTTTAGGGTGTTTTGTTTTCATCGTGCTGTCCTACTTGCAGATCTTCAGGGCTGTGCTGAGGGTCCCCTCTGAGCAGGGACGGCACAAAGCCTTTTCCACGTGCCTCCCTCACTTGGCTGTCGTCTCCGTGTTTATCAGCTCTGGCCTGTTTGCCTACCTGAAGCCCCCTTCCATCTCCTCCCCATCCATGGATCTGCTGATGGCAGTCCTGTACTCAGTGGTGCCTCCAGCAGTGAACCCCCTCATCTACAGCATGAGGAACCAGGAGCTCAAAGATGCACTGAAGAAGCTGTTTCAATCAGTTGTCTTTCAGCAGCAATAAGCTGCCCATGTCTCTTCTGAAGTGATTTCAAACTTATGTTAGAAACCTCCTGTGCTTTTCGCATTTTATCTGTAATAATCCTGGTTTTCCAGGAATTTCTACATTCACTGCACTTCTCCAGAGGCATGAACTGAGTTGGCCTGACACAGAGGCCCTTGTACACCTCTGGCGCGATGGTACAGCTGGTCTCCCATGTCACAACCCTGTAATAAAAGGGGATTTTGTCAGTGCTGGTGTCTGGAGGTTGGGCTCTTCTTCCAAAGCTGAAGTGAAAAAAAGGCTGAAGAAATTGTCCCCCACGAGGCTGTGCTGCTGTGCTTGGGTTCTCCATGGGCTCAGGAGAGGAGGGCAGTGGGTGATGTGTTACGGATGGAGGCCTGGACTGAATTTTCACATGTGGGTGCCCAGTCCCCATCGAGATCGTGAATGATCAAAAGGGATCTGCCTAGGACTGTCTCCCTGTGGCTTTCAGGCACCACAGCCTGCTCGCTCTGGCAAGCAATACTGTCAGCATGGGGCCCTGCAGTGATAACAAGGAGGGGGCAAGAGAGGCCAGCAAGAGAGGCTCTGGTGGCAGGGACGACCCTGGGGAAGAGCATAGGAACAACTCTGTGCTTCTACAAGGAAATAAATGACAAAGAGAAACCTATTTCTGCATGCACTGGCTTGGGGCAGGCTGCTCTGTTGCTGGGGCAGTATAAGCAGCCTTAGGAGCCCCAAGGCCAGGAGTCTTATGCTGCCACAGAGGAGCTCCCAGCAGTGGGCAATAAGGATCTCTTGGAGGCAGGAGACACAGGGAGACACTGGCCTCCGTATCCTCATATCATGGCCATCCCCTAGTCTGGGGCTGATGTGGGAATGACACCCCTCTCTTTCCCCCAGGAGCTGCTGTGCCCTTCAGAGGGGCTGGGGCTCTGGTGTGAATGTCTGGAGTTCTGCAGCACCTTGCAGTGGGCACTGCCATGGGGCCAGACCAGACTGCGCTGCTGTGCTAGGCTGGGGAGAGGGCAGGGGAGGTGGCGAGAGCCAGGCAGGGGCTGGGCTGGCCTGGAAAGTGCTCAGGAGAGGAAAACACCAAAGGTAGCTGAATTGTGTGACCATGCAGGGTGAGGACATGCACCAGTGGGTTTGTGGTGCAGAGCCAGGGTTCATGGAAGGGAGCTGAGATATGCAGGTGCAGAAGAGAGGAGGCCAGTCTGTGCCCTTGGACACATGGATAGATTGGGAAGTTGGCCCAGGGCATTTGTCACCTCCAGCCTCTCATACTAGCAATTTCTATCTGTGTTCACTCACCCCAGGTTTTTGGGTGAGTCTTGCTGTGAAGCCATCTCCATCCTCCTGCTGGGTTCAGCACCTGTATCAGGAGAATGTCCAGACACGCCCAGCCTCTATCTTGGCCCCGACCACAGCAGACCATGGAACAGGGCTGTCTGCGAAGACTCATGTGGGACAGAGCCAGGGCAGGGCAGGGCCTGGTCACTGAGGAAAGTTGCAAAAGTAGGATGGTTATGGGGGGATAGGGAACTGAGGACTGTCATTGGTATTGTAATGGGGAGGACCTTTCCACACTCCTGAACACAGCCTCTTCCATGCTGTGCCTGCGCAATGGGGCCGTAGGATGATATCTGGGGCAGTGCGGCAGGGACAGGGCACTGTCAGGGGCCATGAAGCAGCTGCCAGGAGGTTACAACAAGGACAGGTATATACAAGGAATCTATATGCATTGCCATTGCTGTGCAGGTATGATTTTGGGAAAGCCAAAGCTCACCTGGAGTTGGTGTCTGCAAGGAAAGTCAAGAGCAAAAAGAAGAGCTTCGATCACTTGTTAGAGACCAAAGCTGAACAAGGAAAATGTAGGGCTGTTGCTGAATGAGGAGGGTGATTTAATAACAGCAGACACAGATGGGGCTGACTCAATGCATGCTTTGCCTGAGCCTTTACTGAAAAGGTCTCCGGGCCTCTGTGCTCAGTGAAAGTGTTCAAGGAGGAGGACACTGTATTGGCAGGAACTTCATGAAATCCAACAAATACAATTGCTAGCTTCTGCCCCCACAGGGGACTAAGCCTGGAAATGTCACAGGATGGGGGCATCCTATGGAAGGGTCTTGTTGGGCAGCAAGCTGGACAGGAGGCAGTCATGTGCCCTGGCAACAAGGGAGACCAACAACATCCTGGGCTGTATGACCAGGGGCACAGCCAGGAGATTGAGGGAGGGGATTATCCAGGTTACTGCATCCAGATTTCAGATCCCCAGTACAGGAAAGATGTCAGCAAGATGGAGAGGGTTCAGTGAAGGGCCCAAGATGGTAGAGGGCTGGAGCACCTGGTCTGTGAGGAGAGTCTGAGGGAGCTGAGCTTGTCCAGTTTGGAGAAGGAAAGGCTGAGGGGGACCTCATCACAGCCTGCCAATACCTGTGAGGAGGTTATGAAGAGCCAGGCCCTTCACCATGGTGCATGTTGGGAAGATAAAAGACAACATGTGGAAGATGAAAAAGAAGTTCATCCTGGACATAAGGAGAAAATTGCTCAGCCAAGCATTGGTACAGGTCACCCAGAGGCTGTGCAGTCTCTCTCCTTGGAGGTTTTCAAAATTTGACTGGATCAATTCTTGAACAGCCTGGTCTGACCCTGTTTCTGGCAGGTTGGACTACAAACCTACTGAGGTCCCTTCCAACCCAAGCTATCTTATGACCCTCAGGCCCTATTTCTGATGGTGTCCTGGTTTCGGTAGGGATAGAGTTAATTTCCTTCCTAGTAGCTGGTACAGTGTTTTGGATTTAGGATGAGAACAAAGTTGATAACGCACCGATGTTTTAGTTGTTTAGGTAATGCGCTTACACTAGCCAAGGACTTTTCAGCTTCCCATGCTCTACCGACTGAGAAGGCTGGAGGTGCACAAGAAGCTGGGAGGGGGCACAGCCAAACTGGCCAAAGGGACATGCCATACCATGTGACGTCAT
>NW_008794156.1:24184-50387 GCF_000699145.1 Aptenodytes forsteri | reverse complement strand
CTCGTGGGTTGGGATAAAAACAGTTTAATAATTGAAATAAATTGATAATAATAATATGATAATAATAATAATACACAAAGCAAGTGATGCACAGTACAATTGCCCACCACCTGCCGACCGATTGCCCAGCCAGTCCCCGAGCAGCGGCCCCCCCGGCCAGCTTTCCCCAGTTTATGTACTGAGCATGACGTCACATGGTATGGAATGTCCCTTTGCTCAGTTTGGCTGTGCCCCCTCCCAGCTTCTTGTGCACCTCCAGCCTTCTCAGTCGATAGAGCATGGAAAACTAAAAAGTCCTTGGCTAGTGTAAGCATTACCTAGCAACAACTAAAACATCGGTGTGTTATCAACTTTGTTCTCATCCTAAATCCAAAACACTGTACCAGCTACTAGGAAGGAAATTAACTCTATCCCTACCGAAACCAGGACAGATGGGTACAGAGCAGATGTTTATGGGGCATGAATCTGCCTATGCTGTATGTGACCATCTGAAACAACACCTAAACCAGTGAAGAGAGGTCGACACCTCAGTGTGAGTGTCTGACTGAGGAGTGTCATGGACAGTCCTGGGCAGGGACTGTTTTGGGGGCATGGGGCTCTGTGTAAGACACAAAATAATCTTCTCTTAATGCTGTTAGCCTGACATACACTAATTAATGTCAATAAAAATGAAACAAATATGTGATCTAAATCAAAGCTTTTAAAATTGTTTTGTTTTCTGTTGTTTTAATACACTGGTCTTTGGGGGAATTGTGTGTCTTTTTTCTTTCTTTGAAAAAGAAAGGTGTTCAGAACCGAGTTTGGATGTGGGACACAAATGTCTTCAGTTACAGGAACTCAGACACCTGGTGCCAGCATCGATGCCCTGGGACCCTCTGCCCAGGCTGCACCTGCAGCTCCTGAAGGGCTCTGGTCTCCCACAGGTCCTCTGTGATAGTTGCCAGTCCCAGGAAAACATCTAAGGTACACTGGGGCCCCGAAAAGTGGCACCGGATGTTTATGGTCAGACAGCTGAGGTCTGCCTGGAAAGGTGAATAACTTTTTTCAATGTTTAAAAGAATTTGAATACATATTCATCAGCTGAAACAATTGAGTACTTTTAATAAAATGGCAATGTTTTTCCACCATGCCAGAATGGGAATTTCCAGGAAGTGTATTAATCATAGGAGAAGAAATATTGATCTCCCCCTGTACTTGCACTACCAGTACTCTGCTGTTACGCTGCATATTTAATCTACCTCATCTTTCAGGTGTTCCCACCTGTCCTGATTAAAGGACCATATGTAAGAGGGCATCTTTTCAGCAGACTATCTGGACATGTGCCCTTCCCATTGCTTTCCAGATTTCCTCTTCCCCTTCCTTTTTGTTCATTCGGACATCTCCCAACTGGTTGCTGCTTTGAGCTTCAGGGAGTTAGAAGCTTGCCCTATCTCTCAGAAGCCTAATTTACTCTTTAATCTACTCCATTATGTTTGTATCTAGCCTTTCCTATCTCCTTGCCTAAAAAAGTTCTTGTACGGCTATCCCTTGTGGAAGGTAGACATCATTAGATGCAGCTGGGACTTAGCATACAGTTAAGGAGCGTTTTACTGTTCATTAAATTGTATTGTGTGTAACTTTTGTTTGTTAACAATGACGAGGAATCCTTCTGTGCCTGTGTGCAGGCAGTTCGCTGAGGAAAGCATGTGGGAGTTGGTGAAAAGGAGCTGAAGCATCACACTGAAGCTGCAGACTTCAGTGGAAAAGTCCAATGTAAGGAAAAGTGATGCAAGTCCCAGGGGGCAGATGACAAAAATGGTGGGGTTGGGAAAGTGAGGAGGAAGTTTGTTGATAGTGTCTGGCCTCAAGGAGACTGCTTTTCCTGCCCACCCAGACCTCCTTAGGAGACCCTCTGGATAAATATCAGTTGGAGCATGCTGCTATCACTTCTGTAAAGTGAAAATTATAAAAATACCCTTAAAAAGCAAAAATCTTTTCTTATTAAATGGTCATTGAAATCTTCATCATTCACTACTCTCCTGAAGCCTCTCCAATTAGCTGTACAAGTCTTGAAGACTTGAAGAAAATTATGGGATTGTAATGAGCCCCGTGGTGTATTTGGTCCTAAATCCATGAATCTCAGATACTGAGAGGAGATTTAACAAACTGCTTGAGAAGGCAAAGTCAGAAGGAAATGCTGAAGTTTCTTGGAGTATTAATTGTCCCCACTGAGGGCCATTACTGACAAAGTCTCCCCATGGACTCATCAGTACAGAAAATTGGAGGCAGTGGTGAGACGTGGGCAGAGGCACTGTGCAGGTGGCTCTGATGCTGAGTAAAGCCTTCATATATTTATCAAGCCAAATGCCAAGCCCTGACCACCCCCAGCTTGGGGAAGGGAGATCCTGTCCTCACGCATGGCTCGGGCTTCCTGGGGCAGTAGGATATGGGCTTTGTGATGCCAAATGAAGGACAAAGGTATGACACCTCCCAGACTCCCTGAGGGATTCAAGGAGGAAATGAGGCTCCAGTGCCATGAGAACAATGTGTTTCATCATAGGCCTTGGTGGCAGAGACATCAGCCATAGCCAAGGGGACAAAGACCTCGGTTCTGCTGGAGCCCTCCAGCCTTGCCAGCACCCTCGGCCATCTCCACTGCAGGCTGTCCTATGCTGTCCTACACTGTCCCACACCTGTGCCTGTTTCCCTGCAGGCTGTAGACAACCCACCCACTTCCTCACCTTGCTCTCACCCCAGCACCCATCCTTACCTTCACTGATTTCTCTCCATCCTCACTGGCTGTTCCTTGAAATACAAAGCAATGGGCTGATCCCAGATTCCCTCTCAGTCACCTGTAGCAGCACAGCACTACCTTTTGAATGACATTTCTTCCTCCTCCTGTTCAGTCTGGATTTCCAAAGCTGCAGTTCCTGGTGGTTTTCCTTCCTCATACTCTTTCTCACTGCCAGAAAAACATGCAGTCATCTCTGTGAGCAACTTTCAAGCTTCCTCAAGCTACTACTACACTACCCTGAGCCTCTGTTTCAACAGGTCTAAGAAGCCTTTCCTCAGCCTCTCTCAGCCTTTCCATACATGGCCCCCAAACCCATCTTGGCAGATCTCCTCTGGACCCTCTCCAATTCCTCCACACTCCTCCTGAACGGGAGCCCCACACCAGGACACACTATTCCAGATGTGGCCACACGAGTGCCAAGTCAAGGGGAATACCTCCCCTTGTCTGGGTGGCCATGCTCCTCCCAGTGCAGCCCGATAGGCACATGGCCATATTCACATTTAGCACCACTGACTTGTATGGCATCCCTCGTAATGCCCATGGTCCTTGAGGTTGCTCCTCACCCAGTCAGGTCTGAGTCTGCCTTGATGTACGGGGTTGTTCTGCCCCCTGGCGCAGAACATCAGAAGATCCCTTCTCCTTGGGAAACGTCTAGAGGTTTCTATTGACCAAATCCATTTCTCAAGGTCTGGTTGGACTGAAGCTCCATTGTGTCAGCTATTAACGTCTAGATGAAGATGGAGATAGATACTAGTTAAATGAAATTGCTGCCCAAGGTAGTAGGTATTACCATGGTGACCATGCCAGAAACACCAAATGAAGGTACAATGCAAGCAAAACCAGGTTCAATGAGGAAAGGGTAAGCAGAGGTGTGCTGATTGTACAGGAGGGCATGAGGATGATCAAAGGGAAGAACTTGGGAAGGGCAAAACATGGAAAAAGAAAATACAAGGTGAAGCCAAGGATATGATCAAGACTGTTCTGGGGTACCTGCCAAGCAGCCCTTCACCCAAGAAAGACTGACTGGAGTGGGACAAGAAAGCTGCACTTGATCTGAGCATATTTACGCCTGACTTATTTCCATGGTCAGTGGCGAGTGGGGAGTCTGAGTGCTTTGAATACCAGCATCAAGGGAAGATCCATAGTGGATGAAAACACAGATTTGCTTGGGCTGGAAGTGATCTCAGGAGGTCTCTAGTCCAACCTCCTGCTCACAGCAGGGTCAGCTATCAGGTCACAGCAGTTTTGACAGGAATTTATTCATTTTGGGCCTGAAAACCTCCAAAGACAGAGATGGCACCAATTCTGGGAAACCTTCTCACTGCACATTGGCCCTCATCCCCCAGTCATGTACAGCAGTGAGGAGCATAATCCTTCCTGGTTACCTCCTGGTAGGTGTGGGAAGGATGTTATATGGTCTCCCCAAAGCCTTCTTTTCTCCTGACTGAAAAAACATAGCATGTTCAGCCTCCCATAGTGAGAAAATCAACTTTACAAATGCATGTCTGAGACGTTTAAGGGTACCCTAAAGTCCGGACTTTGCCTTGGATTAGCTGAACACCAGCATTTTTCTATTTAAGGCAATTTCTAGAACAGGTCACCCCCCATCTGATCTCTTCCCATCCATCCTCTGATTTGGCTGGACATTCCTGGCCCCCTCCTGATACTCCTCATATGGCCCCAAGCTGGATGGGGGTCACTGCTGCTAATCCCCCTTCCCAGGAGATCTGTGGATATGGCAGGTGGTTTAAGGGACTATGGTGTACTTCCAAGGACACGAGATGTGTTCAGCCGTTGCCTGAAGGTGACATAAATCACTTTCCAGCCTCCCTTCCTTGTGCCTGTGGGGTCCCCACTGCCTGCTCTGGGATTGCAGTGTCCTTATTTCCCTGCAGATACCTGGGTTTAGCACTTTCCCTTTGGGTGACTCCACCACTTTGTGGGGCTTCATTCACTGCCCACCCCAGGCACACACAGTACATGGAGATCCTCTGGGCTCTCCAGGAAGCTCCAGACTCCCCTGCTTAAGGACATGATCTGCATGTCACACGTGAGACAGCCCTGGGTATGTACTTGAGTGAACATTCACCGTCATCACTGTCACCAGACACCAACAGGTGAGTCCTAAATCCAACCCTTGATCTCTAACAGGTCACACTATGACAGTGAGCTGTTTGCTCCTGAACCCATGGAGCAACAGGCCCTTTTGGGGTGCAGTTGCTCATGCCTATTCTTGGCACCAGCCTTGGAAGACAAGTTGAGTCTCCAGGCACTGTGCTTGGGAGATCCCTCTTTATTACAGAGGTGCTAGGAGGGGTTAGCTCTGACCCAGCATTAAACACACTTTGACACAGGCTCCACGTGTGACAGAGCAGGTTAATTCCTCAGTAGAAACGAGGTGAATCCAAACATTTATGTAGGAACATAACAACCAAAAATTACCACAAAATGAGAATGATAGCAATAATGACAATAAGTATAATGGTGATGATAACAATAACACAACCCCCCCAAATTACAGGTGTGCAATGCGATACCCTGCGAGTCATTTGTGGAGACAGATGGGAAATTTATCACTTGAGCTCCTGGTTCCTCATGCTGTAGATGAGGGGGTTCACTGCTGGAGGTATCACTGAGTACAGGACTGTCACCATCAGATCCAGGGATGGGGAGGAGATGGAAGGGGGCTTCAGGTAGGCAAACAGGCCAGAGCTGATAAACACGGAGACGACAGCCAAGTGAGGGAGGCACGTGGAAAAGGCTTTGTGCCGTCCCTGCTCAGAGGGGACCCTCAGCACAGCCCTGAAGATCTGCAAGTAGGACAGCACGATGAAAACAAAACACCCTAAAGCTACAGAAAGACTAACCACAAGAAGCCCAACTTCCCTGAGGTAGGAGTCTGAGCAGGAGAGCTTGAGGATCTGGGGGATTTCACAGAAAAACTGGTCCACAGCATTGCCTTGGCAGAGTGGTATTGAAAATGTATTGGCAGTGTGAAGCACAGCATTGAGGAAACCACTGCCCCAGGCAGCTGCTGCCATTTTGGCACAAGCTCTGCTGCCCAGGAGGGTCCCGTAGTGCAGGGGTTTGCAGATGGCAACGTAGCGGTCGTAGGCCATGACGGTGAGAAGACAATATACTCCCCTACAATTAAGAAGAGAAAGCAAAAGACCTGGACAGCACATGCTAAGAGATGGCCCTTGTTTCCCAGAGGGAATTGGCCATGGATTTCAGGACAATGGTAGAGATGGAGCCCAGGTCAAGGAGGGAGAGGTTGAGGAGGAAGAAGTACATGGGTGTGTGGAGGTGGTAGTTGCAGGCTACAACGGTGATGATGAGGCTGTTGCCCAGGAGGATAGACAGGTAGATGTCCAGGAAAAGCCTGGCATTCTGTGCAACAGCTGCAGCTCCCATGTGTCTGTGAATGCCAGGAGGAGGAACTGCATGATGGAGCTGCCATTGGACATTTGCTGCCACTGGTCATTCAGCCCTGTTCAAGGAGGAAAAGGCAGTAAAGAGTTAGGAGAGTCTTGTCTGAGCAAAATCAAAGGCATTTCACAAAGACCTTCCCTCTGCTACACACTGCCCCTTTTCCTTTTCTAGGAGACCTTCCTTCATCTCCATGGCTGGAGTTCTGGTTTGTGCTGGCTGTGTCATGAGGAGCAACGCCTCTGCCTGCTGCCTCCAGAGGGGTCAGCCCTGCTCTGCAGCAGTGGGTTCATGGGAAGGGTGGGGGCAGGGGCCAGTCCTGATGTTTACATTTTTCAGATTAAACCACTCCTAATGCAGAAGGGCTTGTGAAAATCTGCACTTCAATTACTAAGTAACGGTGATTGCAAAAGGAAGTTTGAGAGTGTTGGTTTTTTTACAGCTGTCCTCCATAACACTTGAGGAGTGTTCTTGCCTGTCAGAAACCCTCAGCGTTTCTGCTGCACTCAGGGACAACAGAGCAAGTCCTGCAAAGCAAGAGGATTGCTTGTGAAAGGCCCCACAAGATCAGTGTTTGACTCTGCAGATGAAACTCCCATCCCCAGAGAGCCTGACAGCAAGAACAAGATAACTATAAAAATAACACTGTCAAGTGGGGAAACGAGGGAAAATACGTTAACAGTCTAGCTGGGAGAGGAGATGAAAGGAGAGGAGAAGAGGGGAGGGGAAGGGAGTGGAGAGGAGGGGAGGCACACAGGAAAGTGTTTTCCTTACCTAGCTGTTCATGCTACATCCCAGGCATCAACATTGCCAGGCAGTTGCACTCAGTCCCTTTGCTCTGCAGACAGAAATGGGCACGTGGCTGGAGAGATGCACCACTGCTCTTCTGGAGCTCTGGCTGCAGAGAAGGTGGTTCAAGCCTTAGACCCCACAGCCCTGAGGGCAGAGGCTTTACTGGGTGGAAGAGGAGGCAAGGGGGCTTGCTCAGAGGAAGATGTGTGCATTGAAGGGGTTCACAAAAAGTTTTCTGAATTCTCCCTCCCACAACTTTTCTGTTTTTAGTTTCCTCTCATTCCTTGATCATATCCCTGCTACCTGGAGATTTTCCTCTTGGGAGGAGTTTCCCTGTCCCATGTCTTTTCCCTGTCAGTGCTAACAGGCCCCATCCCAAACTTCGTGCCTCACCTTGGCCCTACAGAAACCTGCCTCTTTGCAGGGCGCTGGCTAGGCACATGTTCCTGTTTGCAGGCGGAAAAGGGCAGGTCAGAACAATCCTGAAAGGTCCAGCAAAGGTGATGCTAACGCTGTCCACAGGCAGAGGACTAGCTGAAGGCACTTTACAAGGCTCCTAGCAGACCTGCTGACCACTTAAAGTTACAGATCAGGTGTCTCAGTGGCTTGTTCAAACTTCAGAACTCCTTTTCCATCTCTCCCTTCCCCACACCCCACTACCCCTAGAGCAAGAAAATGAAAACACAAGAAAGCTCCTTATCTTTACAATAATCCCTGCATTGAGCTTCCTCTTGAAAAGTCTATGCTAGAGATGCCCTAGAGGTGATCTGCATGTGTGAGCAGCCCTGACCCACACAGCACCCTCCCAAAAGCAGGACCTGCCCTGAAATGGGCTGCTTCTTCCACCCAGAGCTTCTTCCCGCACTGCTGTGGGGAGCTCCCCAGGCAGGCTGAGTGCTGACCCTGGCAGGTGACAGAGTCCCTGCCCTGGTACACAGCTCCCTGGGGTGCAGGGACCCTGCCCTGAAGAACAGCCCTGGGCACTCCTGGGTGCACACCTGGCTTCACACCCTTGCAGCCATCCTTGGCAAAAGGGAGATGTCATGCCCTGTCCTTTGACAGCGTGGCAGGGAAACCCTGCTCAGGAGCACCTTCTCCTCCTCTGCACAAACCACGATATGTGCCAGGTCTAATAGATACTTCCAAGATACTTATCTGCATTGCCCTGCAGCCAGAGACTTACCGTGTAAAGGGCTGAGAAGATTTGTACCCCAGTAAGTTTTCCTCTGTCCTCCCACACCGGACTTTTTAACCTTTCTGCCTTGTTCATCTCCCCTTGGTGTCTGCAGGCAGTGCCCTCAGCTCTGCTGCACTTTGCAGAGGAGCTGCTCCAAGGCAGAGATGTCTCCCTGCAGTGCTGCATGCTTGCCATGAGCTCCCTCTGTCCCAGCAGAGCACCAGCCCAAGGCACCACTTTCCGTGCCCACCACTAGTCTCCCTTGAGATGTTTCCAGAGCTCCAGGGCTGACAGCTCCTGAAATGCAGCAGGGTCCCTCCTGGGGTGTGTAGGTTGAAACAGACTGAAGTAATCACTGAATGTTCCCCTCTGAACGTTGGAGAGACTGATTTTGTAAGAGTGATTTGTCCTACCAGAACGTGGTGATCTATGAGAGGAGGAAATTTTCCCCTCCCTTAGCCCCTATCCCTGTCCTATTGCCAGACAGGACACCTCAGCAGTGACAGCCAGGGATCATTTCCCCTTGTGTAAGGCAAGCATTCACCCAAGTCCATGCAGGTATCTCATCTCTGGTTAGAAGCCCTGAGGCTGAAGAGGGACTCATATCTCCAGACTGACAGGATCTGGCATTCTTCTTGCTCCAGTTCAGGTGTGCACAAAACAGGTGCCTGCAGGCCAGTCCCTTCCCTGAACTCTCACTGTGACCAGTGGGATGGAGGGTGGCAGTCAGCTACTCACACATGAGGTGGCATTTGGAGCACCTACGACTCTTGCAGAGCATGTGAGAAACCCAAATCCTGCCTGAGCATCAGCTGCAGGGCAGTGGGGAGGGGCATCTTTGGTCACCTCAGATTAAACCAAACATTTAGAGCATCTGAATGCCTATTAGACACATTTCCCTGTTGGCAGCTGGGCGTTCAGCTAACCAAATGGGGAAGTGCACCAGAAGGAGGGTCAGTTCTCTCTCCTGCCTCTGTCCATCGCATTCACTAGAACTCAGCTCACTACAGAACTAAGACATGTACACATCCCTGCACTGCAAGCACCTACATTAATTCAGGGTTCTAATTTCAATGTCGTAAGAAAGGCTTCTAGTGCCATGCCAGGTGCCTGGGGCACCCAGTGCAAGCACATGACTGACAAATACTGCACAGGACATCCAGGGAATCTGTGCTCTGTTGGAGCTGGTGCAGGGCAGATATCCCAGGGCCTCCCAAAGGAGTCCAGTGCCTGTGTGTGAACACCTGGACACCAGCACCACAGCATGGAGGCAAGATCCATCCCATCTACACCCAGAGGTGCTGCAGGATTAGGAGGACATCACACCAGGGTCTCCACTTGTGCCACTATGCTCTCAACCCATGATGGTTCTCTTTTCCCTTACACAGCTGCCTGATGATATAAAGAAAAAACGTGCCACTGATGTCCACAGTGTGGCTGGATCACAAGCTTACCTCACCCAGGGACTTTCTCAGTGGTACCTTATGTTCCTGGAAATCGGCACAAGGTGCTGCAGAAGTCACCTCAGGCAGCAAACTCCTCTCTTGCAAGGGCTGCACAGCCCAGGCCTGATTTCCTCTGGCCTTGGGGACTGCAGGGTTTGTTGTCTTCATGGATATCTCATTTCATCAGCACATTACCACCTGCAATCCATTCCAGCATGTCTTTGTTCTGAAGTAAAGCCTTTGCATACATGGGGTCCTGGGTGCTTGGTTCCAATTTTCCCCATGAGAAGACTTTGCTGAGCTGCTGCTACCCAGGTATGCACCAATACCCTCATCCTCAGACACGGGCAGAAGGACCTGGAGCTCCTCATGCCATCACTGCTGAGGGAACCATGGCTGTGACAGCTTGCACAGCTTTGGGTGCTGTGATGGATAGATACAAGCTCTTTAGGAGACACTGGGTGGGGTTGGGGACAGTGAGAGAATGAGGCTGGGGGATACCCTCTGTGAGCTGGGGAAGCTCAAATGTATGGAGCTCTCCATGGCTCAGACGGCAGGTTGAGTGAGCATTTGTGGGCGAGAAATACAGGAGACTCCCCTGAAGGTGACATCATGGTGGGAGCTAGAACCACTCAGTCAGGGTGAGAAAATGGACAAAGCCTTCTGTAAGCAACCTAAGGAAGTCTCCAGAATAGAACCCTTGCACTCGCTAGACAGGCAAAGCAACTGTGTGTAATCACAGAATTACATGATCACAGAAGCATAGAATTGCAGAATGGTTGAGGTTGGAAGGGACGTCTGGAGGTCAGCTGGTCCAATCACCCTGCTCAAGCAGGGCCAACTAGAGACAGTTGCCAAGGACCATGTCCAGATGGCTTTTGAATATCTCCACAGAGGGAGTCTCCCCAAGCTTTCTGGGCAGCCTGTTCCAGTGCTTGGTCACACTCACAGTAGGAAAGTGTTTCCTGATGTTTAGACGGAGCCTCCTGTGTTGCGGTTTGTGCCCACTGCCTCTTGTCCTGTCACTGGGCACCACTGGAAAGAGCCTGGCTCCGTCCTCTTTGTACCCTCCCATCAGGTATTTGTAGACATGAATAAGATTCCCTCCCCAGCCTTCTCTTCTCTGTGCTAAACAGTCCCAGCTCCCTCAGCCTTTCCTCACAGGAGACACACTCCAGTCCCTTCATCATCTTTGTGGCCGTTCATTGGACTCTCTCCAATATGTCCATGTCTCTCTTGCACTGAGGAGCCCAGCACTGGACATAGCTCTCCAGGTGTGGTCTCACCAGTGCTGAGAGAGGGGAAGGATCCCCTCCATTGACCTGCTGGCAGCATTCTTTGCAGCAAGGGCACATTGCTGGCTCATGCTCAACCTCATGTCCACCAGGACTGCCAGGTCCTTTTCTGCAAAGGGGTCCTCCTGGTGCCTGGGGTTGTTCCTCCTCAGGTGCAGGACTTTGCACTTCTCCTTGTTGTACTTCATGAGGTTCCTGTTGGCCCATTTCTCCAGCCTCTCGATGTCCCTCTGGATGGCAGCAAGACCCTCTGGCCTATCAGCCACTCCTCCCAGTCTGGTGTTGTTAACAAACTTGCTGAGGGTGCACTCTGCCTCACCATCCAGATCACTAATGAAGATATTAAACAGGACTGGACCCAGTACTTGACCCCTGAGGAACACCAGTGGCCTCCAACTAGACTTTGCGCTGCTGATCACCACTCTCTGGGCCCAGACATTCAGCCAGTTTTTCAATCCACCTCCCTGTCTTCTTTCCAACCCATATTTCACCAGCTTCTCTATGGCAATCTTACAGGAGACAGTGTCAAAAGCTTTGCTGAAGTCAAGGCAGATGATATCCACTGCTTTTCCCTCACCTACCAGGCCTGTCATTTAATTGAAATTTATCAAGTTGGTCAAGCATGACTTCTTTTTATTGAATTCATGCTGACTACTCCTGCTGATTTTCTTGTCTATCACGTGCCTGGAAAAGGTTTCCAGGATTAGCTGCTCCATCACCTCTCAGGGATCAAGGTGAAGCTGACCAGCCTGTAGTTCCTTGGGTTGTCCTTCTTGCTCTTCTTGAAGACAGTAGTGACATTTGCTTTCCTCAACTGTGCTCTGGGCTTCTTGATACAGCTGTGCTCTGAGCCTCTGTGTATGACACAGGGGTCTGACACTTGGAGGGCCATGGTATTATGCCATTGTACATCCCATAAAGATTTGACCAGCTCAAAACCAGGGATGATATGTGGGAAGTGCTAGCAGTTGTGGTCATTGCTTTATGGCAAAGGAATAATAGGGTAATCTATCCAACTCCTTCGCATTTCATTGCTTCCAGCTCTGTTTAGATATGAAACACAGATGTGCAATGTGCCACTATAAACATGTCCTGGGAACACAGTTTCTCCATTCAAAGTGTTGGCAGGAAATATGTTTTTGGAAATGACTGTATAAATCTAAATTTACATAGAGGGAGAGAAAGTGTCATCATCTTGGTGGTCCATGTCCATGTCCTATGTAAAAATTAATGAGAATTTATAGACAACCCTCAAAATTCTGAAAAGGGAGAATTCCTGCACCAAGGTCTTTTCTGCATATGTTTTAACATCGTCATTCAGGAGCTGATTCAGGTACCCAAACAGAGGTGGCCACTGCCTCCAAAATAGCCTGGGGTAGCTGAAACCCCACATGGGACTGCGAAACATGACCCAGGACTGACAGGAGCCTTTCTGGACCAGGAGCTGGTGGACAGGCAGGATAGGCCAAGGCATCTCGGTTGAGATAACTGATTTCTCTCCCTTAACTAGAAAGTGAGGTCTGGACAATTGCACCAAAGGTGTCCAACATTAGAGGAGGCCAGTCTCATCGCTTCCTTCACCTATGAAGGAGCCATGTAATTTATCCTGCAAGGAATGAAAAGTGAGGGGGTCTAGTTGCTGCAGTGTGCTTGAAGACATGCCTGTAACCCAGATATGTTGAGATCAGTGCAGATTTGGCTATTCAAAATAGAGCATTTAATTCACTTTGTCTCTTCCCTCTATGAATCGAGGGAGCTCGCAACTTCAGCGTGTGACTCACTTGTGTGCAAAGAGTGAATATCAACAGAGTCCAGGGCAGGAAGTGCTCTGGGGGGTCTTGGGATCTGTGCTTGACAAAAAAAAAGATATTTTCTATTGGTTCAAGGTTATGCATTGTGGAATGTAGACTTCAGTGGAGGTAATGTGGACTTATTATACAGCTGAGGAATGTCTTTTGTTTTTTAACTGAACTACGCCTTCCTTGGTGTTTCTTTGTTGGCAATTACAAAACACCCTTCTGTGTCTGTGTGCAGCTCATTCTCCAAGCAGGCAGTAACTGGTGCCAATGGGCTGAATCATACAGGTACAGACTTTAGTGGAGAAAGCTCAGCTATGTACAAGGCTGCTGTAAGTCCCCAGTGGCTGATGAAAGAAATGGTGGGGTTGCTGGATGATAAGGTGGTCATCCCTGGGGACAGGTGAAGCAGGAATTCAGAGGCACTGGTTACAGGTGGAAAATTAAATGTGGAGGTGGCTCTGAAACCCCTTGATGTGTTTCACCAAGCAGGATGGCCAAGCCCTGTGCCCCCATCCCCTCAGAAGGGGGATCCTTTCACTCACGGGATGCTCAGGGCTTTTCCTGGGGGAAGTGTTACGTGGGAGATGTGCAATGCTGAGTGAACGACAGTGGTAGGACTCTAGGGGGGAGGTGTGAGGAAGCAATGAGGCCCTGGGGCCTCACTGAATGAACCAGTGTCCTCTCGTGGGCCTCAGTAGAACAGACAGCAGGCGTAGCTGAGAGGACAAGGACCTCAGTTTTGTTGGGGGGGATGGACGACTGCCCTACCAAGGCCTTCAGCTGTCCCCCCCTACATGCTGTCCTGCACTGTCCTCTGCCTGTGCCTGTTTCCTTGCAGACTTTAATCACCCCACCCTGCTTCCTCACCTCACTCTGACCCCATAATGTCCCAAGCTTTATCGATGTCCTTCTGTCCTCACTGGCTGTTGCTTCAAACAAAAAGCTGTGGTTTTCTGAGGATTTGCCGATGCCTATGAGTTCCCCACAACTTGTCCAGCTTCTTTCAAAGTGCTGCTAATCCTCTATCACCCAAGATGTCCCAGCCCCAGAATTGCTTGAATCCTTACTCCATATCCGAGCAAAGAAATGCACATCCTCCTTCTTGTGCTGACTCAAAATAAAAACTTAACCTATTTCATTTCAGCATGACCACCCTGTCATGTTCTTTCAGGTTGTCTTCCTGCCTTTAACACACTCACTGCTATGCACACACCACTCTCTCCCTGAACTCACATGTGTCTCACAAACATTTCCCTCTTCCCCTGCAGTGATGGGATCTCATCCCGGGACATTCATGTGTTTTTCAGGCTGATGGATGTTTTCTGACATCAAGACAAGTGTAGGGAGTGAAGGAATGGAAGAAAGCAAGGTCAGCTCATGGAGCATGGTGAGCACTGTCCAGCCACCCCCCAGCAGCAGGCATTCACCATCTCCCAGGCTGAGGCATAAATGCAGGATGGAAACATCTCCATTATCTCTGATTTTCAGAGGGGCCTTCAGCCCTGACATTTTCCATGAGTCACCTCCTCGTCCACCCACAGACATCAACCGCTTTTCATTTCTGGGCTGAAACATAATTGGAAGGATTTGCTGAAGCTCTCATGAACCACCTTGTTTCTCACTGCCTTCTCTTGACCCTCTCTCCCAGGCCTCCATACTGTCCAGCAGTGCCTCTCAGGTGGAACCCAGTCACCCTTCAGAAGAAGCCTTGGGCTTCCTGGATTTTTATGGTGCCTTTTATAACCTTCCTGTCTCTCTCCAGAGCTCTTAGGGACCATTATTGTCTATAGCAGGGCTTTTAATATCATCTTTTATGTTTTTTTTGTCTTTTTATGATTCTTCTGTGCAGGAACAGGAGTCACAGAAAAGCACCAAATACTGGAGTGAGTCCAGTGCAGGGCCACAGAGATGTTTTAAGGACTGGAACACCTTTCATATGAGGAGAGGCTGAGAGAGCTTGGACTGTTCAGCCTGGAGAAGAAAAGACTCAGGGGGGCATCTTAATGTGTAATAGATACCTGTTGGGAGGGAGGGAAGAAGAGGGAGCAAGACTCTTGTCAGTGGTGTCCAGTGACAGGACAAGAGGTGATGGGCACACATTGAAACACATGAGATTTCATTTGAACACAAGAAAACATTCCTTTGCTGTGAGGGAGGTCAAACACTGGAACAGGTGGCCCAGGAGGTTGTTGAGTCTCCATCCATGGAAATATTCATCAGCAGGCTGGAATACTGGCTCTAGCTGACCCCACTTAAGCAGGGGAGCTGGACTAGGTGATCTCTAAGAGGTCCCTTCCAAACTCAGTGACTCTGTGATTCTGTGTTGAGCTGACAGAGCAAAGCTGGTTGACAAGCTTCAGTGAAATGTTCTGGTTTTGGATGGCCAGATTTGCACTGTTCTGATCATATCATATCCATGTTGTCTGTGTTATGTCTTTTCTATGTGAGTGTGTATATATATGTGTGTGTATGAGTGTGTGTATAGGTGTAGGTAAAGGCATAGGTATAAGTATATACAGTTACTCAACAAAATACATTTCCTACTGACACTCAGAGAAGAGAAATTTTGTTCTGAGGAACTATTATATTTATACTGACACGTTTTATACCTTGTCTTCTGCCTCACTGTCTTTTCTTCTTCCTCTGCCTATTCTGTCTTTACAGAACTCCTCAGGAGAGATTAATTAACTCCCTGAGTAACTCAGAATGGAAAAGACCTCTGGACTTTTATCTAGAGCTCAGCACTAGAAGGAACCAGAATGAGGCTCCTCAGGAGCACACCACCAACTTGGCATCACCCACAAATGTGCTGTGAATATGCTCTGTCCTGTTGTCCAGGCCATTAATAAAGATATCAAACTACGTCATGGCAAGTGTTGACCACTCAGGGATGCCACTAGTAACCAGCTACCAGCTGTACTTCGTACCACTGATCACAGCGTTTTGGCCTAATGGACCAACCAAGATTCTACCCTCCTATGGCTGATTTATTTAGTGAGTATCTCACCAATTTAGCTGTAAGAAAACTGTAGGTGAGGTGTCCCACCCCTGCCCCTGGTAAAGTGAAGAAAATACCCTGCTTTCCCCTTGTGCCCGCAGTTACTTATTGTAGAAGGCAGCCAAGCCTGTCAGGGATGATTTCCACTTCCCTTTAGTGGCTCTTCCAAATCTCACCTTTTCTGTGAATGGAAGTGACTTCCAGGAGGAGTTGCCCCATCACCTCCCCAGGGATTGAGGTGACACTGACCAGCCAGTCGTTCCCCAGATTCCCTTTCTTGCCTTCTTGAAATAAGGTGTGCTGTCAGCCTTTTCCCAATCATCAGAAATCCCCAATTGCCATATTTCAATGATGATCAAGAGCAGCCTTGCAATGATACCAGTCAGCTGCCCCAGCATCCTTGGTTAAATTCTATTTGCTCCCATGGTCTGTGTCCAGACGGCATCAGTGATCCCCAGTGGCATCTTCTTCTACCATGGGTGAAGCTTCACTACTATAGACACTGCTAGAAGATTTGGGGACCAGGGAGGCCTCTGGGCAGATCTTACCCAGAAAACACAAGGTAAAGAAGGGCAATGAATTCCTTTGTCTTCTCCTTGGCCCACTGGGCAGGAGAACCAAGTTTCCCTTAGCTGCTTTTCTTATGCTGATGATGCACTTACAGAAGCCCTACTGGTTGCCCTGCCCATCCCTGGCTAGTTCCAGCTACAGTTGAGCACTAGCTTTCCTGGTTCCACCCCTGCACTCACAGGCCATGTCCCTATCTGCCTCCTGGAGCCTGTTCCCCCTCCACCTTCTCTGCACTTCCTTCTGGTGTTTGAATTCCAAAGTCGGAGTGTCCCTGTTCATCCTCGATGACCTCCTGCCAGGCCCTGCTAGACTCCCTGCACACCAGACTGGTGTGTTCCTGGGCTTTGAGGACATTGTCCCTGAAGATCCAAGAGTAACCCACGGCCCCTTTGCCCTCCAGGATAGTCCAAGCAGATCCTCAACTAGAATAAAACATCCCTCCTACAGTCCTGTGCTGTGATTCTGCCAGTTGTCCTACTTCTCTACCATCTCATAGTCATTGCAGCAGTGGCTGCCCTCAGCATTCACAACCCCATCCAGGTCCACCTTGTCTGTCAGTACAGAGCAGCCCTGGTCACCTCATCGACTGTGTCAAAATGTTGTCTTCAACACGCTCCAGTAATCTCCTGGGTTGCTTGTGGCCAAACCCTGTGCCTGATTACTGTGGTCTGTCTTGTCTTCTTATTAAAGTCTGTTTCAGGCTATTTCCTGTGTGAGTGTGCTCACTACTGTGTATGTGTTTGGGTGTGAATGCATATACATGCTTTGCTGGCCAACTCTAACTAGGGTTGGCTGGAGGAGAAGGATACCAGGATCTGGAGGGACCTAGGATTGGAGCTGCCAAGTGGGTAACAGCCCTGAGTCTTTGGGCAGACCCAAAGCCCAGGCACACAGTGGAGGGACTGTAGGTGTGTGTGCCTGTGGCTAAGTGCTGTAGGGGATGCAGGACCACTTGTGACCTTCACACAAGTGGATCAGCCTGAGAGAACAGGATGGGGACACTTGTGTTGCTCATGGTTGTCTATGTGCTGCTGTTGGTGTGGTGGCTGTAAAGGTACTGCTTCCTAGTGGCATTGATCTGTGTATGGTCAGCTGTGTCCATCCTGTGTGTGCACAGCTCTGTGTGTGTACAAGATCATGTGTTCATGTGTTTGTGTATACATGTGTGCATTTGCCTGTTTCCACTAGAGTGTTTGGAATACTAGGCAATTTCTCCTGACTGCTGATGCAACAAGAAGCTAGGCTGGAACTTAGGATTTAGGGACCCTTCTTGAGAGCCCCATAGGCATGGGGATGGTGTACAGGGTGTCAGAGTGTCCTCAACATGTTCCCTTTTCCATGGGGGCTCACAGAGGCTTCCAGCCATGCAGAGGACTCGTCTTCCTGTGGTCACACCTTGACTCCAGTCCTGCAGCTGGGCGACAGCCAAGGAGCCTTGTCTGAGGGTGACTACTGGGGTAAGGGCTGGCACACATGTTGGGGGAGACTGTCTCAAGGACGTTGGCTGGGAAAAGAGACTGAGGGACAGATACAAACTCACATGGCCTCATGGGTCAAGCTTCCTTGAGCACAAGCCCTGACACAGAGTTCTAGCCTCGCTTTTTTATCCAGGAAGGATAATGGCATTAAGGGATGGGGAGTGGGGGTCACCAGTCCTTCTTCAGCCACTTCCCAGACCTGGTGGAGCACCAGGAAAGCAAGAACTTCTGGCTCTGCATCATGACCATGCTTTGGGGTACCCACAATCTGGATATTGCCTTGGGTTACCTGAACATTGGCATTTTCCACTCTGAGGAAAGTTCCAGCTTAGGTCACCTCCCTTCTGATATCTCTCCATTCCTCCTCTGATCTGCCTGGCCATTCCTGGACCCCTCCCCATGCTCCCTGCAGGGTCCTGAGCTGGCAGTGCTTTTTAGCAGACCAAGCAGGCTTGGTCTGCAAAACCACACTGGCCATGCTGGTTGGAGTGGGAAGTAGAGCCAGCTGGGTTGGGACCGCTGCTGCTAAATCCCCTCCCCAGGGGTCTGTGGAGGTGGCAGGTGCTTGGAGAGTCTATGGAGCATTTCCAAAGGCACTAGAGGTAGCCAGGTGTGTCTCTAGATCCAGCTGGTGGTAATTCATTCAGAGTGACATTAATCACTCTCCAGGCTACCTTCCTTGTGCCTGCTGGGCCCCCACTGAATCCCTTGGGGCTTGCAAAGTCCTTGTTTGCCTGTGGATACCTTAATTTGGCAATTTACCTTTGGGTCAGTCTACCTTGGGCAATCTATCCCTACCTGGTAGGGCTCCATTCACTGCCCACCCCAGGCACATGTTGTTCATGGAGATGCCCCGGGCTCTCCAGGCTGCTCCAGATTCCTCTACTGGATGACATCATCTGCCCTGTCACATATGGGACAGCCTGGTTATGTATCTCTGCGGTGGGTTGACCTTGGCTCGCTGCCAGGTGCCCACCAAGCCACTCTGTCACTCCTCCTCCTCAGCAGGAAAGGGAGAGAAAATAAGGAAAAACTCATGGATCGAGATAAAGGCAGTTTAATGAAAGAAAGCAAAGGTCACACATGGAAGCAAAGCAAAAGTTGGACTAGATGATCACTGTAGCTCCCTTCCAACTTAACTATTCTATTCTAAAAAAAAAAAAGATTTATTGTCTACTTCCCATCAGCAGATGTCCAGCCAATTCCTGGGAAGTAGGGCCTCAGTGTGCACAGCCTTTGCTTCAGAAGACAAGCACCTTAATAATGAATGCCCCACCCTCCTCCTCCTTTCTCTTAGCTTTTATTGCTGAGCATGACACCATATGTAATGGAATATCTCTTTGGTCAGTTGGGGTCAGCTGTTCTGGCTATGCCCCTCCCAACCTTTTGCCCACCCCCAGCTTACTGGCCCTTGGAGGTGGGGGTTGGATAGACAGCCTTCCTGTTTGCTCAGAAAAGGTTTTCCTTGTAGGCTGACTGGAGCTCCACAACACTTAGTATTGCTGCATTTGACCTGGCAAACAACACTAAGTGCATCTGCACTGTGAATAAAATGACTTCTTGATGTTCATCCACTCCTTCCCACTCACTCCCCAACTGCAAAGCTCCATCCTGACTTTGACACTGGGATCTCCCCTTGACTTTCTCTTTCTCAGACATTGCCCTGAGCCCTACTTGACTCAGTCTCTTCTGCTTGACTGCTCAGACCTGGAGATACAGGAGAAGGTACAGCAGCTTGGCCTTAGTACCTCCATTTCTTCTACCAGGTGTCACATGGAAATGCAGCCAGAGGAGCATAGAGGAAGGCTGCAGAGTTTATCCTTCTGTCTTGTGAAGTTCACGCTTCCAGTCTACTGGATGTGACTCAGAAGTGGGGCACTCAGTAGGGGGTCTTCAGCGTTGGCTGCTGGTCTGGGGCACAAAAGGTACCACAGCTTTCCCAAAGGCTGTTCCCCACCTCCAGAGCCAAAGATGCAGCCTGGATCCTCATGCATCTTTACAGCAGCCCTGAGACTCAAGGGTGCTAGGGGTCTGATTGCCAGAGAGCAAGGGTGGGGGCAAAGGCAGGCTGACCTTTGACCAAAAGGCTCAACTGCTGCTCATGAGGTCAGTGGAACCCCAAGACCTCCAGATGCCAGGCCCAGGGTGGACCCTGCTTGCTCTGTGGGGAGGGCTGCTCCTCTAGCAGTCCTGCTCCAGCCAGAGACAAAAGTGAAGTTCTAGTACTGACTCTGAGACTGACTCCAGCTCAGCACTGGCACTTGCCTCCTCTCCCCATTATTCCACCACCCCCTTTCCAGCCTCCTCCTTGGCAGCTGCAGGGAGATAACCCCATTGCAGCTTACAAGGCAGTTTCTCTCCCTGCCCTGGACCAGGATGGACTGGCTTTTCTCACTACTGTTCCTGGGCCACAGTGAGTATCTGGGTGCTGGTGGCTGGCTAGCACACAATGTGTCCTCCTGAGTCAGGCTAGTGGTCCCTCCAGTCCCCTGTGCTTTGCCTGATGGTGACAGTAGGATATGCTGCTTAGGAGTATCTGACCCCTTTCTGCCATCTATTTCCCATTACTGGGGAAGTGTACATTATCCCCTTCCCCTGCCTCCTCCTCCCCAGCCTGAAGAGGGAAGTAGAGGACAGGGGAATACTAGGGAAACGTTCTGTCTTCCTGACTACACACACACACATTCTCCATTAACCTCCAGTGGTCAGAATAGTTTCTTGACTCTCTTTCCCAAGGTGCCATCTTGCCGTTACAGCTGACGCTGTCCAGCCTGGTATAGGAAAGCTTCACAACTCAAGCTTTGGAGGAAACTGGTACAGGGAATGCCCCAGAAAAAGCTGAATTGGTTGTGTCTCATTTATTGAGATGGAGATGCAGGATATGACCCATCCCTCAAAAAATTTAATCCTCATTCCCACAGTACCCTTCACCAACCAGATCTCCCTGAATCTGACCCTGCACCTGTACTCCCAGAGCCCTGCAGATCCAACTACCTACCACTGTCCAGACACAGGGTCAGGGACATAGAGTCCTGAAGGGCTGTGACAAAAAGAAACAACAGAGCAACCCTGCTCAGTGCTCTTAGAAATCTCCTTTTGTCCATGTGCCAGTGCGCTTCCCTCCAAAATGGCAGCCCATTACCCTTCTCTGGTGCAATCCATATCATTCCCCCTGCCTTGCTCCTCCTGGAAAGCAAAGGAGGAGCATTCTCCCTCTTTGCCAATCAAGTGTCACTCTAAGAAGGCAGGAAAAGAATGGAGGGGCTTCCCCTGTGGATTCATAGTGCACTGCACAAAGACAGTAAACCTGTAAACCCTGTAAACTATGAGGCATGCAAAAATATAATCTCCAGTTCATTGTCAGTTACAAGTCCTGGTTCAGCCTGTCCTGGTATTTCTTTCTCTGCCTTCCCAACTACAGCAGAATGAAAGATCAACCTGTTAACCAACCAGTTAAAAAAAAAGCAGAAAAAATAAGTAGTTGCATCTTAATATAGTTTTCTTATTTCATGGCCTTGGTTTTAGAGGAAAGCTGGAAATAACTCACTTTGGTTGCTCACAAAGAAATGCAGCCACACAGACCAAGCATGACAACAGAACCAAAGAAAAAATAGAGAAAGGAACAATTCAATGTATGTCAAGGTAGCCCTGCCCAGCAAGCTCTTTTGAAAAGCCCACCTAATTTTCTAGAAATATTTTATTCCTAATTGAAGGCCATAGCCTCTCTGGCTGAAGATTAGCATGCCCCTACACTGATGGCTGCTATTTCAGCTAACAGCTATGGGACACTCATCGTTGTTTTGTATAGGACTTTCTCTGACTACACAAGAATGTGGGAGGAGTATGCAGAAAGGTGACTGCATGTTTTAACCTGTGAAATTGAATGGTGGTATTAAATGGACATGAGTTCATCCTGGTTTATATCACACATGAGTGTGGCTGGAGATGATTCCATTACTGAGGCTGAGTCACAGATATTTTGTTTTGTTTTTCTCTTCCTTTCTCTCTCTGCACCTATGGACATGCTCAGTTAGCCCCTCCTATCGCTTCTTCAGCCCTTATAAACTCCTGATATCCTGCAGCTAGAACTGTGAGGAGGGTAGAGATCCACTGCAGCAACTGGGTCCTTCCTGGCTTTGCCTCATTCCTACACCAGGACCCAAGAGCAGGATTTAAGCAGCCTGAGGGGGATCTTCAACATTTTTCATGCCCCCTAAAGAGCTCCAAGTGCTCTGTGCTAACCCACGAAAGAGCTTGCCTCCAGCCCCTCTAACAGCTCTTCTTGCTGCCCCTAAATCCCTTTGGGTGTTTAAACCACCTGGAGCAGCTCTTCCTGTTCCTCTAGCTCCCCACTCAGCCTCTCTGTGCTGGGTGAAGTGGAGCAGCGGAGACAACCCTGTTTTGTTTCCGAATGAAATTCAAGTCAGCCTGCGCACTGAGCAGTATGGGCAATAAGCAGGTGACTGGGGAGCTCTCTGATGGAGTCACAGATCTGAGGCCTCTCGCATTTATCAGCATTAGTACTGGAACATCCCTGTAGGCCCCCACAATATGTGGTGGGTGACAGGATTCTCCCTCCTATGGCCACATGGCCCATTTTGCCCAGGGTTCCTCCCAGGTGGGGATCCTGCTCTTCACCACGCAGGAACAGGAAGACTGCCTGCTCAATTTCAGTGCTTTGGGCACAGCTCACAGTGATACAGACATGGAGCAGCCAGAAGTGAAAATCCTCCTGCTCCCTCCCAGATCTGGTAGCTGTGGCCCTTGGCTGGGGGTGGGGCAACAGGTCTGGGCCATGCTGAGGGAAGGAGGATATCACTCCCAGGGAGAAGACCCTCTCCACATTACCATGCCTGTCCCCTCACAGCCATCTACATAACCACAGCCATCTGCAGGGCCACAGCCTCTGACAGGAGGTTCAGAGATACTGGTATGAGGGGCCCTGGGGAGATAAGAGAGGTCCCTGTGTTTCCTGTGCAAGTTGAGCCGTACAGAAAAGGGAATGTGGTTTCCTGTCCCCACCCAGGCCAGCAGTGACGAATGTATCCAGCTCCCCAGTGTATGAAGTACCTGCAACTGCAAAGGGGTTGCTCAGAAAAGGCTGCAAATCTGCCTGGAGTTACAAGGAAGTCTGAGCCTTCAGCGCTGGAAGAACAGGGCATTTCTCTGCTGTCTCAAAGAGAGGAAGGTCTGAGCCCTTCCCAGCCCCACAATTTTACTTTCCTACTTCACGGTGCACCATGCAAATTCCTCTGGGGAAGCCTGCAATGCTCCTCTGGATGCTGGTCATCACCTTTGCTGCAGCCGTTAAAGGTGAGAGGCCCCCCCTTTCCTGGGAAGAGAACATGGGCATGGGTTTTTTGTGTTTCCCTCTGCCTGGGACCTGTATCATTCCTGAAATACTTTGCCCTTTCCTGCCCTCCCATAGGATGTGTGGAAGTTGGATGACCAATAGTAGGATGGAGATCTGACATAACCCTGCAGTACCCCACTGCAAGGCATAGAAGAGATGTTCACCAGCCCCAGGGCTGGAAGGGATGGGAGCCCAAGCTGGCTCTTCCTGACCTGGGCAGATCTGAGCTCTGTCCTCCCATGGTATCTTGACCCCTCTCTCCAGATCCCCAGAGCATCGCTCAGCCCTGCACTGTCCTGCTGTGGGTGGGAATGGGGGGAGCCAGGCTGGCTCTGGGCTTATCTCTGGCTGGAGAAGAAGGAGCAAGGGCAGGATGGTCCTGATGCTGTCACGTCTCCTCTTGGCAGCAACTGCAGGAGGTAAGGCAGGTCCCAAGAGGGGTCCCAGGAACACAGGGCCATTTCTGTGCCCAGATATTTCCATGCCCCTCTGTAATGCCTATCCCATGCATTCCTGCTCTGTCACATCTCATTTATCCACATATTGGGGTATCCAGCCCATGGAGAGAGAAAGGTTGTGTGGGGGAACAGGGACAGCTTTGGAACTTTAACTTCCCTCTGTAAAAAGGAGAGGAACAGGTTGTAGCCCCCCAGCATTCTCCTCCCCCGCTACCAAACACCATGCCCTGGCTGAATGAACAGTCTGTCAATGGTGGGGAACAACCCTGAGCGAGGGGCACAACAGGTGAAAGTGATAGGGGGCCTTTGGGCACCCTGAACCTATCCTCTTGTTGCTGTGACTGTGGCCATGAGTCTTGGCAGATGTGAGCCCTCAGGTGTGGCTCGTGGCAGGTCGAGAGGGGCTGACAGCACCCAGGGGCTCAATGCATCTCTCCTGCCAGGCCTTTGACCTTTGGGTTTCACTTGTACCAACAGATGCCTAGTGTAGGGGTACCAAGTTTGTCTCCTACATCAACCACAGTTCTTCCACATCGCAATATGGGGCTGCTGTGGACAGGCAAGCCACCACCTCTAGGAGAAGCTCCCAGAGCACATCTCTGGTCTTGTGCATCCTGCATCCTCAGGACCCTACCAACATCTTCTGCATGTGGTGACTTAGCATAGCTTGCAGGAGTCAGGCAGGGACCAGCCAAAATCCTCCCTGGGTCTCTGCTCACCCTGGGACTACACGTCCAGTGATGTCCTGCCTGCCCTCTACATCCAGCCCTTCCAGTTTCCACCCCAGGGCACTGATCTCGCCTACACAAGGGCCAGTGTGAAACACCACAGGAAAGAGGATGGAAAGAGAGCTAGACACTCCTGTGGATGCAAGAGGAGGAAGAGGAGGGGTACTGCTGGGGAAGAGGGAGCGGAGCAGGGGATGCCTCTCTTTCTGCTGAGCCAGGGCTGGAAGAGCCTAGCAGGGCCCAGGAGAGTCCCAGCTCTGACTCGTATTCCTGCAGGGCTGCAGGGTACATTTGGACCATGGTCCCACAAAGGGTGCAGATGAGCCCCAAAGATGAGCCCAGCATGCTCAGCCCACCTCTACCCATGCAGAAGCTGGGACTGGTTTGTCCCCTGGGCTGGTGTTCCCAGTGCTGCTGGGGGTGTGTGATGGGGCCAGAAGGGTCACAGCCTCCATCTGCCTAACCCAGGTCTTGCCTCTCCCTTCTGGGAGTCAAGAGTTGGGCTCTGCTCCTCTCTGTGCGCCTTTGGGGTTTAGTTTCTCTTCTCCCTGCGCCAAAACAGAAGGACATGATCCCATAGAGGATGGGTCCTTGGCTCCTGACCTTGTCCTGCACAGCACTGCTGGGACGTGAGAGCCGTGAGGGAAGGGGAGAGAGACTGGGACTGAGTAGGCTTAGGCTGCCCCTGCACACCTTGGCCCACTACTGCCCAACTCTAAATGCCACTACATAAGATGAATCCTTGCCTGGAAATCATCTTCCCTTTTCAGGTGGGATGGGATGCTGGTGCAGTGCATCAAAGATTTTTCTGAGCATGGAGTAAGGGGAAGACATTCCTAGACAAAGACAATAACTGCCCCAAGGAGCTGTGCAGTCTCACTCTGAGCAGCCTTAGGATTTTCTAGGGGCAAGCCATTTCCTGGGGAGGTTTAAGAGCCCTGTGCTTCTTGTCCCTCTGGGGCTCATGTGCAACTGACAAACCAATTCCCCATTTGTCCATGCCCAGCCTGTCCTCTGCACTTTCTTGTGCATGGGGGTGTGGGTCCAGGCATAGCTGGTGAAGGGAGCAGGAGGACTGCGAAGGGCTGGGGACTCCATGCTCTCCTTCTGCCAAGCTTTTGGATTCATATTTAAAGATATGGCATGTTTACCAGCAGTTACCCAGATTCTCATGGTTCTCCTGCCTCAACAGTCCTTTGGTTAGTACAAAGAAATATGGATCTGTGCTGTCTGGGCAAGCCACCTGCCTCCAGGGATAACTCCTGGAACTAAAGGCCAAAATTCTGGTTTTGTGCACCCTACAACCCCAGGATGGACTACTGCACCCATGAGCTTTCTCATAGACACTCAAATCTCACACCTGCCCTGTGTCTTTCCAGGTACCCTTTCCCCCATAAAGATGGTGGCATCTGGTCCCAAGGAGGGGAAGGTCTCCGGATCACTCCCACTCACCTGTACTATAATAGGAACACCTCTGAATAGTCGTCGATATGACTGGAATTGTGTCCGTCAGGCCCCAGGAGGAGAGCTGCAATTTCTAGGCTGGATCTATCCTTTTGGGAATAACACAGGCTATGCCCCATCCTTCCAAGGCCGAGTCACCATCTCTGCAGATAAAGACAAGAGCAAGGTCTCCCTGCAGCTGAATGCCCTTACAGCCTTAGACACAGCCACCTATTTCTGTGCCAGGCAGCACACAGTGACACCAGTGGAGGGAGAGGCAGCACAAAAAGGGGGAGGACTGCTGGGGTGTGTCCTGATTTCGGCTGGGATAGAGTTAATTTTCTTCCTAGTAGCTGGTACAGTGCTGTGTTTTGGATTTAGTATGAGAATAATGTTGATAACACACCGATGTTTCAGTTGTTGCTAAGCAGTGCTTACACTAGTCAAGGACTTTTCAGCTTCCCA
>NW_008794156.1:17024-23612 GCF_000699145.1 Aptenodytes forsteri | reverse complement strand
CTTTGGCCAGTTTGGGTCAGCTGTCCTGGCTGTGCCCCCTCCCAGCTTCTTGTGCACCTCCAGCCTTCTCAGTCGGTAGAGCATGGGGAGCTGAAAAGTCCTTGACTAGTGTAAGCACTGCTCAGCAACAACTGAAACATCGGTGTGTTATCAACATTATTCTCATACTAAATCCAAAACACAGCACTGTACCAGCTACTAGGAAGGAAATGAACTCTATCCCTGCCGAAACCAGGACAGGTGACAGGGCCCTTTCTCAAAATGACAGTTGCCTGTACTTACTCTGGGAAATATCAGTGAGGTTTGGGATTAATAGATGTTGGAACTCCCAATCTATCCATGGGCAACTGAATTTGCAGTAAAACTTGACATTTATAATGGAAGTTAGAAATAAAATTTCATGTGTGAATAAGTCCCATGGGCAGGTCAATCCCCAAACCTCTCACACAGCACAGACTTTTCACCTCCATTCACTTCCCCACAGGCTACCATCACCGCCTCTTCCTCACAGCTACACTGGTGCTCCTTCAATCCCAGGAGAATGGGGGCAGAGGGACCACCTCAGGGCATCTCTCTGGGCAGGGATGCTGTGGAGCCAGTGTAGGGGCTGCAGGAAGGCACATGGCTCCTTCTCTGTGCAGCACAAATCTGCCCCAAGTTGCCTGTTGAACCCCCTCCTGTAAAGAAGGGGGTTGTACCCTTGGAGGGTACGTACCCTCACAGCTCTAGGCATGGGGATGTGGATGGATGCTTTGTCACATGCTGGACCTGGGGTAGGGCCTGAGCAGTGCCAGTCTGCAGCAGCATGTGTAAAACCTCACTGCACAAGGGGAAAGGCTTTTGGGCTGATGGGGCTTTTTGGGTGAGAGGAGCCTGCAAGCAAGGGACCATCAGGAGAGAGGGAGGTGCCTCTGAGGGCACAGAGCTGGTGGAGGAGAAGAGGAAGGAAGAAGGCAAAGAAGGCAAATGGTATCTTGTGCTGCATTAGGCAAAGCATTGTCAGCAGATCGAGGGAGGGGATCTTTCCCTTCTGCTCAGCATCTGTGAGACCACACCTGGAGAGCTACGTCCAGTTCTGGGCTCCCCAATACAAGAGAGACATGGACGTACTGCAGAGTGTCCAGCAAAGGGACACAAAGATGATTAAGGGATTGCAGCATCTTTCCTGTGAGGAATGGCTGAGAGAGCTGGGACTGTTCATCCTGACGAAGAGAAGGCTCGGGGGGGATTCTGTCAATATAGAAATACCTGAAGGGAGGGTGTAAAGAGGATGGAGCCAGGCTTTTTCCAATGGTGTCCAGTGACAGGACAAGAGGCAATGGGCATCTCCATACACACACATGTACACAGAATAGAGAGCCCCCTCACCTAGGAATATAGTTAGAAATGGATTTTAATAAGAAGGTAGGACAGACTGTAGAGATCACATGCAGGACATGGCCAGACAAATGAACTGACCAGCCCCCAGTGCATACAACAGGTCCCTTTTATCCCTTTTTCCCTGATTCCCCACGTTTCTCTCTCCTGAATCACCTTGATCCCTCATTTTTTCCATCTTTTTCTGTTCCCTTAACACGTCTCTTGCATATTCTCGCAATCCTCTTAGACCACTTTATAATAAGGTGTATTCAATCCCCGAATCCTCTTCCTGTTATCCAATAATAAGTCACTAGCTTATCATCCCCTTTTTGTTTGCAAGTCATCCTGGTAAGAGTTTCCCTGTTTCTTAACATAGAATAGAATAGAATAGAATAGAATAGAATAGAATAGAATAGAATAGAATAGAATAGAATAGAATAGAATAGAATAGAATAGAATAGGAGTAGTTCAGTTGGAAGGGACCTACAACTGTCATCTAGTCCAACTGCCTGACCACTTCAGGGCTGACTGCAAGTTCAAGTGTATTATTAAGGGCATTGTCCAAATGCCTGTTAAATGCTGACAGGCTTGGGGCATCAACCAACTCTTTAGGAAGCCTGTTCAGGGTTTGACCACCTTCTCAGTAAAGAAATGATTCCTCATGTCAAGTCTGAACCTCCCCTGGTGCAGCTTTGAACCATTCCCAGGTGTCCTGTCCCTGGATCCCGGGAGAAGAGGATCAGCACCTCCCTCTCCATGTCCCCTCCTCAGGAAGCTGTAGAGAGCGATGAGGTCGCCCTCAGCCTCCTTCTCTCCAAACTAGACAAACCCAGCGTCCTCAGCCACTCCTCAGAGGACATGCCTTCCAGCCCTTCACCAGCTTTGTTGCTCTCCTCTGGACACATTCAAGGACCTTCACATCCTTTTTTAATTGTGGGGCCCAGAACTGCACATTGCACTCAAGGAGAGGCCGCACCAACACTAAATACAGTGGGATAATCACCTCTTTTGACCGGCTGGTTATACTGTGTTTGATACACCCCAGGATGCAGTATCCTCTTGGCTGCCAGGGCACACTGCCAACTCACATTAAGCCTGCTGTCAACCAGCACCCCAAGATCCCTTTCTGCAGGGCTGCTCTCCAGACACTCCACTCCCAATTTATAATTGTGTCCAGTGTTACTCCATCCCAGATGCAGAATCCAGATGATGAGCTAAATGTCTTCATTTAGTGGACTCAGGGAGCAGTAGATTCTCTGTGCTCTGCTTTCACTGCTTAGATTACTATTCGGTTACTGGTTTCCTCTAATCTTCCCACCTTTGCTCGGTGTCTGTATTCACAGTGATTAGACATTAAACAGATGACCTAACACTGGTCATATAGAGAGATTTATTAATTGTGCTGTTGGCACTGGCTCTGTCTTCTGCTTTCCAGGCTTTGGTGCCTAGCTGGGAGTGCAATGCAAGACTGTGCAAGTGATTGCTGGCATTTGGGAATATGTGTGTTGTGCAAGTATTTGCAGACCTTTCATTTTCAAAGTAAGACTGGAGCTACAGTGTCCTTGGCTTCATCACCTACCTGAACTACTGCCTGTGGGAAGGGATTGAATTCTTTATCTCCAACCTTCATGTCTGCCTTTGTCTTTCCAGGTACATTTTACCAGATACAGATGATGGTGTCTGTCCCCAAGGAGAAGTTCATCAGATCTCTGTCAATCACACCAAATCTGGTTTGTCCGGACATAGTGATATCTGTGTTTGGCACTGGGTCTGTCAGGTTCCTGAGGCACACTCAGAACTGTAGGTGGATCTGTCCAAATAATTTTGTATGTCACCCAGGCCAAGTCACCATCTCTTCTGGCAAAGGAAGAACAAGATCTTCTTGTGGATGCATGGTATAACAGCTTGCAGACACTTCTGTGCCACTCACACTGACATAGGGAGGATTGTATCAAATCAATAATGTTATACATTGGACTGTTCTGTTTCAGTTGGAAAAGTGAGCTGAAAGGGTGCATTTTAATAAGACACTGTATTTTCTTTGGCCAGGATGACTGGAAGGAATTAAGGTACTAGTATGTGTTGGACCTCTGAAAGGGAAGAATAGACCAAGATATTGAAGAAAAAAATTACACAGCAATAAACTATATACTTGAGTGTCTCACCCAGCTGTGCTCTGAAAACATGGCTGTGCCATGATCTAGTGTGAAACTATCCATTTATCTCCTGCACTGCACTGAGACTTGGCCATGTCACATCCTTCCCAAATGAAACTGCTGTCCCTGTAGAATAATATAGAACCCAGCCTTGTTTGTCACTGGCATCTGCTGATGCCACCTCCTAGACCATACTTCGCACATATTCAGTAAGTCCTGGGGTAGAAGAAAAAAAAGATCACAAGGTTGAATTCAGTCTTTTCATTACTTTCTTGAAGCAGTCACAAATCAGAAGCTGGGAAGCTCTTACAGTAAAGGATGGAAGAGAGAGACACAGTTTGAAAAGTGAGAATTTGTGACACAGATTGAAGCTGTTCTTGGAAATTCAGAGGCTGTGTAGTGAAACACATATTGTGTGCCTCTCCAGCATGACCCAATTTCTTCTGATTTCTCTAGCTCTCCTGCCATATGAGTGAGCATCTGAGGATCCATGCCTCCTTGTGATTTTCTGTCATGTGTGTCTCTTTTAATTTCCACAGTAGAAATGTGTATTTATTAAAGTTGTGTGTTTACAAAGAAACATAAATTATTAGCTTTTTACTTTCTCTTTGTCCCAGATGTCCGTAAGTGCTTCAGTGTAGAAACATTTGTTCTCTGAAGAGTTTGGGGCTTTTCAGATGTTTTTAGGGTTTCTCTATTTTTTTTATTCTCCCTCATTCTCAGATGCCTATTCCCTGTCAACCTTGTAGCATTTGTCCATGAGTGGGGGAAAGTTTCAGAGTTTCTCACCCCAAAGAGTGCTGTTGTTACTTCCTAAGTACAACTCTCCCTTTGTAGACTGGAGACTTGAGACATAACTGATCAAGATGGTTATGATGTTTATGCATTAACCAACATACCCATAAGAAACTAGTAATAGCTTAAATAGGCTAATAAACCAACTACTATTACTAGTAGTATTAATACACAAGCAATACTGAGTTAAAATTCTATTATTTAATGTTAGTATTCACACACAAGTATATTACTATAAAGAAATTTTATAAATCACACACATAAGCACTACTAAATCTCAATTCTAATGCCTTTCTTCCTGCACATAATATTAAGGTAAAAGTCTCTCTCTCCTTACAAGTTTATCCTTTCTTATTTAAACTTTCCACACCGAGTCTTTTGACCACAGACCTCTTGGAGAGTCCAGCATTTTATTGAATGTTTTTCCTTACAGGATCCTGGGGGTCTTGGGTCCACAGTTCACCACCATCTGTAGATATCCTACTGCCGCAAGATTTCCCCTGCCTGAGTTCTTTGTTCTCCACCCAACTTTATACCATATGCCCCGTTTTTTTCTTTTCCTGAACATAGCTTTTAGCCACCTTTGCACCTCCTTTTTTTCTTCCCACGCTCTTCTCAAATAAACAACCTGCTGTTAATTATCTTTTTGTCTCATTGGTCCCAATTCTATTACTTTCATACCTGAATTTGATATTTCTGACACTATTACCTAGCAATTTTGGACCAATATGGTATTACTGATACTGTTATGCAGATGAAGGCAGCTTTCCATCCCAAGACTCTCTTCTGAACCTTCAGCTTATGCCAGTTGCATTTCATTTATTACGTTATTCATTTTTTTTGACAGAATTATCTTACTTTAGCCCTGACTCGCCTACCTAATTCTAATTAAGCACTATCAGTTTCTCATCATGCACACAGACAGCTTGCATACCAGAGCAATAAAATAACCCATTTTGTGCTCACGGTATACCTTTGCCCTTGAACAGTTTTCATCACATGCCTGGTTCCTATCAGAGGCCTTAGATAGTTCTGAGGCCTGGAATCCCTGTGTGACCTCTTCCTCACAGCTGTCTACAGAAAGTCCATGGGCACTGGTACAAGAAAAATCTGTGAAAAAATCTGGGATGGAACTTTTTTAGGTGTGTGAATCCTTCCTTCCAAAACTGGATCAGCATCTCCAGACATGTCTAAGAAACAGTTCTCACCGGAGATGCGCTTCTTCACACTTGCAGTCACCTCTACCTGCCCCTGTGGTAGCAACACCAAGACAGAGATGCAAACAGGGTTAACACTAGAAAGAAAGGAAAGTTTCCCCGTAACCAGGGCCTATTCTGGAAGAAAGCACAGGCCTACATTAGTTTTGCTGTTAAATTGCAGACATTAGGGAGAGAAGAAGAAAGAAATATATGCAGTAGATGTATCCTTGTGATGCACTGGGAGTACCTACCCAAAAGATGGATTTTGGCTGAGGGCATAGATGATTAGTGGTCCCTTTTCTGCTTCCCTTTTTCACCCTATATTTCAATGGCTGAAACAACAGCATCAGTCCTGAACATCAGGCAGAGGTTTTGGGGACAGCTTTGTGATTTGGAAACACTGTGGGATGATGCCTTTGTTTCTGCATCTTTCCTTGCAAGAGAAAGCCAGACTCTTAGAATCACCAAAGTATTCAATCACAGAGAGGTCCAGGCAGGAAAGGTCTCCAGGGCACCACCTGGTCCAAATTTCTGCTAAAGCAGGGCCTTAGATTACATTGCCCACAGTGTTGTCAAACAAAACCTTGAGTATTTCCAGCAAGTGGAAATTCTACCACCTCTCTGGGCAAAGTGTTCCGATGTTTAATTGTTCTCATGATAAAGATGATTTTTTTATAGCCAGATCAAATTTTCCTTGAGGCAACTTCTGCCAAGTGCCTCTTGCCCCTGTCCCTGGGCACCCTTGTGAAGAAAGTACATCCATCATTTCTGTAACTACCTTTTAGATGTTGAAAGTGACTAGGTCCCTTCAGCCTTCTCTTTTTCTAAGCTGAACAAAGCCAATTCCTTCAACCTTTCTTCATATGCCAAGCCCTCCAACCCTCTGTGCTGGTTTTGGCTGGGGTAGAGTTAATTTTCTTCACAGTAGCTGGCATGGGGCTATGTTTTGGATTTGTGCTGAAAACAGTGTTGATAACACAGGGATGTTTTCATTATTGCTGAGCAGTGCTTACACAGAGTCAAGGCCTTTTCTGCTTCTCACACCACCCCACCAGCGAGTAGGCTGGGGGTGCACAAGA
>NW_008794156.1:5818-16030 GCF_000699145.1 Aptenodytes forsteri | reverse complement strand
GGTGCTTAGTTGCCGGCTGGGGTTAAACCACGACATCTTTAATCTTACTGGTGGCCATTTGCTGGACCCTCTCCAATTTCTCGATGTCTTTCTTGAATGAGTGGGACCAACGCTGGACACAGCACTCCAGGTGTGGCCAAACAAATGCTGTCTACAGTGGAATAATCATATCCTTTGATCTGCTGGGCATGCTCTTGGTGATGCAGCCCAGAATATGGTTTGTTTTCCCTGCTGTCAGGGGAAACTGATGACCCATGTTCAGGACCCCTGATCTTTTCATCAGAGTTACTCCTAGCCAGCCAGCCCCCAGCCTGTGCTACTGCTCAGGATTACCCTGTCACAGGTGTAGGACTTCCCTCTCTACCTCATATGCTAGCCTTTTGTTACCAGGTGTCCTTTTCCAGCCTCAGACAACACCCCTTGGGATGGAGAAAGTCACCAGATCTTCTTCCTTTGTCTGTATTTCTCACGGGTATTCTATCTCCAGAAATAACCACAAATGGCACCAGAACTCTCAGGCTTCAGAGGAGCAAACAGGAAAGGCAGAGAATCTTCTGATATAATAGGGGTATTACTTTCCATCCTTCAGTAACCACAAGTCTGCACACTGGTGCCTGCTGAAACCTTGGAGTATGTGCATGTACTTGTCTTGGCCTATTTGGCTGTCAGTACTAGAATAATTAGACTGATGTCAGAGGTCCACAGTTTGACCTTCAGTGTGTTGCTATGTCCTTGTTAAGTATGTAACTTTTGTTAAACAAAAGCACAATTAGGCAGATGTTATGAAAAACCACATAACCAGCAGAAAGAGCAGAACAAAACTTATGCAAGAATATTTGCCTGGTGACTTGCTACACCAATCAATGAGTAACAACAGCTCAGAGTGATCCACCAAGTAAAGATCAAACAATCTGGATGATGCTCTCCACCTCACAAAACTCAGCCATCTGAGCCTGAAGTGGTGGTGGGAAGACTCTACCTTCCATGACATCTGACTGTGGAGGTCCTTCAGGGACACCCTGAACCAAGCTCGTGTGGTCAGAATCACTGTACTTAACAGCCTGCTTCTCTTGACCACTGCCACTGAAAACCATCGCTCCTATCAGCAAGGAAAGTGAAAGTAGAGATAACAACTCTTCTATAACTTTCAGTGTTCTTTGCACTGTTAATTATTCTTTCACAGAGGCAATAAAATCCAAACTCCTTCATGTATTGCATTGTAATTAATGTGAGTTTAACCCATCGTGACCGAAACCATGACAATACCTGCCTCTCTGTATTTGCAGAAGAGAAAACAGTTACACACTGTAATTAGAACATTAAAAACCCATGCTGAACAGTGCAGTTAAGTCCTAAAAGACCTTCTTTTTTACTCATTCTGCACTACTTTCAATTCACTTGCAACTTTTGGTCTAAGTATTGGCATTAAAACTTACAGCAAACACAGGAACAGCAACACAGGCTTCCATAAGATCAGCAAAGTATAGCTTTACGTCGTTAACTTGCATGATAAAAAGGTCATCTCTACACACAAAGGAACACAGAGGTACAATGGCAGGTAGGGGAACCCAAGTAATACCCTGATCCAGCTTCTCCCAGGCCATCACAGGTGATTGGCTCATGAAGGGCTTATCTCCACAAACATGAAGAAACAGAAGAGGCGCAATGGCAGGTAGGTAGGTGATCTCCAATAACATATTCAGAAAAAAAGGGGCCCCTTCATCTCCTCCCAAGGCTGTCCCAAAAGAGCCATCAGCCCCATGATCCAGGTGTGAAACTCATCAGTATGAGTCAACAGGAGATGCTCTCTGGAGCATCTTTCAGACTGAGGGGAGTATTACTGCCTTGGGAGTACGAGGCACATTATGGGATGCTGGGAACATCTTAGAATGTTTACTGGAATAAACAAAGTCAGGGAAAGGGAGGGATCGAGGTGGTTTGGGGAGGAACAAACATAGGAAAGCAGAGGGAAAAAGGGATAAAAGGAGCTGGTCACATGTAAATAGATGGATATTCAGTAAGCTTGTCTGACCATGTCCTACACCTGATCAGTGTAGCCTCTCTTGTCTTCTCATTAAACTCCAATGTAAACTGGAATCTGGGGAGAGGTTGAGTAATATTTTTCCTTGTTTTTGCAATTCAATGTGAACAAGCGTTTCTGACAATGTGTGCTTGCAACCCCAACAGTCTATGCATCCCATATAAGAGAGTTTATGAAAGAAGTAAGATAGAAAAATCAATTCCTTGGTATCTTACCAACTGTTCAGTTTAGCCTCTCTCATTTCCAGATACCCTTTCTCATGTGCAAAGAAATATACGGGATGGAAAAGATCTCAGAGTCAGTCACCTGCAACATCCCTGTCATACCCCTCACTGACAGCAGCTGAGATTGGGGCTGGATCCAACATACTGCTGGGAAATACCTAAAACCTGGCTTTACTATATCCTTTCTTTAGAGTCCAATGCAGCGCTTCATCCTTTCAAAGCCAAGTCATCAGCTCTGCAGATCTTTCTTCTGGGAAAAGCAGGGCAAAAAAAGGGTGAGGAGGTTGAAACATTATTAAAGTTTTTGATAGTTGTGTACAGAACCAGTTTCTACCCAGTCTTCTCAAAGGAAGTTTGGCTTTCTGTGAAATGGCTGAAGGGTAGCTTCATGGTCTTTAGGGAATCCCACAAGTAGCATAGACAGCCACAGTAAGTCAACCCCCATTCCTTATCTCTGCATATACCACTCAGGCAGTGAGACCATATTGGAAGCTGAATTGGAGAACAGTTTTTGCTTTGCAAAATGACTAAAAATGTCATATCTATATTGTTAGTTCTGTCTCCATGTGACTATGTATGTCTGTTTATTCTGGGGGATCAGCATACATTTCTATGTTTGGAAGGCCTTTTGCATGTGGGCTTTGGGGTCTGCCCACACAAAAACATAATACACACCCACTTCTTCAAGGGATATGTCATCTTCAGTTCAGATGATGTTGACTGTTTTTACAAATGAAAACTGTGGACAAATCCAATTATTGTTGTGGTATGATGGATGTGCTAGGCTCAGGGTAGACTGCTACAGAAATATGAGTGTGTGTTAAAGTAAGAGTAGAGACTGCCTGGGGACCAAGAATTATACTCGGGTTTTTTCCTGGAAAGAGGCAGCTGAGCTTTTCTAGTGTGGGCTCGTGGTAATCAAGCAACCATGCACAAAGAAGCCATCTACTATGTCTCCTCCAAGTCCACCCTTTTCCTCCTGGGATGCCATCCTGGAGGCAAAATTCCTTCATCTCCTTCTCACTTTCCTGTCCTTACTTCCGAGTTTCAGGATTCAATGTTTCCTGCAGTTTCCTTTCAGCATTAACTAAAGTTATCAAATAAATTTGTAAAACTCAAATGAAAATCAAGCTAGCTACTTTAGCAAGAGATATTCCCCAGACACTCACACAAAATGAAAAGCAGGCATAAATAAACAATCTAAAACATAGTTAGCCAGGTGATCAAATAGTAAGGCAAACAAGATTAGAGAAAGTAAGAAAACCATCATGAAAAGGGCTTATGTCTGAAAAAAATAATCACAAAAAAAAAGGAAAAAACACAACAGTGGCAGTAACCAATTCAAAAGTCAAGTACCATAAGACCCCAGAAGTGGGGCATCCTTGCTTCAGTGACCATGGGATGGTGGAGTTCAGGCTTCTGAGAGGAGGGAACAAAGCAAATAGCAGGATCACAACACTGGACTGCTTTGGCTTGTTCAGGGTCCTTCCTGGAAGAATTCCATGTGTCACAGACAAAACAGTCTAATCTTAAGGAATTTCCCTTCCTTTCATTTACTGCCTAGTAACATAAGTTTTTAATTCTGATTTAGATACTGAGAAACAAAGAAGACATAGACTACTAAGCAAACACTTAGGGAAACACCCTTCCCCAGGTTCAAATTGAGTCCAACACGTCTCCTCCCCCCTTGTCATCTCAGTGTCCCGTTTCCACCACACGATATATTCAGTCCTTCCCAATTCCATTGGTGTGAGGCAAGGGGAATCTCAGGAGGTTGAGATGATGTTCCTCATATTTTCTTTCTGCTGTGCCTTGCTTCTTGTTCATTTTCTCTGCTGCTCCTTGCTTCTTACCTCTTCCGCTCTGGCATGGGTCTTCTGCACAGGCCACAGTCCCTTCAGGGTTTTCACCTGCTCTTGCATGGGAAAGTGGCTCTTCCACAGGCCACTCTCCTTTTGCGAGGGTTCCTGCTCCATCATGTGTTCCTCCATGGGATGCACTCACTTCAAGGGTTGTACTTGCGCTGGCATGAACTGCCTCTTTCCAACAGAGCAGCTCCAGTCATCTCCCCAACGATGTCCCCTTCCATGTGTCTTTTTTTTGTGTCTCTACTCATGTCTTTCCTTTCCTGTCTTTTGTGTGTCCTCATATGTATATTCACACGTCTCCTCCTGTGCCTCCTCTTAGGTCTCTGTCGCAGGTGAATTATTAAGAGAAATCATCATTGTGGGGTGAACTAAAAGGATTTTATTAATGATTATACAATGATCAAATGGTAACTAAACAATGACTGGATGAAAATTGAATGGTAATCAAATGGTGATTAGGCAATAATTGAATGGTAATTAAACAGTGATTTGACAATGATAATTTAAACAATATTTTAGACGGTGATTAGATGGTGGTCAAACACTCTACTACTTACTGCATTTCTAAGAATTAAGCTATAGCTGGATATATAAATGTTGCTAGCATACAATATACTTTTAGGCCTAATGTAAAATGTTGCTTACCTCGTTATAGATATCAGATGCCGGGTAAGGGGTCTCTCAACCTTAAGGAGTAACCTTGAGAGACGTCCCTGCTCAAGACAGAGATCATTGCCATGCAGCCTGCTGCCGTACAGGAGAACTCAATGGGCTTGGGGGACTACAGATATTTATAGCATAAAGTGATTGACTTGTCGTCAAACTCCCCCCCTTTGGTGTATGTGCAGGAGTGCAGCCGTAGCTGTTATAGGTTTGTCTAGTCCCAGCTCAGGCTGGTACTGGTAAGACATGGTTTAGATTCCTTAGCTCCCACGAAGATATGGCCTAGCACAGTTCTCATGGTTTGCACAGCAGGGCTGATTTCAGTCAGGTCTACTCGTTGGTGATGCCTGAACCAAAGTACCGTTCACTCAATCAGAATGGGTGCATCATCACAGTGTCCTTTTTGTTTCCTTTACCCCAGCAGCTAGCAACCTCCCTTAAATACATTTGAGCAGAGATGCCATATGCTGCTCTGATTGGTTGAGGTTTTGACACCTGGTGGGTTGGTTTTATCTGTTTCAGTGCCAGCTGGAACCAGCTGTGACAGGCACAGAGCAGTACATGGCCTCCTTCCACAAAAGACACCCCTGCAGCACCTTGCTAGTGAAACCCTGAAATTTATGCCAAATAAACCGTGAAAGACTGTCCTGAACAGAAGAGAGGTCCAGGAGAACTGGTTGATTTTCAAGAATCATCTCCTCCAAGCTCAAGAAACCCATGTACAGGGTTCATCCCCATGTACAGGAAGCCAAGCAGAGGTGGCAGAAGGACTACATGAATGAACAAGGAGCTCCTGACAAAACTCAGACATAAAAAGGAAACATACAAGTACTGGAAGCAGGGTTGGGTGACCTGAGAAGAACATAGAAACTATCAAAGCACGCAGGCATGGGGATAGGAAAGCCAAAGCCCACCTAGAGATGAATCTGGCATGGGATGGGAAAGGCAACAAGGAAAGCTTCTACAGGTTTGTCAGCACCAAAAGGAAGACATTGGGAAATGGTCCTGCTGCTAAATGGGAATGGGATTTGGTGATAATGGGCACAGAAAATGCTGAAGTACTCAATGCCACCTTTGTTGCATTTTTTTATTAGTAAGATTTACCTTCAGGAATTCCAGGCCCCTGAATTCAGTGGGAAAGTCCAGACCAAGGAAGACCAAGGTCCTCCTCAGCTGATGAGGATCAGGTTGTAAGAACATTTAAACAAACTGGACGCACACAAATCTTTCTGACCTGACAGGATGCACCCACAAGTGCTGAGGGAGCTGAGCAATGTCATGTGAGGCCACACTTCATTATCTTTGCAAGTTGATGGGGATCCAGGCATGTTCATGAGAACTGGAAAAAGCAAATGTCACTTTTATCTCCAGGAAAGGCAAGAAGGAGGGTATGGGGAATGACAGGCTGGTCAGCCTCACCTCAGTCCCTGAGAAGATGATGGAAAAAAGGATCCAGGGAAATATTTCAGGAGTATGGAGGACAAGATGATTGGGAGTAGTCAGCGTGGATATAAGAAGGAAAAATTGTGTTTGACCAATATGATAGCCTTCTCCAATGAGATGACTGGCTTGGTGGAGGAGGGGAAAGCAGTGGATGTTGTTTATCTTGATCTTAGGAACGCTTTCAGTGCTGTCTCCCATAATATTCTCATAGACAAACTGATTACATATGGGCTAGATGAATGGACAATGAGTTGGACTGAAAACTGGCTGAACTGTTGGTCTCAAAGAGTTGTGGTCAGCAGCATAAAGTCCAGCTGGAGGCCATCACTACCTCAGGGATCAAGAATGGGTCTGATGCGGTTTCACATCTTCATGAGTAAGTTTGATGATGGGACAGAGGGCACCCTCAGTGAGCCTGCAGATCATACAAAACTGGGAGGAGTTGTGCTACCATTCAGAAGAATCTCAACAGGATGGAAAACTAGGCAGACAGGAATCTCATGAAGTTCAGGAAGGGAAATACAAAGTCCTGCACATAGAGAGGAATAAGCCCAAGCACCAATACATGCTGGGGAGCAACCTATTGGAAAGCAACTTGGCAGAAGGACCTGGAGGTCCTGATGGACAACAAGGTGAACATGAGCCAGCAAAGTGCCCTTGTAGCAAAGAAGGCCAAAAAAAAAAGCTTCCTGGACTGCATTAGAAGGAGTGTTTCCAGCAGGCTGAAGGAGGTGATTTTTTCCCCTCTGCTCAACGCTGGTGAGGCCACACTGGAGTGCTGCGTCCAGTTCTAGGCTCCCCAGTACAAGAGAGACAGGGACATACTGGAGAGAGTCCAGGGAAGGGCCACAAAGATCATTAAGGAATTGGAGCATCTGTCATAGGAGGAGAGGCTGAGAGAAGCAGATTATTCAGCCTGGAGGAAAGGTGGCTCAGGGGGATCTTATCTATACAAATACCTAATGGAGGGGAGTAAAGAGGATTAAGCCAGACTCTTCTGAGTGGTACCCAGGGACAGGACAAGAGGAAATGGGCACAAACTGAAATACAGGAAATTCCACTTAAACATAAAAAAAAGGTTTTCACTGTGAGAGTGACTGAGCACTGGAAAGGTTGCCCAGAGAAGTTGTGGAGTGTCCATATTCAAAACTCAACTAGACATGGTCCTTAGGGACCAGCTTTAGCTGACCCTGCTTTGAGCAGGGGTTTGGGACTTGAAAAATCTTCTAACATCCCTTCTATCCTCACCCATTCTGTGATTCTGTGTTCCTGGTACAAAAATCACCACACCTCTCCCCTGCCCCCCCCAAATTTTAGCAGACCCACACAGAAAAAGAGGCAATGTTACCAAGCAAAATTAACCTCTGAAGAATTTGTTCATCACAGACTCATTTTCCTAGAGCATGAAAATATTAGAGATATAAATAATTTTAGGTCCAGAATAGTCCTAATATGTAAGAAAAAAATTAAACTGACAGTTAATGTGTTTGGGACAGATGGTTCCTGACATTCTTAAGAAAATATTCTACCTTAAAACTCTAGAAGTTTATTAAAAATATATCTGGAATCAAGTAATTTGAGTTAAAAGGGCTCTTACAATCCAAATGGATCCATATTCACTGTCACCAAGTACGGGCAATGTTTCAGTAAGAAAGTTGTATTATTACCTTAATCTACCATAAAAGTGATGCTGGCAATGCTATTTTTAATTTATGGCAATTGCTGTGTGGTTTGTTATCCAGCAATAAAAGAGTAAAGGAAGACAAAATGCAGCATTGAAAAGACATCAAAGAAGGGGTGTCACCTGACACTGAAATGAAAACACAAATGTTTTTGTATGACTATTCATCACTGTGTGGAGTAGGTACCACAGTGGTTGAAGGGGACTGAACCACCCAACACAAACTGACTTCCTGAAAAGCCTGACGGTGCAACATACTCCACTTCCTCACAACATCATCTTACCACAGACAACTGCATCCTGAAGAACACATTTGATGCTGATTGTGATTCAAGCTATAGGACAATCACTATATGCCATGCCAGTTTTTCTTGCACTCAAATATGGATGTTGGGTTCAAGACCATTTGATTTTGAACCTATAATTATCAACACCAGTTCAGCAGATAGGTTTTTACCTGCCACAGTTTAGAAGTTTCCATCTAAGTTACTCATTGTGTGCACTTTGTATCCATTACAGAGAAACAAGTGGTTCTAAGAAATTTGGCACTTCCCCAAGGTATTTTAGACAGACAAAATAGCTCAGTCAGTTGCACATAGGGCATGACTCTCTCTCCACATCATTCAGATGACCGCAGATGCAGCCCCTGGAAGCTAGGTGAGAAGACTCTAATGACATGTGGCTGGAAGACAGCTCCAGCTTTCCCTGACCAGCCACACAGATCATGACCCTACACTCTACTACTGAGCATCATCATCGAAATGGGCCCCTCTATCTTCATCTCAACTCACAGCAAACTATGCCCCTCTATCTACCACCTCAATCTAGTATTACAATTCTCCCCACCTTCACCCCTTTTCCACATCTGTTTCTTCTTCAGCTCAATTATTTAAGAGATCATGCATTAATTCCCTCTTGAACTGCATGATTAGTATTTTTCTCCACGGCCCAGATCATGATCTCCTTGTCTTTGCCCATAATAGCTGCAGTTTCTTCCCATTCATCTTCTCCTCAAGGATGACTTCAAGGAACATTTTCTGAGTTTCTGTCAATACCAGCTTACCTCACTGTCATAGGAAATCTAAGCTAATGCATTCATCCTTAAACACCTTCATGAGCTATAGATTGCTGTGGGAGATGGGAGCTGCAGAGTCTCCATTGCTGCTAAACTCTAAGGAGGCCTTAGAGCTTGTCTGGAATCACTCAGGCAACTAATAGCTTCAGGAAAGAGAGCGAGACCCATCCACTCTTGGGCCGTTTCCAGCCATGGCCTCTTTATGCCATGGTCAGCAGCTAGACGTCCCCCTCCCACCCCTTTTTTGTGTATGTTTGTTAGCTCTCACTGCCAACTTTCAATACCACTTTGGTAGATGATTATACTAACAGTTTTGCACCCTTTCCCTTTGCTGTCCCTTTCACTTGGGTAGATCAGTCCTATACTAGCTCACAATTACCTTATTGTCTTCCTGCACGTCATTTTTTTCTTTTTTTCAGGATGTTAATAAATTTCCCTTCCTTCCTGCCCTCTTCCAGCTTGACAGCAGCTAGAGAGCAGTATTAAATCATATTTCCTTGGCACACCACCTGCTCCCGTCTTCTGCTCCCAGGTCTTCTTTTTTCCCTATAAAGCTGTTAATGTGAGGTTAGCTTAGTTACTACCTCAGGGTAAGGGAACCATGCCATGTCCACTTTCAAGGATTGTTCTGTTTAAACACTGTCCATGGGGGAGAAAGTACTCATACACTTCCCTAGTGCAAATACCAAGTGATTAATGTTTCAATTAAAGGTAATTTGCTTGTATGATGTGGCTGTGTTTACATCCTTGCATTGCAAGGTTATCTTTTGTAGCATCTTCAGTAACAGTCAGACAATATCTAGCCACCACAGCTCTGCTTCCTTAGTAATAACTGAAGTGGCAGCTGCTTTGCTGTCCAGCCTATACATGAGGAATGTATTCAAACAAAATTTATCTTTGTCTGCATATTATGCTTCACACAAGTTTGAAGAGGGCTTTAAACTAGAGATGCCAGGGGAGGGGAACCTCAATCCATCCCACTCCTACTGGTTTGATGCCAGGGCCAGCAATAGATGCCCAGAGCCTGGGGAAGGAACACAGGTCAGCAGGAGACAGCCTGAAGAGCAGCACAAAGGAACTCCAGCCAGTAAGACAGCTTCATCGGGGGCCCAACTTCAATGCCTTTGTGCAAACGCACGTAGCATGGGGAATAAACAAGAGGAGTTAGAGACGTGCGCACGCCTGCAGGGCTATGACCTTATTGGCATCACAGAGAT
>NW_008794156.1:2565-3049 GCF_000699145.1 Aptenodytes forsteri | reverse complement strand
ACCTTTAGAGGTCCCTTCCAACCCAAACTATTCTGTGATTCTATGATTCTATATGTCTTTAGGTGCAGGTGGCACTAAGGATGCAGAATTTGTCCATCGTACAGGATTTGATCAATCTGCTTTGCACCATCCAGAGCAAAATCCTCATTTAATAACTCCTCCCATGGAATAATATATCTCTACCTATGTCCTGGTTTCAGCAGGGATAGAGTTAATTTCCTTCCTAGTAGCTGGTACAGTGTTTTGGATTTAGGATGAGAACAAAGTTGATAACACACCGATGTTTTAGTTGTTGCTAGGTAATGCTTACACTAGCCAAGGACTTTTTAGTTTTCCATGCTCTACCGACCTCTCAACCCACGAGTTTTTTCTCACTTGTGCTCTTCCAATTCTCTCCCCCATCCCACCGGGGGGGGGAGTGAGCGAGCGGCTGCGTGGTGCTCAGTTGCTGACTGAGGTTAAACCACGACAACCATTAAACCAC
>NW_008794156.1:0-2472 GCF_000699145.1 Aptenodytes forsteri | reverse complement strand
CTTTGTCTTTCCCTTTCTCCCCCCCCCCCCCCCCGGGGGGGGGGGAGTGAGCGAGCGGCTGCGTGGTGCTCAGTTGCTGACTGAGGTTAAACCACGACAACCTAATTAAACCACGACAACCTAATAAAGAACAATAATTTCTTTTTTACTTTTAAAGATACCAAAAGCATGATAAAGACTTCCTGAGGCACCAAATGACCCTCAGCACTGGCCCATCCAGAAAGATACCAACTCTAAAACCCCAGATTGAGCATATTCCTTTTCTTCCTGGACAACAAAAAATAGTTCAAAGTGAAAAAAAAAAAAAACAAAAACCAGAACACTTCTGCAACTCTGGAGTTTCATAAATTGCTATAGAAAAATACTCAAACAACTTTTGCTTTTTCATTAGACCAAAATCTGAGCCTTCCCAGACCAACATTATAATCCAACAGGTCCCAAGCAGGCTCAAATCCCCTCTTCTGGCCAAGCTTCAGGTCCTTATTTTAAAGTCTATGTGATTTCTTCATGTGGTATATAGCATATATGACTACCTGTCTCATATGAAATACTGTGCAGTAAAAGGGAAGGAAGAGGCGTTTTTTTGTAACTAAGTATATCACTGTGTGGGGAACTTGGAGTAGCACGGTGACACAAACACTGTAAGGTCTCATACAAAAACCTGAGACTGCAAAAGGAACAATATATTTTGAGGAAGAAAGGAAAAAGGGAATGTGTTGAAGAAGAGAACCGCAGAATTCCTATGAGCATTTATTCTGGAAGTATATTGCTTACTGAGCTAATAGAAGAGAAAAGGGTTTTAAAGCTTTGGCCTGGATCAAGTTGTTTGAAATCACTCTGCTAGGAAATCATTGTTTTCTCCCATCACAATTTTGGAAACAATGGTGACTTTGGAGCACTTTCATGGCAGTCCATGTATGGATCCTTTGGACAAACCGCTGGCATTTTATTCCCTGATTTTATACACCTTTAGAGTGTGGTGAGAAAAGTGGGTTTATTTGACTACATGCAAACAGTGTGGCAACAGACAAGCTCGTATTTGGAACTGGGATCACTTTTTCAGTTGAGCCAAGTAAGTTCCACTTGTTTTATTACTAATGTATTTCTTAAGTTTGTGGTGGGGTGGACAAAGGGATTGTGTGATGTGACAGCATAATGAGAAATTTCTGCTGCCACCGATCTCTTGAACATGCATTCTTCAACCAGGTGTTTGAGTCCTTAGCTCATATTTAGTTAACAAAGCTTTTTCTGGAAAAACAAGGATAGTTTCCTAGCTATGTACATCAGCATTACTCCACAGATCCTCACCCCCTCCCGTAGCTGCACTGCTAAATTTAAGACTGTTGTTTATACCCAATGCAGATGGTGTCTTAGCCCAGCTTCAGTATGAGGTGAAAGTAGTTGCTTACTTTCTTTTGTGTAACACTAAGGTGTGTGGAAAGGAAAAAAGGAGATGTAAAGAGTTTCAGAAGAAAGTAGTTCCTGTGGAAAGACAGCACATATTAGTTTTTGCAGCAACTGCTTGAAATGCGAGCAAGCCTTTTATATTTAGAAATGGCACTCTTCTGAATGTGGTCTTTATAAGGATGGACCGTCTTCCCCAGCTTTTGTGTGACAGCATGAAAGTTGGGGCAATGGGTGAGTTTGTTGGGTTGATTTTTATTGTCCTAAAACATTCAGTTGCATACCACCACATGAACACACACACTCCCCAGACAGGCATGGGACTCTCTTAGGTGCTAGCTCACATCTGCAAGCCCAATACAGATATACGTCTGCCTTCAAATCTTTAGGGCATCTTATATGCCTATTCTGGGGTAGATGAATGCAGCTCCAGTTCCTGTGGGAGTAGGGAATCCAAAGATACTATTTTGAAAACATAATTTGTGAAAGTAGGACAGCAAGATACTGCCAGCTTCCATCAGCCCAACCTCAATCTACGCTAATATAAACTTGCCAGTTATCAGTACAAAAGGTATTCTACCATGAACAATCAACCAGCAAAAGGTGTTGGTGGGTGAAAGTCTAAGTAATGGTATTGCCTTTTCATACAAACACAGCAGCCCTAATGTGAGGTTCAGTTTCTACACAGAAAGTATCTTGCATGCTTTTTAAAACAAACTGAATTTCAGACCTGTTATATCAGTAATTGCTGTGTCATGACTCCTGTTCTTCAAGAAAGAAGGAAAAAAAATTCTTTCCCCAAACAGTAGGCTTTAGAAACTATTGGTTCCTCCAAAGACAAGAATAGATTTTCCAGGTTTCTAGAATGCTGGTATCCTGACTCTTTTTAGTGCCCCTTTTTTTTTTTTTTTCATTTCCATGGAAGATATTCAAAAGGACTTAAAACAGCTGAGAACACCGCAGGAGCTGGGCCTCCTGAGAATCTCCAAGCACAAAAGACATAGAAAACATCCTTTAATCACTACAGAGTTTTTAAGACATCTCCTCCTGAGAATTCAGTAAGAGAAT
>NW_008794155.1:5059604-5071598 GCF_000699145.1 Aptenodytes forsteri | reverse complement strand
TAACTTTTGCAAAGATGAGGCTTTATTCAGACTGATCAGATCTATCCTACCACTGACACTTGAAGTAAATATTTAAATCACATGAAAAAAAGGATACCACAGGCAAGCTAGATTTCACAAGTATACAGTTTCCACAAGCAGTTCATACAGAGCAAAGTGTGTCTGACTAATGTATGATTCACAGGGGAATGAGGCACACCCTGTCTTCTTCTTCAGAGCAGCAATCACTGCCACTACAGAAAAAAACCCTGATATTAAAGATATCATAAGGCAGCACCAATACCGGATCACAGTTTTTCAGTAAATCACCGCTTGTCTTGCTTGCTACATAGCACTGAAGAGTGGCAGGAGGGACTTCCATGGTGACAGGCAGGCACATGTCATTTAATGAGACGTGAACTCAGCTTTCCCACACTGAATTTGGGGCACTCAGCAGTAAGAGCAAGGCACTGTACAGACTACTATAAAAGTATAAGCAGTTTTCTATTAAAATCTGTAACACAGAACTGATTTACAAAATGCAAAGGTGAAAACTTGAATTCAACCTCGATCATTCAGACATTTTCCTTTATTTTTCCCCGTTCAGCTACCTGAAGTGTTTCTGAAGGCCTATTAGTTCATTTAAGTAGAAAAGGAGAAAAAAAAAGATACAAAAACACAAACATGGCAAAAAAATGTTGTTGGATAATCATGTCCTTCAGATTTACTTTAAAGATAAGGTACAAAGTATCCAAAAGCAGTCCACAAAGTCTCCCTGCAGATGTGCGTGTAGGTATATAGAGAACCATATACATACACACCCCCCCATACTATCTATCAATATACATATATATGGTGCCGATATTCCCCAGTGACTTCCCTGCAACGCCTTCTCCAGAAGGCAATGGGGTCTCACACACCATCCTCTGGCCTATGCAGATGTAATGATGTGACAAACAAAATACGCTTTTTTTGCAGGGGACATTCATACCGCAAATGGGGTGGGGGTAGCAACTAATAAAGGTTCCTTCTAAATTAACCCTACTAACCCACATCTCAACTATCAGTGGAGAAACATCTCTAGAGTCACATCCACCTCAAACTCACACCCTGAAATTGCAAAGTAGCTCTGTACTGATCTGCCTGAGAGATCTCTGGAAGGACAGCCAAAAGGCTCTCCACAATGTTCTCAACTGCACTAATGGGATTTCTTATATGTGCTCTCTCACCTAGACTAGATGTTTCTGAGGCTACGACATGAAAGCAATGTCACCTGAAGGTTACTTACATATTAGTCATGCAGGCAATTTTAAAGCCAAAAGGAAACAGCGCTTAGGGTAAGAACTTCTAATGAGAATGTCATTAACAGAATCTCCATCTGCAAACTTCAAACCATGACCATGCACCTTTGCTCCACTTCTTTCCTGTCCACAGCAAATGTCATTCTGTATATATTCTCCCAAGTTATACACCCTAGTTCTAGCACAGTAATTTTAACAAAATTTTAATTTCTTAATAAATAGTGATTTTAACAAAAGGATGAGGAATAGGGGGACAACTGCTTCGTGGGCAATGCATTTGTTTAGCTGCTCTGAGAAGTACAACAGAAGTGGATGCCCATGACCTGGAAATTTTAAATGCACCCTGGCATTTCTGTTGTCCTGCTTAGACAATTCCCACTTCCATGCTAGCGTCTCCAAATCCTGTGCTGAGCAGCCGAATGCACCAACCTGGATTTCACTCCACAGCTTTCTGAAGCTCCTTCGTGGGTCTAACCCAAAGAATTTAACTGAGAAAAAGGCTGCATGGGGCCATTTCTTTGTATCAACCAAGAGCAAAGAGAAACTCCAAAAACAGACAGAGGCCTCAATTATGTAAAACAAAGAACAGTGAAAAATCTTATGAAGTCTGTTGCCTTTGTACATGAATTGCCTTCACTAGCGTGGTCTGCAAACCATCTTGCCATTTAAATCCAATCTCATAACCTCACTTCTCTCAAGACACCACAGCAGTAAATTCTCCATATATGCTACTTGAACACCAGCAAGGACTGTTATAATACTTGTACGTGAATCTGCTTGCTAAAATAAACTTTGTTTATACAGCTATCCTCCATCATAGCTTGACACTTCGCTGTGTAACAAATTTTACAGAGAAAGTTAAAATGATTGCACAAGAGTACTTTAATATTTCAATTTATGACATTTGAAGCATTACTTATATCTTTAAATTACTATTAAATAAATAACTTTATTATGAATGGCTCGAGATAAAAGATACAAAACCAAGAAAGGTAATTTCACAATTTCATAGTTTCACAGCAGGCCAGTGTGTGAAGGCATGCAAGATAGTGCAGATGCAACTTAAGTTCGCTGAAGCATGTAAATTCTTTGTTGCAGGTGTGCATACAGCAGCAAAATTCATTGCTGGCTAAGTTACCTTAACTCTAGGAAAACTGTTAAGTGAGCAGGCTGTAGAAGGCACTACAGAAAAGCTCAGAAAGTGGGGAGATTCTAAGGAGGACACACACACATGGTAATATATTCAAAAGGGCATGAAATAAACCAAATGGCAAAAGCTCCAAGTTTTTAACAGAATCGAAAGGGATTCTGCTCTTCAGTCCCCAGCTCCTTACAGATGGTCTGTCCAAAGACTTCATCAAAAAGGGCTTAATATCCTTTCCTGTCTTAACTGGATAAATTCTACATAGACAGAATTTATAAGATATATACAGTGGTTTTACTGTCTGATGTCTTTAGATAACAAAACTGCTTTAAAAAGAAGTGGAAAACTTCTGAAACATGGATGAGCCCTTAGTCTTCATACATAGAGCCTCATGTTACTGAAAAGCCTGAACAAGCCTTTGTTTTTATTTGTTGCTTTTCTTCTATCATCCTTCTTGTACACCAGATGAGACTGAAAAGCCTAGAGAGTATTTACTTTTCAAATGCCCGTAAAGTGAAATAATGAGAAAATGATGGCGAAAGAGGAAAGCCGTCCTGCCCCTTTAAAAAAGGTCCCAGCTCTACTAGCATCAGGTGCAAATTGGTTAAGCAGCAGCAGATCCAAAGTCCCTGAAGGAACTGGTTATATTAGGAAAATGGGACTTGTATTAATAAATTAGTTTACTATCTCTTTTCAAATGTCCTTGATAAAACACAAGATAGCAAAAGACTTTGAAATGAGTCTGCCTTTCATATTTTTGTACCTTTAGCTAATATATATTACCTTTTACACATCACTAGTTTGCATTTTTAAGTATCAACTGCTTCTGTCAAGTTTTAAAACACTTATTGATCAAAAATGTTTTAAGTAATCAATAGTCAAAGCCAAAGAATTAGCTCTATAAATGGAGAAAGCACACAAGATTAGGAGTGCTCTCAGATGAAGAGTCTTGTTAAGAGGTAGATGAGACACATCAAGGGATGATAAAAGACATATGGGACCCCTAGACACCAGAGATGTTACAAATCTGGCAGTCTGCAACCTTGGCCTTGGAATTAACTGCATTACTGTGTATCTGAAACTATCTTCTTACAATATTTCCCCCGAAAAATATCAGTCCACTCGAACAAGAACTTTCACCTTGACAACAAATACTTCTTCACCACATACTGTAACTGTCAGAGCAAAACAAACCATAAGCAGATTGAAGTGGTGTGCAATTTAAAAAGTGAGCTCCAAAGCAGCTTGAAAGAGAAATGCTTCTAACAAACATTTATTTCCCAAATAGGGAAAAAAACCCTCTAAAAAAAGGTTAACTCATCTTTAAAAGTATCTATATTTTTGTCTAGAAAATTTATCCAGTGCTGCTTTTTATCAGCAGCAACATCTACAGCTCAAAGCACAGACATGACTGTAATGCTTGCTAGTAAAATCTAGCTAAAATGGGCAGCAAAAAACCGCAAAGTCATGGCCACAAATAGCCAGACCAGAACCCTCCAGGTGCGTGACTAAGAGGAACAGGGAGGCAATAGCAGCCTGTGCTACACAGCATTCAGAATAAATTCACACGCATTGTAGTAAGAGTCTCCAGGTTTTTTACACTAGTTTGGAGAACAGAGGAAGCTACCACATTGTGCAGCTTCTAATTTTACTAACATTTGGATGGAGAAGAGAATCTACTTTCAAATTTGCTCTATGTTTACTTGCATCAAAACTTAAAAAAACAAAAACCACACAGCAGCATTGATAGTTTGACTCAGGAAAAGTTCTCTTCTCCTAAAAGTAAACAGGAAGGTAAGATGCATTTATTACCAAAAGACTCTAGCTTACGATTGAGTCATGAAAAGTATACTTGAAAACCAGCCCATATTTAAGTGTTTAAGGCTAACAAAATCCAATTCAGGCATTCTGATATTACCATCTAAATTTGTAATCCTAGTCAATTTTATTTATATTTGTAAAATCCATTTCAAATATTTAATGCTGACATGTACTTTAACACAGAAAATGAAGTTAGCTTTCCTTTGACTACATTTTCCTCAAAGTAAGAGGAGCAAATGGCTTTGGATATTATCTTTGTATAATGAAAGTAGTTTGTGTTGGCAAAAGCAGAATGCTCTCTTTTTACTTACTGCTTGCTCTGAGACTTCTAGACTAATTCATTTTAACAAGTGTCTTAACAGTGCCTCTGTGTTACACCACACCCACACAATACTAACCTATGCTGCTAGGTTTTTTAGTAAGTTTATATTTAATTTTTATGCAAGCTTTCTGAGCATTTTCCACACACTGACTACTCCATGTGATATTTCCAAATAATGGGGAAACCATGCCCCAAAAGTTTGGAAGTCTGCATGACTAATTACTTAATGGTATAAGTTACTTATTATGAGGGGGAGATTAATTTGGCAACCTTCCACATCATTTGCCCAAAATAAGCTGAACATTGCACAGACATTTATCAGGAAGAAAAAAACCCCAAGAGAATAGATTAACTATACATACTATACATCAACAGATAAAACAAGGAGGGATCAATTGAATCAACAAATACATTATTTCCAAGTAAACAAAAGAAATTAAATAACTGAAGAAATTAAATAGGCCAAATCTGAGTCATATGATGCAGAAAGACCCATAGCTGATATAAACCTGACTTAACCTGGAAGTTTATCCAAACAAATGCAATACAGTGGCTAAAACTATAAAGTTATTCCACATTAAAAAAAGTTGAGCATTTGTGCTTACTATTTGCACGATTTCAGCACTTGAGAGCTCCAGCTTTGAACGAAGAGCTACTATGCTATTGCCCCAATCACACCAATCTGAGCAGAGGGTAAGATGAAACCAAATAGACAGACAGAGCACGGGCAGGAGAAAAGGAGCACACCGCAAGCACTGCAGGAGACTCAGCACACCTTCCAATCTGCCCAGTACACGCGTTACCACTTCAGCATTTCAGTACGTAACCAAATGTTTTCCATCAAGAAGAGGCTTGCATTAAAACGCCAGTTTACATATTTATCATGTTACATGATGCGTCTAATAAAAGACAGCTTCCAATTAGAAACAGTTGTCTTGTAGAAAAAAATGCCCCATTAAGCCATGGACAAAAACATACCACTGAATTTTGTTTAATATAAAAAGCAGGTCTCTTTAATAAGATCACAGAGATTCTCAAGTCTGACTGCAAATATGCAGTCATATTGTGAAAGCCCTTGCAGATGATAAACAGCATGATAAATCTAAGGCAAGTCATGACAAATAAAACGCTTATACTGAAAAAATAGATAAGTAAGAGATACTGCATCAACTAAAGAATTAAAATTTGGATTCATTCATTGATAGTAGGGTACAATGAAAAAGTATCAGCAGACAACCTCCTGTCTGCATCTTGCTCGCTACAGACTGAGCATGCCAAAACACATCCTGTGCACAGCTGCAAACACTTGCAATGACCGCAACAGAATAATAAAGAGAAAAAGGAAATCCCGGGGGGGGGGAAATCTAAATTTATCTAGAGTTTTTCCATGTCTAGTCTTAAAAATGCAAGCTCATGATCAGATATACCCTATATTAAGTCAGTGGATGAAATGATTACTTTTTCAATTTTGGATATAATCCTCCTTGACAACTGATTTTAAAAAAAAAAAAAAGGCACTTGGAAAGGACAGATGCTTCATTTTGATGGTTAAAATAATCCTGCCATGGACACTAACAAGTTTGCAATCAGACTGGTATTTTTAAGCATCTACCCAAGGATGATTTTTGTTAGATTGGTACATCTAAATATATTTTAGTTCAGTGATTAAACAAACCAAAAATTGAAAGTTAAAGCAATAGAGATTCCTTTTCCTATGCAGAGCAGAAAAGAACTCCATTTCATTGGGGATAAACTGAAATATGATTTTAGTTATTTTACCTTTGAATTTAATGTTTTCTCATTAAAGTCTTTAAATGAATAATGTTTGTCCAAAATTAAAGTTAAAAAAAAAAAAGTGTTTGAAATTGTCAAAGCCTTTTTGCATTTCCCAAAGAAAGTCTGCAATGATGAAACGAAATGTTGAAACATTATGTTGAAACTTTTAAATCGCATGAACTAGAAGACCAGCTGCAAAGTTTCTTATATATGCCTATAAAATAATACAGAGGATGGGTTACTACTCAGGAACTTGTACAGTATTTCTGAACTCCTAGAAGCCGTATTTTCAACTAACTTAGACAAGCAAATGTCCATCAGACTGATGCAATCAACATACCTTCTGGGCAGGAGGTTCAAGCCAGGTACTAAACAACGACCAGGCAACAAGAAGGAACCCGCCCTGTCCCACCCACGCACCCCCACAACCCTACCCTCCCTCAAGCCTTTCCTCACAACAGTATTTCTGAACTCCTAGAAGCCGTATTTTCAACTAACTTAGACAAGCAAATGTCCATCAGACTGATGCAATCAACATACCTTCTGGGCAGGAGGTTCAAGCCAGGTACTAAACAACGACCAGGCAACAAGAAGGAACCCGCCCTGTCCCACCCACGCACCCCCACAACCCTACCCTCCCTCAAGCCTTTCCTCACAACCAGGGCCACACTCCAGTCTCAGTGAGCGCAAGCGCGCAAGCTTCCCCCGCACGCAGGAGTAGGAGCTCTGCTGTACACAGAAGGTGGCTCATTTATCATTAACTTTACAGATTCAACCCATGGGTGCAAGCCGGTTTGTCCTCCACCCAGAAATGCCACCCCCCCACCCTTTTTTTAATATATATGTATCAAGCATAAGTGGGACGCGGGAAAAGAAAAGCAGAAACAGAAGGACTGGAAGGTGCCATGCATCTTGGATGGCTTTTGACACGCATTCCAGTAAGGTATAAACTGATTCCGATAATGGAATTCCAAAATCTATATGAGTGTATAGGAATATACATATTCTAACTGAATTCCTTTTATTCCTAACTATATTGTACGCTCAGTGCATTTAGTGTTACAACATGGACTGTGATGTATTAGAATCATTTAAGAGACACCACAAGTCATCATGGGTCTTCAGAACCTATTTGCCATTATTAAAAAAAAGTGTATATATATTAAACCACAACTCTCCATCTAGCACAACTCCTTTTTCTGTGTTAAGGACGAAGCATTTCCCCCTCCCTCCCTAACCGCTTCAGCTACTGGCAAGCAAAACATACTCTTAAAATCCTGGAAGAGTATTTTTTCCATATTCCATTAAGGAATTATTTTGTTCATGCTTTCCACACTGAAAAATTACTTCTGGAATGACACAACACAGAGAAAATTCATCCCAAAAGAGAACGTTTTCATGAAGACTGGAACCCATGAAAGGTCATGACAAGATATCCAGTTGAAATATTAACTGCAAGAATATCACAGTGCTGAAATATTTATACTTAAAAGAAGTTATGATTTGAAAATCTGTGGAAATAACCCGTCTGGAACATTAGGAACGAGAAACCACTTCAAGGTCCAGCATAAGATACTAAAAAAGTTGCAGAGCAAACAAGATACAGGCTGTTACTTCCCCTTACCTTGTTTTTATAGCACTGGATTTCTCATCTCGCATATCTTTGCTGTCTATTGAAGGTTATCAGCTTTTCATGGATCTGGTACTCATCTACCTGGTACTACCAGGTCAAAACCCAGAAGAGAAACAGAACAACGTAATCCTGTCATAACTTCTCACATCAGAGGACACTCAACCCATAAATACTTCACCCTACCTAAGAGCATGAAGGTATTGCATGAAGATTAACTAGAGAAGTAGGGTTTGTAGACAAGTCCCCCAATGCAAAGCTCGCTCCACTGCGCACACCACCCAAGCATCGGCCAGGATTTTGGCTTCTCTGGTTTCACGTGCTCAAGTTTATCCCTCCTTCCTTTACAGCAAAACTGGTTATAGAAACTGAACAGCCAAGAAACTCTCAGAGATGTGACTCATCCAAAGAACAGTTTGCAACTTCATGTCAAGAAAGCTTGGAAATCCTGAGCAGCCTCAATTTTCCAGGCTCTCAGCTCAGAGGGAACCCAGACTGCCGTGAGGTTTCAAGGAACTTTCATGCTCCTGCCACGAACAGCAGGGCTTTCTCCAGTCAACTCTGAAACCTTTCATTCTCCCCTAGTATTCAGGAAAGAAGGAAGAGAAAAAACCAAACACACCCATTTTTGTAACCTGTGTAAGGGAAGTGAAAAAGGGGCCTAGCTTGGCATATGAGAGGAGATATGAGAAAGCAAGGTGTGAGACAACAGAATTTTTTTTTTTTCCACACAATCACATAACCAGTTTACTCAAGAGAAGGCTAACCAACATACTGACTCTACTGACAAAAGACTCCAGGGTACATTGGAGGAGTTGGTCACCTACATCACTCAAGTATTGATTAGTAATGGATCCACCTGACAGCCACAGAAAAACTGCACACAAGCCTATAGAAAAGGTAAAGTTTAGGTACAGAAAATACAGATACTTTTCTTTACATCACTTGCATTGCTAAAATTAAGTTCTCATTTTGGAACTGCAGTAGGTTACACAGCCACTTACTTCAGCTCAGCTGAAGAGCCATTAATTTGAACACTTGCAATTATCTGCCATCCCAAACAAGCTAATTCAGTGTTATACAAGTTTATACTAAGAAAAAAAAGCATTCACACAGAAAGACGCAGCTAAAATCTACTTGTCAACCTAATCAAGCTAAGTTCTGAATTGGCGTGGGAAGAGCTTTTAATCATGACTTGCAGGCTGTGCTGTGTTCGCCTGTAGAAAAGGCAGCAAGAACTAGTCAAATACCCAAAAAGGCACAGAGCAAAAGACTGCAGCCTACTGAGATTAAAAAATGAGTAAGAGCCTTTTTCTTTCTTTGATGTGTTGTTCATACACTTTATGGAAATAATTCCATGTTGTTTTCTTTTTTTTTTAATTTTTGTTTTAAAATGCATGTAATCCTTAGATACACCAGTCTGAAATAAGTCCCATTCATAGTATTTACCTGCTCTTACTAGGTATCCATTACCTTATTTTCTAGATATCAGGTTTGCTTAAGCAAAGAATGCAAATTTCAAGATAACAAATGTAACACTGGAAGAATTTTTGCTGCACCCATAATCTGATTGCCATGTCACTGACTTCACCTATTTGCCAGCTCCAGCTGTATGACATGTACTTGGATAATCCCTAAAAAGTTTGACTAACCTGGCAAAACCTCAAACAACAGGGATCACATGATCTCCCCAACCTCTTCTGTGCTTTGGTCTCTTTATGCTTTGAAAGGGGTTCTTAAAATTTGTCTAATCTGTGCAGGCTGATGCTGAAAAGCACAACTCTGCCACCTTTCTTATCCATCTCCTTCCCCTCAATCTTAGCTGGCAAAAATGAACACACACAAAAAATCACTCAGATCAACAAACTGAACCTGTGGCTACACACACAAGACATGTAGGAAGACACCCTTAATACCTCTCCTACATCTGCCCTTTTGCTGATTAAGGTAAATTCTCCTTGGACTGTAAATTAATTATCATCACCTCCCTCTAAACCCTACTTATTGGAAAATTTGTGCGTTTTTAAAGCCTTGCCTGTTCTAAACAAGGCAGTTCCTTTCAACCTTTCTGGTTTGGTTGTATTTTCAAAACCTCTTTCTTTTGCTGTTTTCAGAGGCTATCTTTAATCTGTCTGCTTGCTTTCATTTTGGTAGACAAGACAGTACCCTAGGTGAGACCTCAACTGATCTGCACAGAGCCTAAGGCTACATAATTTATGTGTCGTGTTCTCGCTTCTACACATAAAATGAGATGGGCTAGGTGGGGGCTGCACCAATTAAAAAAAAAAGGTATGAGCATGATTATGCTATCACATCCCACTGCACTACTCCCCACCTGCTCCTTATTTACATCAAGCATTAGATTTTTCCTTTGTAAATTCACAACTTTATACCTTTGTCTACTGAAATCAATGAATTCCAACAACCCCAATGCGCTGTAATGTTTCCAACGATAAAAATCTTTGCCCCCAGTTTTCTGAAGCAGAACTTCAGGGAAGAACAACCTTGGGCTACAAAGTGAACCAGAAAGGAAAAGCCTGGAGAGCAGAACAGGTTGGGCTGCATTAAAAAAAAAAACAACAGGTGCACAATAAAACAGTATCTTAGAGAGATCTTTGAAGACTGGGGCAAAATAAATATATAAAACAGGAGCAAGATTTGGTTAACATCATGTTCAAGAAGATTAGAGTATGCCCCATGCACTGAAGCTGATTAATGGAGTACAGATCTTCCCCAGGGACATTTGTTTTAACACTCAAGTCCCTCGGTATACCTCTCATGTTAAAGAGACAGTCATTTCTTACACAGATATATGCTAGCACGCTGTTCCTACCTGGCATCACTGAAAGCTCTAAGTGAATCTCTCTACTACAGTGGTCACAACCTGTATTTTGCAAACCTATAAAGACATAATTACTGACTTTAATGGGACTACCTGCAATGCACAAACATGTAGGATAGGAAAAAGCCTCTAGCGGCATGCGGCAGAGTACATTAAAGATCTTTTGTTTTGAAAGATAAACAATGCATATACACATCATGTTAAACTCACATATACTTCCATTACACTCAACTACACACTCTCATTCCCGCTGTGCTAACCTTCCTTTATCCCACAAAATTCAAGGTTTTAGTTCTGGCTCTAACTACAGGTATGACTTCTTCATGCAACTGTTAAACATGCGTACATTATAGACACAAATATGCCCGCTCTTCTTAAAGACCAATTTATTAATGTCCTACACCAAACAGATCCTCTTGAAGGGAAGATGAGCATGTGCTTTCAAAAAACAAGTGCCTGGATTTCAAAAGCACATGCCCTTTCAGAGTATTGTAAATATTCGTACCTACACTGCAGTCACTGAGAAATTTGACTATTTTTAGCAAGATGGATGAGAAGTGAAAGAAAGATGAGTTAAAGAATCAGCATGCCATCAGTGCCAGCTAAAGAGGAAGCGTCTTGAAAATATACCAATACTTTCCAGTAAAAGCCCGATGCATAATGCCTAAAATGAAATATTTCATCTTCAAAAATCACACCTCAGACAGCAGGTCACAGAGCGGTTTTCACTGCCTGGGCGTGCTCCTGTAAGCGGTACCACGTAACCCTTCCAGGTTGGCTCCCTACAGACACTTCTAAGGGCTTGCTCCCCAACCCAAAGCCTCCAGGAGCCATGCCACGGCAGAAAAGGGAATCTGAATCCCGAGGGCCTTCTCCCGAGTCACTTTTTATGCTATATATCACTGGCCCCGCATTCTCTTCATCATCTGGTAGCTGCTAAATAAAAAGAAGAGTTTCTAAAACGGATTTGGTTCAGGTTTGACACTGAAAACTGCCTTATAAGGTATAAAAGCCCGAAAGCAGGAAGAGGCTTTGACAAAACTAAGGAAGTTCCTCTGCGCTTGCTCGCTGGAGGGGGAGGGGTTTTTTTCTTCCACAGAGAGAAGTAATACAGAATAAACTGCATTATCCACATACTAAAAAAACCTAAATACATAAGAGCCCCCCAGGCGGCACCCG
>NW_008794155.1:5045764-5058719 GCF_000699145.1 Aptenodytes forsteri | reverse complement strand
CCGGCAGCCGTCGGCCTCCTCAGGGGCGGCGAGCAAACGAGGGCGGCTGAAGTAGCGTTTTAATGCTGAAAACCTGAGAGAAGACGGGGCGAGGGGTTGTGTGGTGTGAGGAGGGTGCTGGAAATGACGAGGGGACGACTTCCTGCAGGCCCTGCCACTGATGGGCCGACAGCCTTCCCCAGAAGAAGTGTCACCAAAGGGCAACGCAGGAGGCCGCACTCCTCAGGGTGCTTGTTGGCGTTGCCAGACATGAGCTGGGCTGGCGAATGAAACACCTGCTAGAGAAGGTACCAAATACCCCGTGGCACCAGCCCCAGGCAGCCCAGCCTCCCTGAAAACCCAGTTCCCCTCAGCCATCTTCAAGGGAAACCCTCAAGCCCCTCTCAGCCGTAGACCTCCACAGGAGCACCAAACCCATGCCTCACGCTCCTCATCCTTCAAAAACCTGCAGCCTGTGGCAGGGTGGCGCAGCACTGCCAGGCCAGCTGAGCAAGCAGCTTTTCCCAGCCTCCCAGCAATGTCAGCTCCCGCACCCACCAGCCTGCTCTGCCACCCACCAGTACGCTGCCAGCGCTGCCACCTCCACACCACGCTCCCACTTAGCCAGAGCAAACAAGCGTGGCCCTGCCCCGATCAGCGGTCCCAGCACACCCACCAATGGGATCAACGGCATCCATCGCTTCTTGGGTTTAGCCATAGGCCGCCATCCTCCTTTTGAAGGACTTTTGGTCCCAAAGGAGGCAAGGGCATGTACTGTTGGGGCTCTGGCATTCAGGTGGACAAGGTAAAAAAATCTGTTCAAGGGCTCACTCTTTCCTTTCCCTCTCTTTCCACCTTTCACAGCCCTTCAGGTTTTGAAGGACAGACTGCTGTGTCCACCAGATCTGGCCTGGTTCTTGCCCCACGGTGTACTGTAGCCACAAGCTATTTTGTTTGCTTTCAAAGTATTTTAATGTTTTAACAGTTCTGGTGTTGTGGCTTTCAGGTATTTTCAGTTCTTTGCTTGCTGCTACCGCCTTGGCAATGTGAGGATGTGAGCTTCATGGTGTAATCCTATGTCACGCTGAAGACAAATTTGGTAGCCCATCAAAAGGAGTAATTGCCAGGGCTCAGAGTGCACTAATGGGCCTTAATGGCCCTCATCAGCCTCAGCTGGGGCCTCCACCCCACACTGCCTGCCCGAGGGCACAGGAGACCCATTTAAGCTCAGCCCTGGGCCCTTGGTTCTTGTCTGAGCTATGCTGTGTGTGTGTGTGTTGTCCCAGCCTTGCTTTCTGGCTTGATCTTAGACTTGTGTTGTCCCTATGGGCCTCCCTGGTTACCATCACTGGCCCTAGTCCTGGTCTGCAGACTGACATCCTGGTTTCACCTTGAACCTGTTTCACCACCATGAACTTGTCTGATGATCTGGACTCTTGGTTGAACCTGGCTGCTATCTTTGGGTTTGCGCACCTCACTTCAACCATGTACTGTGGAACATGCCCAGGCTGGTGAGTCCCCAGCCCTGCTGGCTGTGTTACTGCAGGTGGCTCCATGTCCCTTAGGGAGCCACTAGCCCTCAAGATATCCTTGCAGTGGTCTTGCTTCCTTGTTCAAGCATTGGTCCTCCTCACTTAGTTTAAGCTGTCTCTAATTAATAGGCTCATTACCTGAGTTCATTGTAGGGTTAAACAAGAGTCAGTGCCAGTGCAAAGGAACGGCTAGGTACACACCCTTCAGGTTGCGATAGGAGGGAGCAAAAACATCCCTTTTTGCAGCAGCAGCTAGACAGTTCAGTTGTGAAGTTCAAGCCACCATCTGTCTTCTGTGGTCTGCCAGATCTTCTTGAGGAACACAGGCAAGGAAAGGAGATAATTGAAAATACTAACGTTTTTATTTTAATGTCAAAGCAAATTATGAATAGAATATTATGAGGCAGTTTACAGATAATGAAAGGGATTTCTGCAGGATATTGTGTAGCCTGTGAGCTATGCTGTGCTAGAATATGCAAGATGAATATCTCTGAAAACTTTTCAGAGAAAGCGCAAATAAATAGCCCTTTTTAAATGCACATGCCTGTGTGTATGCATAGGTACGTATTTATCTAAAATAAATACAGTTAGCATTTAAAGTACCATTTGGACTTTTCACTTTCCTCTTCCTTTATTACCTGGTATTCAGGGTTATAACAGGTTCAACTGCTGCGTCTGGCAGATGGAGTCCTGCAACAAGAGAGCGGCTTAGCACTCCAGTTGCAGCAGTTCAAGTAACCCCCTCAGAGTAGCGTGAGACAAGGGCCAAAAAAATGTGGCGTGCAGAAAGCGTGGAGCTGGCAGGTCTTCTCGTGGCTATACAGCTCATAGGGCCGGCACAGAGGGGATCAGCACCACCTAGTTAGTATGCCCAGCTGCAGTGAGTTTTGAACAGTGCCGTCGCTAGTGTACCATAGCTGACTGTTCTTTCCAAATAATGCTCCTGATTAGTCTAGCTAAGCTTTAATAGCAAAGTCAAAAGACAGATAGTAGAGCTGCTATAAAAGAATGCTGATGCCTTTTTGCCAGCAGAAGCATCATTTCACTATAAAACATTAAATCACACCCACAAGCACTTACTGTAATGCACTCTACAGAAAATATCCCATAGCTGAACTTTTTTTTTTCCTCCTTGTGAGTACAAGTGTTTTCTGCAAAATGGTAGGACACTGAGCAGGGGAAAAAAAAAACTGCAGTTCATATGGAAAGTGAAACAAATTAAGTAACTCCATTGCGATCTCTTGCTATCAGTTTGTGTTCTTCCTGAGTCTGCATTAAGAATGACATTGAAAAAGAGCAGTGCTGGTGCATTTTGTTTTTCTGAATTACAGTGGAATTTACATGTGAGAACCAAAAAGCATAGGATTTCTCTCAATATCAAGGTGCCATGTCAATCACAGTTTTGCAAGGGAAGGAGTTGCAAGACTAAACTCCCCGGCCATGAGATCTCATGTTTCATTTTATTAGTCTTGCCAGGTGCAGTTCTTCAGATGGCCGTGGACCCAGGCCCCAGTCCAATAAAATAAAGGTGCAAGATTTCTCTTTAAGCAATATTATCTCATGTTGTTGTGCCATAAACACAAGTTTGATGTATTACGCATCAAAATTCAAATAGATCAATCTAAATTTCAATACTGCTTCCTCTATAGACCTTTTGTAGTTTCGTGCATTGGCATCTAGATTATCTTGGTGGATATTTTTAGTGTAGAAGTCTTGTGCTCAAATTACAAAATTGAGCTTATAAAGCTGAAATTCAGCTAGATCGAGCAGGATTGCAGTGCTGACTGATATATTTCAAAACTTTCTTGCATTGAAATGTTTTCCAACCCTTACTTATTTCTTCAGTACAGGAGCAGTAGGAAAAGCCTACTGTCTGTTTTCATGGTGTAATTTTCTGAATCTTTTCATCCTCATTTGGCCAGAAGTCAGTTCCAAACTCATGCAAAGCTTTTCACTGTTTCAGGGTGCACCAGAAATCAAATCTTTAATGTGTAGAGGCAGTATCTTAGTACGTTCTCAATCTTACCAATGGAACGGGCGTGAATAAAACCCTAAACTGCCTTTATCTGGTACCATCCTGTACAGCAGACATAATCCAGCTATATCATCATTCTGTGATGCATCACAGTCCAGCTTTTATAAGCACAGTTGGGTTGCAGGTGATCTTTTCCTGAATATCCATGATAACAGAAGTAATTACCATTGCAGAGCATCCTCCTTCTGTTGCTGTCTGCCTCCAGGCAGTTTACAATGTAAATATAAAACAAGAGAATGCAGATGAATAAAAATACAGATGAATACAAATGCACAAGGAATGAGAAGATAAAAGTTCAGAAGGAAAGTATTTCTATTAGTCAACAAGTAAACACAGGAGCAGTCTAACAGTTTGGTTCTGATGGAGGGAATTTTCAGACAACTTTCTGCAATTTTTATATAAGTAAGTCTTGAGGCCCCAAACTTTTCCATGATGCAGGTATGATTTACTAGCTCCGGCAATACTACATATTAAAATTTCAGAAGTCCTTCAGCCTGAAGGAGTGCGTACCTAGACAAAAGCATTACAAATCACTTGCTAAGCTACGTGGGAAGCTTTTCAGCATCTTGCTTATTCTGGATCGTTTTCATGCAATTAATGGCCTGCCCTTGAGCATGCAGAAAGAACAACTCTGTGAATCCATATATAGATCGAGGCCTGGGAAGCACAGTAAAGTGCAAGAAACAAGAAAAAACAAAAGGAAGAAAAAGTTGCAGGGGTGAAGGGATTTTGGAAATTCCCAGGGGGGCTCAGAACCTGATCTTGCCCAGGTCAGCATGTTGCCATTTAGATTGGTATAAACTGAATTTTAAAGGCAGGTTAATATCCAGTACATCACACTGAACATCCCTTAAGCCCAGGTAAAGCTGACAATAAAAGCTAGAGAAACAGCCAAGGAAAATGAGGTCTAGCTCATCCGTTAGACAATATTCACTTTATCGTAAGTATTTATTATGAAGTACATTGCTTAATAATTTATCCATCATGTCCTGAGTATTTTTATTTTAATATAATCAAGTTTTACCGATAGTTGGTGGTATGCTACAGAGAGCTAAACAAAAAAAACATTTTATCTACCCTGATATATGATGTATGTAGATTTCTTCCAGGACGGGCCACAAGCAAAATTATAGTGTTATTGGTTGATTTTGGCATAGCTATAGCAACAGCCATATGGGAGGCATGTAATTTCATGGAGCTGCACATGGTGAAGTCATGGCAAATTACCAGGAATCTCATTTGATGTGGCTACTCTCCAAGAGTTCTGACTTAGATCAACTAAAACCATTAACTTTCAAAATATTAGTCCAAACATTTTTTTTTAAATAACGAATGGAAAAAAACCAACTATGATTCTTTGTACACTGAAACAAGGAGAGAGAGAAACGTATAAACTGGGGCTTGTTTATATCCTTGGACTATGATGATGATAACACCACTATTTCCCATTATATTTGCTAGGAATAACAGCAAAATGTGTGTCAAAAGGTCAACCTAGAAAATAAAAGGAAGAATTTGACTGAAAATGTGATGGCTTGAATAGGAACTTGATGTTCTGGGCAGAGTCAAAATCTGCAAAAGTCATGCTGTTTAGAGAAACACTGCATTCCTATTTACAGCCTGCTTTCCCATTCAAAATTGTTTATGCTGCTATTCTGTGCTTTCTCATAACGAATACGTCTTGTTCCTTTATAAAGCTTCTGTGATAGAATTAGCAGAATGATGGCAGCAGGATTCCTACAACAGCAAAACAGGGTACGATTCTCTGCCTTTGTGTTGTATCTATCCTGCACAGGCTCCACACGGTCACACCTGGGAGCCAAGTAACTGTAATACACAGCTTGGCCATGATCAGAAAATCTGTGCTTTCTCATGTAATAGAAACATTATTATGTGTTCTCGATTGTACCTATTTACTTTCTTGGCTGGAACAAATGTCTATTGCTACCTTTTTCATATGACTTATTATATACTTCAACAGAACGGAGAACCTAAATCAGTCACAGCTGTAAGTATCAGACTTGCCCTAGCAGTTGTACTTTAGGCATCAACTTTCATGTTCGCCATGCCATGAAACATTAATTTGAGCAAAACCCATGATAACTTGCAGACATATGTAAAAACACCATTTGTAATTTAGTGATCTTTTAATTTCTATTCAAAGATATCATCCATGCACTAAATCAAATCAGTATGTCACTACTTGGTAAGTTTGCAGTTTAGCAGACATTGCAGGTATCCATAACCAATGGGGGTTACAGCAGAGCGCAGAAGCTCACCAGGGTAAAACCAAGCCTTAAAAAAGTGGCAAGTGTAAGAGCAAGAAAAGTGCCAGATCATCGATGCTTAGAACAGAGGATCAAGATGACCCAAGTGGGTCATTTCACAAAAGTAGTAGCATGAAGAATCATAGAGCATGCAATGGCACCATGGATTTTTGAGCTATTCAAACATTTGAAACTGCAAGCAATTGGATGTATGACAGGTAAACAAATCAGTTTGTGTTCTGAGACACTTGTTCAGACTTTAACAGATGTTTACCAACTCTTGAGAGGGTTTTGCTGGTAATATTTGACCTCCCATTCTAAATGGCTTTTCTTGAGAGGATTGTTTAGAAACACTTGTATATACCTTTTTGGGTTTTTCCCTTGTTTTGTGACTTTTGAAAAAAATATATTCTCTTCAGTTGATCCAAAGTGTTGACTCCTCAGAGTAGCTTTTAGAAGACAATAGATGTTAAAGGCTACTATATCACAACTGTGGTCATTGTGCCATGTTACTCTTATTGTACTTACTTCAAGATAACGCAGGGAGGAGAGGAGAACTAGGAGGAAAATTTGGAACGCGGATAGACAGATGTCCTTCTCTGGATGCAGCAGTGTGCTGCTTGAAAATGGTACCAGCCTTTCTGGTCAGCTGGATATTATAGCATCCACAGTTTTATTGGCAGAAGCATGAATAAGCGCTCCCTAATTGTCTCCAGACAAAATGAGACATAACTAAAAATATCCTCTCTGATGGGTTAAATAATTTGGCTGCCTTCTTTCTAGCAGGATAAGGAATGTTCTCTCTAGCAGAATAAGGAACACTCTCTCCAGCAGCGCTGGGGGAAAGCAATGAACAGCTCGTGCAGTATCTTTTTCAATTATCACAGCTATCTGGAGCCCAAGTTTCTTGTTAAGATGCATGATTTATTTAGAAACAATGAACAATAATAGTCAAATTAGTCAACAGTGGAAACACTTTAAAAATATTGTGTTCCTTAATAAATAAATAAATCTATTTCTAGTGACAATGCTGCATGCAAAAAAATGGAAACAATTTCAAAGCACTATTTCTGAATGCTGGGTACCTCCACACTAGGTTTATTCAGTCTGTTGGGCAATATATAGAGAAATAAACTATTAACTTATTTCTGTAAAGTTGGGGTTTCTCGCTTGTCCTGCTGAAAGACTGTAGGAAATTTTCCTGAAATAATGCCTTAATGGATCATCAAAAAGTATAAAAGCTGATTTGCAACTCTACAGTGCTGTGTCAGCCACCGTAAGGATTATATGCATGTCTTTGAAGAGGACTACAGTCAATTTGTAAGAATATACTCTTCGCACGTCCAGTATCAGAAATATATCAAAACTAACAGAAACATTGTATCCAAGCATTTCACTCACTCCACCACTTTTAAAACCTGTACTGAAAGCAAACGCTGTGGCAAATGATGCAAATGGGTATGTAAGCTGGGCACAGTCTTATAGACAAACCGATGACATGAATTATGTTAGCCCTTATTGCAAAAATAGGAGCATTAAAATACCTATTTGGAGCACTGCATGCTTTTTCAAGTTGGTGTGCCATCCTAACAAGCCAACCAACTTGACCTTTAAGGACAACGTGTTTTGAAACCTTACTATCTGAAAACAACGCACTGGCAAAGCGCAAAATCAGTAGCTCTGTCAGTGCAATTTCTCATCTGATAAACTTTTGGTTTTGGTGCAGTTTAAGAGAGTCTGCATTGAAAAGACTATAGGTACTTGTTAACGTTACAAGATGTGAAAAACAGAAACTTTCCCTCCTGTATTTCCCTGCAGAATAACTTCCAGTTTAATCCATTTGTGTGCTCTCTCTATATAACCTATACATACACAGTATGCCTCCCATGCTAATACTGTAAGAACCAATATGGGACATTTGTTCCTTTGCTTTAGGCCCTTCTTATGAGAATACCTGATTTATCTTGAATATTAGGCATGCTCAGCAAGGGATCAGTTAACTATTACCATATTGGGCAATGCTGCAATTCGCTTTGCATAGTACCTTATGTTCCAATGAGCCTCAGTGAATCACTGTGATTATTCATACAGGAATGTGCAAAAGCACAAATATCAAAATCTGTCCTGTGTTCTCCTGAACATACAGGGTCAGATTACATGCAATTCCAACTGTTTAGCCTTGTGCTGGGAAAACTGCCTGACTTAACCTTTAGAAAGTTGCTTTTACGGGAATATTCGGTGTAAGTAAAAATTACATTTGACTCTATATTAAGGCCTGTTTGTTTTTTTGGATTGCATCTCCAGACAGAGCAGGTACTCGTGCTCAAACATGCATGTCTGCTAGCTATGGCATTCAAATGACTCTCTGCTTGTCAACACGCATGAAGGTTACACGTGCACTCCCCTCCTGCCTATGATTTTTCTCAATGGCGTGGTAATTCTGTAATTCGGAACACTTCTGAAGGTTTACTTTCCATTTACTTTTTGTTTTGCTTGGATAGGCTTCCAAAGGGTTTTTAAAATTGTCTTTTTTAACAAATTATGATCACAGTTCATCTACTGAAAATAATTGAGTGATAGCAATTTAGTAATTTTCAGTCTGGGAAGTCCCGTTGCCAATTAAGATTCCTGTTTTCTTTACTATTATAAATCAGCAAAGTGAAGAGGCTGAAATAAGTGATGACAAGTTCCCCGAACGAGTTGTTTTACTAGTCTGTAATCTTATTACTAGCTAATATTTGCAAGTAATGTTCAGTAGGAAGCAGAAAAAGCTCTCGATTCTATTTCATTTTCTACGGCTATTGAAAGTAATGGTTGATAAAAAGCTACATTGCAAAAATATTTGTGGTTTTTGCTTCTAATACATCTGCACCGTAACATTTTTCCTGTAAGTACTGGTAGTTTTCATAGTAATCAGCATAAATTTTATTCAAAATAATGCAGTTTGAAGCACTCAAGTTTCTTAGAGCCTTGTCATAAGGTAAAACAGTTAAGAAAACAGTCGTGTAACAGCTCAGCAAGGGTCAAAAATACAAAATGTTCCTAAATACACAAAAGAGGACTGAGAACAAAATGGAAATTGTAACTATCACAGTACAAATCATAATATACTCAAATTTTGATGTTTTCATTTCAGCATCTCAAGCATTGGATCGGGAGCAGGGGAAGGCAGTGAAGATAGTTGAGCAATAGAACCATCCCCTCAATCACAAGTGGCTTCATGCAAAGTGGGACTTGGGATGCGAGGACACTTCAAGGGCAGCTGAGGACAACTATAAGACACATTAAAACTCAAATGGTGCAAAGAAGGTGAAGTGGAACAACTATTACAAATTATGTGGTAAGATTATTAACCAGTGGGCTAAACCCAAGCAAAATAAAGCGTTTTCTTTTACGCCACAAGACTACCTAAATAAATCCTTAACAGCTAATGTTTTACAGTACAACTGGCTTCACAGAAGGGATTAACAAGTTCATAGGTCCATCAAGAGCTATTAAATGTATTGGCTGAATTACAGACTTCCAGATAAGGATGCTGTAAACCATTTATTTCTAAAATCCACATGGATTTGTAGATTTGCGATGTGCCACAGAAACAACTTTACGAGTCACCACGGAGACACGATTCTGAGCTAGATGGACTTTTGGTCTAACCCAACAGAACAGGGGAAAACTCTGCTGTCACGCATCCTACACCAAGTCTAGTCCTGAACACTTAGATTACATCCTTCCCCTAAGGAGGACAGAAGTTGATCAAAACTGACTACCAGTTTAAATTTTAATACAGTTTCTTCTGCTGCTTTGTCTTGTTCATCAACATGAACATCTTGTTCATCAAAGATCTGATCCAAATCCTTCTGAAGGAAGCATTTCTCTAAAATAAGTAGATTAAATTCCTTTGTAGAGATCTATTATGAGACCTACAGAGTATTAAATTTCCTTCTTGGGAGCTGATCTATTTAATCCAAATCGGCTATTATGTTCTCGTAAGTAGAACATACATGAGCAGAAACTAAATTCTAATTTTCTTTGTAAGTGCAATTTAGCAGGTCTGTAAAATAAAATTGAGGATGCTTTCCCTTATGAAAATATTGCAGCGCTGCTGGGAAGTAGATACAATTTTGCTTTGCCTATAAAAGCGCTATTTATGTAACTAAAATATTCACAGCAAGAAAAATAAATATGCAATATGTGTAATTTGCAACATACATACAGTTTTATTACATGTGATTACTGAAACTCTAATTCCTAAAAAAGGAACAGTTAAAAAAAATAAGAGGAAAAGAAATCATTTTTATAATAGTTTCTTTCAGAGAAGACACAAGATGATCATGTGAACTTTTATAATAGGAAGCAAATTACTTAGTCAAGAGCTAAAAATACAGGAGTCCTGTGATATTTCTAAGTGTAAAAAGTACAAACTTCTGGGCTTCTGACAATGTTGACCCATTTTTCTTCAAATGCCTCAGTAACCACAGCATAAGTGCCTCATCCTGTGATGAGGAGAAGCTTGGCACTCCACCTTAAGAACTGCAGTTTTCTCCTGTTTGCCTGCCTCAGTCAAAATGTTTAAAATCAAAGCATTAACAAGTTGGATTTAGCCGTGTTACCGCATTGAGATGCAAGCTGCATAGCCTTATAAAAAAATAAAGAAGAAAACTCACATACAAGAGAGGACATGTGGAGCTACACTCAGAAAGATGGTTTTAATTCACAGTTGGGATTTCATGTGCTTTCCACTGTCAAAGGAGACCGAAGGAAAACAGATACAAAATCTGTGCGTCTCCAGATACTTTGCCATCCCTAGCACCAGCTACTGCCACTCACTGTGGGACAGCACTTGCCAGGGGCAGCAAACCAAGTTGAGCTTTATTATGCTAGCTCTCAAAGGTGAATTCCACTTTTCCAGAGCTTTTCTATCACTGTGTGATCAGGTAAGACAGAAGAGGTGGAGAATCTGCACCTTCCCTGTTGCCTTATTTCTTCTCCCTGTTCACAAGAACGCATGCAGCTTTTTTTAATTGTAAAACATTCACTCCATTTTAATATAAATTATGCATAATAATTTTCAAGATATTATTTAGCAAAAGCACTCTTAGCTATAAAAAAGTATTATGTGTAGTTTCTCTGTAAGACTACTGTAGTCATAACTCTTTGGTTGTCTTCTCAGGTTTTGCCGCTTATTAACTAACTGACCTTGGATAAGCCATGTAAGTTTACTGAGTCTCAGTATAAATACTTAGAGCAAATATGTGTAAGACCTAAGAAAATAAGATGCTGTGAGATGCATACACATTTTTGTAATTACATTTTATATAATTTTCAGCTCCTCCAAATTCCACAGAAAGCGCCATTTCAAGAGGACTGCCAAGAGGACTGCTATTTTCCTGCACTTGTATCTAATAAATTCATTTTACGTAAAATCTCTTTCCAAAGTTGTAAAGTCAAAATTTCATATAAAAGCACTGTATTGCATATTTTGGCAATTTTGGCTTCAAGGCAGAAGTGACAGTGTGAACCAAGAGCATAATTCACTACATTTCCTGGTGTTGTTTAAACTATAAATGCTTCAGGGAAGGGATTGTATCTTACTACTTCTAAGAACCAGTTTTATGAGGCATCAAGCTTATTGGATGTCTCTTAGTGCTACTGTATGCAAATAAAAATACAGCTATATCAAGAAATGAAGGCTCACAAAAAAACCAAACCAGTTTCAGACTAAAAGTTCTTAAAAGGTTATTTTTTTCTTCTTAAGAAGTAACTTTATTTATATACAGGAAATAATTCAAGTCCAACAGTAACACTCACCCAGACATGAGCATAAGACATAACATTTTTATATGAGAGATAATGGATCTCTTCAATCACTAACTTGTAGGAAGGGCGAAATATCTTGTTTTATTTCAACAGTTTGTAAGTGTGAATAGCACTTAAATTAATTTCACAGCTCTATCATATGTATCACGTAATTACAATTAAATATAATTTACCTTTCCACTCACCTGTATACATCGCTTACCATTATTTCCTAGCAGTTTTTATTCTAAAATTCCCAAAATATGTAATAGTTGAATTTTGCAAAAAGATGCATTTACTGAATAACCTCCAACACATTACATACACCATTGGTTATCTTTAGGTTGGTATTATGAGCTCAATTCTTAAATAGTAATCAACACTGACTACAAGGAGGGAATGTGGACTACAAAAACCAACACAAACAAGACCAGAACCTGATTTTGCAATTTCATCTAAGCCTATGCTAGTTTATTTTAATCACTATCTTTTGGTAGATTTTAAGTTTGCCTAATATTTCCTTTTACAGCTTGGTTAGTCAGTAACTTACGCATCTCAAAATTAAACTTAAGATAACTGTTCTTTAATGTAGCTTATTCGTCTATACAATTTCACTTTTTTCATGCTATTAAAAGCGTGTCGGTAGGGAAGCAGACATCTATTTTGAGAACTCAATTAGTTGCCACTACTTCCCGGTCCTGTGAGACTTTGTGTCGCAGAGTGTAAAGATTATAGTAACTATGAAACAAAGGTTCCACCATCTCACTGTATTTTAGGACATTTCTCAAGGGACTTGCTCGCTTTGGTTTTTCTGTCTTCCCTCTTTTTGACAGACTAGTTTCAAGCTCCATCCCACTTCTCCATCTCTAGTTCTTCAGTTCGTGCTCTCTTCCTCTGCCTTCTGTTCCTCCATGGTTTGGTTTCTTTCTTTTTTTGACCTGCTTATCTCACTGCTTTGAAAAAGACTGTATAAATGCTAGGAGATGGCTCGTCTGTCCGAAGGAAATTCTCCTTCATCAGAGCTACTCTACCCATTCTCCCGTTAAAGATGGTCCATCTAGATGGGATAGCCGGCGATGCTGCTGCTGCTGCAGACCGCAGTCAGCTCTGCTCCGCAGGAGCCAAGGCAGAACTACCCAACCGCAGGGGGACGACCCATGCTTCAGACGAAACGAGCAAAAGCCCGGGTTTACTGCACTTCTTCCCAGCCCGCTGGTGGCTTCTCGCCATCGTAAGGAGCAGAGGCTCCGCGTCCCTCATTCTCGCCGGTCAAGAAGGCGGCCGCCGCCCCCGGCCGCCCCCCAGCCGGCTCTGGGCAGGACCCCGCGCCTGCCTGCGCTGCCTCT
>NW_008794155.1:5019127-5044827 GCF_000699145.1 Aptenodytes forsteri | reverse complement strand
CTCACCGACCAGCGGTGGTCGGAGGCAGCGTGTGTCGCCCCCTCCCCTCCGTCTGCCGGACCTCGGCCCCATCCCACGCACGTTTGTGTCAGCGGTGTTGGAGAAAGCGCTTTCCTCTCCCCGCCTCAGTCAGCCGAGGGTGCCCGCCCTGCCCGGGGAAGGAGGGGATGTGTGTGGAGAGATTCAGCTTTCCCGAGAGCGGGCTGGCAGGTGGCGAGGTCTCTGTCCTGCCTCGCCTGAGGTGCGAGGAGGTTCGTGCTTCCCCCTGCTTGGGCTGCGTCTCTCTTTTCCCCTGCGGTCTCCAGCGTTTGTTTTACGTGCGAGTGCAGGACGGATACTCACTGCTTCCTCTTCTGTGATCCCTGGGGCTTGAGCCATATTTCTTTCTCCTCAGGCAGCCACTTTTTATTGAGTGTGTTAAGGAGATTTACTCATTTCCTTCTCTTCTTTGTTCCTGCTACTTTTCCCCAAAGATATCTGTCGGCAGGAAGGAAGGAGAAGACCCCATTCACTCTGAAAGCACGTTTCTGAATGCGGTGATTTTGCCGATTTCTAGCATGCCTGGAAGGCTCAGCTTTCAGATGCAAGAGTGACGTGTAGTTTTGAAGGCTGCTGTGCTTGTTCTTATCAGAGATCTGTGGCTGTTTATCCTATGACAAAGCGTGATATGTTTAGATTTTGCACTAGACAAGATTAGATGGGTAGCATGTGAAATGGATGTCACTTGTAATTCTTAGCTAATATTAAATGCATAGCTACTGGTGGCTAAGAGATTGCTCTGTACATGGTAACACTTAAAGAGGCCTTGACGTGAAGTTTTTTCTTCTAATGTAATTGGAAGAGCATAAGAAGGAGGGCAATATCATTTCCACTTGTCAACTTTCACCCTGCTAACCTGAAACTAGTGTGTTTCTAACTTGATGTGGTCATAGATGTTCCTGTCCAACAGGGTTGTAGTCATGCTGGGATGCTGTGTGAATGAACCAGAGAAGTACGTGGTTAGATACTCTGGTAGCTGGTAAAGACTCCAAAGTATGCAATAGATTAATATTCTGCATTACTGTTTCTATATAAGAAAATTTGTTTGAAATCTTGTTTCATGAATTTTGAGTAAGTGCTGAATAGGAAACTTTTTCAAGTGTTCCTTTTATTCCTTAGATACCAGGATCCAGCTGTGCCATGACAGTTTGATAGTATGACTGTTACATTGTACACTGCCAGATTCCTAAAACATCTCTTTATGTTAAGCTAAATTCTCTTATTTTGGTACTAAAATTAAGGTGTTTTCTGTGCAACTTCGATCTTGTATAACTTTTTATTTAGCTAGGAATGGTGATCTCTACTTGCAGTACTCAGTACTGGCATGAAAAACTTGGCTTCAGTTTCTTTTTTTGGGGTCTTCTGCTTCACTATATTCTACAGATTCTACAGGAAACTTTCCTTGAGTAAAGATTACAGGGCTGTAGTGAATGTAATTGTCATGTTGTATAAGGCTCACCTTTCCATCTCTTCTGAAGATTCTTGCTTTTGCTCTCATCCCGTGATACCCCTTGAAAGTTGAGTGGAGGTCAGAGTTGTATTAAATTAATGTTGCTTTAATGTACATTTCGAGGTTTAGAAGGATGGGTGTAAAATGTCTGTCCGTTTACTTTCAGCTTTTTTCTGGTTAGAGTCAAAGCAGTGTCTCTGTTTATCTTATCTTGAAAGTAATCAAATATGAAATGAGGATGTCATGTGCTGATGACAGTACATGTTAAAGCGGGGGGGGTGGTTTTGTATCCCAGAACTTGTATTTTTGGAGCAGCCGGTATAACTGGAAAAACTCTTCTGTGTGCAAACCTTATCTTGGTATGTTGTCTTTCAAATTGTATATGAAATAATCTTGAGTAAATACGAGGAAGAATTTCAAGTTGACTTGCTTGCACCATGGTTTGTGACTGAGCTGGTGTTCTGGGTCTCTTGTTATTGTTACTATGTACTTTGGGGGGGAGGGGGGGAGGTTTCTTCATAGAACAGCTAGAAGCAATACTCCTGTTTTGCAATGATTTGGCAGTTCTTTTACTTTTTATGTTCTCTTCCCTAATTGTCAATATAATAAAAGCTATTTCAGATTTTGTGGACTTCATATGGTTTTCTCTTTTAGGGTGGAACTTTTAATGTGAAAAAAGTGATAATCTGCACAATGAAACATTTAGTGCTATAGAAATAAGATTGCACATTAAGTATCAGTGGTGGAGTTACACATCCTGTCCTCAGAAGTCACTTACTGCATGTTCAGAACAGTGGAGTTGGGCAGGCTATTGAGCCTGTTGGCTTTAATGTAATCGGCTACGTGAACATACATTGTAGACTACATAGTGAGACCATTTTTTATCTTTTTTGTGTATCATAAATTAAAGTGGTGACTCAGCATAAGTGATCTAGGGTACTGTAAAATGTTAAAACCAAAATACAGTGTTATGACAAGGAAAGTTAAGTGTATTTTTTTCATGTTTTTTTGCAGAAGATCTTCATGTAACTGGCTGAAAAATGGTTCTGCAAGATGACAGCACCAACTCTAACACTGTTAAAATGGTAAATAAAATAAAAAAAAATTTAAAAAGATCTCCATGCTATTTGCTGAAAATTATAATGATATTAAGAAATGCCTTTTAAATGAATATTCCTTCAAATGTCAGATTTCAACTGGTATGTTTAAAGTTACACTATGTGGAAAGCATATTTATTTCCTAATAATGGAAACAGAAGGCAAACATATGTTGAAGTTTCTACTGTATTTAATAGAGTAGAACATTGTATTTACTTTTAAACCATCATTTCTATTTTACCTTGTATGTCTTTTGGTGGCTTAAATTTATCATAACTCTGTGCACTTGATGAATTAAATGTTTTGTAAGGGTAAACCCATGTTCTTAGAGAGAAGTGTCTTGTACAGTTCTCGTTTTAGGTGTCAGATATTATATGAATATGGTAAACTTTTATCCTTATCCTGAAATGGGTTGATTATTGGTAATAAGCATTGAACAGGGTTCTGTATGATCAGTTCCAGTCCAGGACTAGCGCCCACAGCAGATCTTGCATGCTGATAGCGGGTAAGATATATGTCTTGCATAATAACTGAATTTAGGTGCAACTTCTGCAAGTGGTTACTTGAGCATAGCTAATATGGATTAAGTAGGGGCCGAAAGTAAGCAACTGAATAGTATCTTTCTCTTAGTGATGTTTGGTTTAGTGTGCATAGAGGGAAGAATTTTTAAGCATCTCTTTTGCTTTCTATTTATTTTTGTTGTTATTATATTCAGTTCTTTTGGGTGCATAAATTAGGCATGCACAAACTGTTCAAGCTTTGTATGGATAAAAGTCTTCTGGTTTAAGTCTTGGTTATCTGAGATACTGATCTTAATCTCTAATTAGGTTGGTAGTGTAAGAAAAATATGACCAGCAGCTATTGTTTGTATGTGAGGGCACTGAACTAAAGTGTTCAGGATCTACAGTGAGCATAGGCTTTGTGGTATAGAAGATGGATAACCACATACCTGTGTCTTAAAACTACATCTTCAATTTTATTTTTTTTTTTTAACCAGTTACAGTCACTTAGTAATGTGGTAAAGGGTTTGAGCTTGCTGGATGCTAAGCAGTGTGTAAATCTTGATGAGTTCAGTGGAGGCTGAATCAGGCTTGTGTGGTCCATCTTTATAGTCTACCTCTTAATCTAATTTGCAATAGGTGAAAAGCATCAGTTTAACTTTTGCCTCCTATTCACAGTTTATAATCTTTCAGCCATGCTTGACAGGTAATCAAAAGCAAAATTTAGGGTAAGCATTTAGTTTTGCCCTTACTGCTACCTCTGTTCTGCACACTAATTTGTGACTCATTAATATAGGGTATAACTCCTGTTGATACAGGGTATCCCTAAAACAGAGCTTAGCGAGGTTTCACATGAATAAGAAAAGAAAAAAAATCTAGCACTTCCAGGCAATAAAACTTACGGCTTTATTATTTGTGGTTGCCAGTTCCAGTTTTGTTGTGCCTTCTCTTGGAGCACCATATACTTGCCCACATCTGGATTTGCAACTAGTTGCAGATTAGATGGGCTTCCGATTGGTCTAGTATAACATTTTTTCCAAAGTCCCTTATGTATAATGTTTCTTTCACTATATAACAATTTTAAAGTGGATTTTATTAAATGTCTTTACAGGATCTGTGTTTAAAATAATTTAAAAAAAAGTTTTATGTAAGGTTTTTTTTTTTTTTTAATACAGTAATAATACTGTATCAAATTAAGGAAAGATACTGGGCTTCCACAAGAAATAATGTGGAGGTGTCTTACCTTTCTAGATTATTTTAAGGCCAAAAACCTTATACGCTCTTCCACTACCTTCCTAATTCTAATGTTTAAATTCTTCGCTTAGGAATGTAGGCTTAAGAAATAGGGCCTTTCTCTGCATAGCTTAAAAAAATTGGAACTTAACATCATCAGGTTCTTCTTTCTCATGTGAACCTCTTATATTCAATTAATAAGGAAGGGATCATGTTCTTTGAAATATCAAAAATAGTAAATGATCGTGTTTTCTTGCAGTTCAGTCTGTCCTGCTAGCATTTTTGATGTGGACCAATTCTGAAGGTTCTATATCTGTATGTCCCCAATATTTAGGACTTGAGCTGTGGCAGACACTTGTGGAACTTGAAATTTTAGAAAATGTTTTGCAAAGATAAGTGCATAATATGCACACGTGCACAATTTTTCAAACTTTGCTTTTTTTTTTTTCTTTTTAGGAGACTGTCTTCACTTTGACATGATGTGTGAAGTTTGTTAGCTTTTTTTTGTTTTTTTTACAGTTACTGTGGAAGGTATGTATGAGAAAAGTAAATCTTGTTCTTTCTGTGTTCATTTTTATCACAGCATATTGCTGTCAATGTACAGAAGCCAAGTATAAAGAAATGCGTGGAACTGTATTTCATTACAAGTTCATGAATGCTCGTACTTGTTTCAATAAGTGGGATAATGTGTCTGTCTAAAACTTCTCAAAATAGTAGTTTCTATCTGTCTTTGCATTCTGTGTGAAGTTTTACAGGTTTTAATTCTGTCCTAAAACTTATATACTGAGTTTCAATAGGGTTCTGTTTTTCTGCTGAACATTATAGGCATTCTAGTATTGCCATTTTGTAATTTTTTTAGCCAACTACTAGCTTGAAGGTGCATCGTGCTGCATGATGAAGACTTTGTAGTCACCCTTTCTTGTTCAGCTTCTTCATTTGTTATGGAAGAACCAAGCAAAGGGCTATATTAGGCACGCAGAAATGTTAAACAGACACTTTGCAGTCAGATGAGAAAGTAATAGCTGCTATTACTGTAACATATAAAAAACTTCAAGACATAAGTATGGGCTCTTTAATTAGAATTTTAATATTATAGGTAGAAAAGAAATGGTGCAACGTGTACTTCTACTCTGAATAACTTCATATGTAACCTCTTATCTAAGAAGTACTAGATATTCTATCATCCTTTACTTCCCTCATGCTGAGGGATCTTAAAGCAAGGGATTTGTACAAGCCTAATGTAGACAAGTTGAGTACAGTATTAAGCAACTACAGAATCATGCACAATATCTGTGCATGATTTCTATGCACAGTGTATACATGCTATATGCTTTGCAGCAGTTTGTGGTGAGAACAGAAGTGCTAGGGATGCGAGCATCTGATGTAGAGATGTTAAACTGATCAGGCTACTGTGATTCCTTCCTGTCTCTAGCCACCTCTCCTCCTCCTACCTGCAGCACATAACTGGTGGAAGGCTGGAGTGGTTTCCATTTCTGGTATACCTTGCCACTGTTCATGTGTCATGCTGTAGCCTGACAAAGAATGAGATTATTTCCTTCTTGGAACTTTTTTATGCCCAGCTTCAATTTTTGCTGCATATTACGCAAACACATGAGCAATTTGTAGGCTATTTATAATATAACTTAATAAAATGGCTTGTAGGCTATTAGTCATAATAAAATGAAGGCAGAGTTTGTAGAGTGTGATGTGTAGTATCTATTAGACCAATTCATAAAAACTGAAAAAACCCGTGTAAGCTTTCAAGCATGAAAACCTTTCTCTTAGCTTACTCAAGTTTAAGATATCCCTATTTATTCTTTCTTTGAGAACAAATGTTTTCTCCTTTATTCTGTATCAAATAAAAACTGCAATTACTTTCTGAGTCTTTCGTAACTTTGCCCCTCCCCACTTACAGACCTCTGCTTTCATTTGTCAATCCCACCATTTTATCAGAAAAGCAGAATAATTATCCAGAACTGATGCCTACACATGGAATATATCAGCATAGATCTAGTGGTATAATTATACTTCAGGAACTCTGCCTGTTGATTTTTCTTTGGAAAGAAGCTCTTTGAGAAATGGAGGAAAAAGTGTCAAGATTGGAACATGGCAGAGACTGTATTGCAAAGGAGAGGCCTGAGTCAAAGGTAGGAAACAGTGTAGTGATCTCAAATGCACTTGTGCCTATCTAGACATTTAAATCATTAAACTGAGGAATAGGCTAGTCTGGAAAAAAGAAATGTAGCTTCCTCACTGAAGACACTGTAGCACTGTCTCTTTCATAAATAATTTGTAAATAATGAAAAGACAGTAAGTGTTTGTATGTTGACACGTGTGGAAAAAACAGTATAGTTTAAATTCACCAAACTGTATTAGCAAAGCAGATCACCTCTATTTACTGGGAGAGCCAGGAGCTGCTCCATAAAGGTGAATTAGATTTCAGTTCCTTGAGGAGTTCTCTCAAAGATAGTGAGTGTTTGAGTTCATGATGATAAATAGTAAGGTATGTTACGTAATCTGTAGCAAACTAACTCTTAATAAATCGGTTCTTAAAATATATACATAAATAAGTTAATGTTAATCATAGAACTACCATATACGTATCTTACTGAGGCTCATTAGAGAGTACGTAAAAGATTCTAGTACAGGTATCCCGATGAATGAGACATCAGTCTCTGTCACTTGTATTTGAAGCTTTTTAATCATAAAATTGAAGGTTTCCCTAAATTTAGGTCTTCTAATGGGCAGTCGTAAAGCTGTATCACAAATCTGAATCTCCTTCTAGTAGCATTAGTGGATATGGGAACACATGTAGGTCTGGTATGCTCATGATTAGCTCTTGTCTGGAGCAGGTCCAATGGATCTCGTAATTTTTTTGAGTTAAAACAGAAGCAACATTTTTAAAAGCTTGTTTGCCTCACCTTTCTTATTTTTTTGGAAAGTACTTTAGTGATCTCTTAACATAACTTTGGTGTTTTCAGTAATGTTAATACTTACTTTTAGTGCAAGCTGTACAAGGTCAAACCCTCTAAAGTCACAGTGTACCACTTTTTGGCCAACCCAAACAATATCAGTTCTGTTCTCTTGTGTTTACTCTGTGCATTGAACAAAGCAGAAGTACTCTGCCTACTGAAGGAAAAGGAAAGAAGGTTGGTCATGATCTATTTACACGCTGCTGTAGTACTCATCTCCTGCATAAATTTTAATGTTTTAACTGCAAATAGTCTTCTTCCTAATAGGAATTTTTGCTGCTCAAGCCATATCTTCAGAATTTTCTGTTGAGCGGTATACTCTTACTCTTCCAGTATGTAAAAGCAGTTGGCTATAAGCATTTAAACCCAGCTGTGCTTTTCTGATAATTCACTAGAATTGCTTAAATTGACACCTTTCTATTACTACCTTGAACAAAGACTTCTAGGAGCTGTGAGGTGTGTATAGGAAAAGGAAAACAGGTTTGTGTGTGTCAAAATCCAAACTTGTTTATGCTGTAATTTCTGGCAAGTCTGCATGACTTTTGTACTAGATGACAAGCTTAAAGCTAGTTTACTGCTGTAGTTTTGACTTCTCAGAATATGAAGTGTTCTTAATTGATTATTCCTATGTGTAACATAGCGGGGCACAGTCAAAATCATTATCAATGTTCTGGTTTTTTTTTTAATCGGCAAAGCTTTCTGTTGCATATATTGTATGCTTACTCTTAGTTTGATAGGTCTTCACTAGAATTGGTGCGTGCCTGTATTCATAAATTACCAAATAGATATATAAATTTTTTGAGTTCAAGTGCATGTGTAATCTAATTTTGTAAGTTTACAATTAAATATTCTTTGGTGGTTTTTTTTTCTTGAGTCACTTTATGCTTTGAGGGATCATAATTTACCCAAATGTGTTGCTATGTCTTTGGAAATGTCTGTTGCATGCTTAAGTTTAAACATGTTTCTGACTACCTTTAGTAGAATTGTATCTGACACAACACATCAAACTAATTTCTACTGTCAGCCTAGAGTATCTGAATTTACCAAAACACAGTGGCTTCAAATTTTGCAGAATTCGTAGCATAGAAATTCCAAAAAGGCATTGTATGTTTTACCTACCTTTGCTTACTTCAGTGGTAGAACAGTTGATAAATTGATTCTTGAAAAGTTACTTACTTTCTAATTGCCCCTAACGTTTCTGAAAATCTCATGCCAGATCTGTCAAAGATCTGCTTTTTAACAAACATAAGCATGTGTTTCCTGACATATTGTGTCCATTTCGTATATATGAAACACTTGCCCCCACTGTTTGTTTGGGTTTTGGGGGTGGTTTTTTTGGTCACTCTTTGTAATCTTTTGGGTTTTATTCCTTTATCAATCTTGAATAGGTTACAAATGGTGTGGGTTTTTATCATGAATCGAATGAGCTCCCAGAGCAGTTCATCCACTCAGCGTAGGCGAATGGCTCTAGGAATTGTCATTCTTCTCCTCGTTGACGTGATATGGGTTGCCTCTTCAGAACTCAGTTCTGTAAGTATTGTTCCATGCATCTTAAAAAGGAAATAAAAGCCTATTTAAGAGAAAGATGCAGCAGAAACATGGTCACTCAAACACTCAGTGAGTGTTCTAGTGTAATGTTTAACCACCTTTTCAGCATGGGGAAGATGATATCCCTTGGGTTAGTGAACTAACCTGTATCCACTAGAAGTTACAAACAAGTCAACTTGGTGACTCTTGTTTTCAAGACAGAAGGTGTTATTGATGACTTTAAAATTAAACACTATAAGCTCATAACTATGTACTCTAATTAGAGAGTTCATTTTGTTTATTGCCATATTGATTAAAATAATGCCCATATGTTTCCCAAGAAGTAGTAGATGAGCTGTAACATTGCAGGCTAGGTGGTATGGTAGATTATAGTTCAGAACATCTAGAAGTCTAGGACCAAAGGACTCGGGTCATGGAGTTTAAGCCCTATAATTGCAGACAACTTTGTCATAATCTAGTTCATATATTCACCATCTTGAAACTGATTTGGTTAAGTTTTAGGACTTAAAACAGAGCTTTAGCAGTGGAAATTGAGTTTTTAATAAATTCTTGTAAAATTCAGGTTTCTGAACTGTCATTAAGTTATGTTCTATATCAGTTTTGAAACTAAGCATATAAAAATGTTTGTGCTTAACATACTATTATATTAATAAAACATTTTTTCCAGTGAGCTGGTGGAATCACTATTGGTACTGAAATGTTACTTAATCAAAGTGATCTCCTCTAATTTGTGATTACTGTGCTATTGCTTATAAAAGTAGTCTTTCATTTAGAAAATATTTGTATGTAAATGTATTTTCAGTCCTATTTGAGTTCAGTGGCATGTCAACATGTTGCTTGGTTAGATACAAGTAATAAGTAGCTTTTCTCTGGTGGCATAGTATCTTCCAAAATGGCTCAGTGCCTTCTTGTTGGCATTTAAGATAGCTTGGGAGAGGGTACCCCCAGAACAGGTAGGGCCACTTGTGTCTTTTGCTCATACATGCCAATACTCGCAGCACTGTCATTTTGGGAACCAGACTGTTCTGGACTGTATACTTAAACCTGTTCATTCACTTTGTGAATTCTCACCTAATTGGTAATTTTGGATACTGCAATTATTTTCTTTCCACAGTATGTTTTTACAAAGTACAACAAACCTTTTTTCAGTACGTTTGCAAAAACATCCATGTTTGTTCTATACCTCTTGGGATTTATTGTTTGGAAACCATGGAGGCAACAGTGTACTCGTGGATTTCGTGGAAAGCATGCAGCTTTTGTGAGTATTTTAACTCTGTAAATGTTTTGATATTTGTTGAAGTTTGTGCAGAAAAAACTTAAAATAGGGACTAGAGAAAAGCAAAGTTTATATATTGTGAAATAGTGCTTTCAGAAAAGCAATTATAAACTGAATCACGGCACAGGAAGACATGGCAATCATAATAGTAGTCTTGTGAGAGGAAGTAAAGAAAGGAAAAAGCAATGTGGAATGCATCGGGAATCGTAAGAAATGCTCTACTGGGCCAGACTATTGGCCCATCTAGCCTAGTATTTTATCTTGGACAGTCGCAGAGGATGATTCTTTTTAAGAAGAGCTTATGAGCCTCACCACTATTAGCTCTTGGTTCCCTTTTACTTCCCCAACATCTGTAACCAATGGAATCAGTATTTGAACTTTGTAGTTCATTTTTATTACTGACTCTTTTTGGCTCTGGCAGAACTATGAACTGTTTGCTAAGAGGTTTTGAGGTTTTTAAAGTTATGTTTAGGAAAGGTGGTAGAATTATGTTTTCATTGTTGTTAATACTGTATTTTTATAGCCTTTATGCACAAATGACCTCTGTTGCCCATTCTAGAACTAGGCATAGTTTGTGCTAGAGTCTAAAATTATTGTCATATTACAGAAATACATACTTTTGTCTAAGGAAATTAAGAGATGCTGGGAGGAGCGCTTGTTCTGTGCCAGTGTTTCAGAACGCTGAACAGCAGGACTCAGGAAGCAGTAAGGCATTTGGCCTGATATTAATCTTGCATTAAAATAACAGAAAATGTGATCCAAGAACATGCTGTTAATCAACATGTCTTTATAGAAAATAGCTTGTATGAAAGGAACTGACTTCAGTTCTTCTGGATATATTACACTTCACTGATAGTGACAGTTGTAGGCGTAACATACTTAAATTGAAGTGTTACATGACATTAAGCCAAAAGATTTTTATTTAAAAAAAAAAAAAAAAGCCAACACAAAACCAGAAAAAAACCCCAAAACCAAAAAACTAAACCTTTTGGTTTTTTTTTTTAAAAATCTTGTGTTAAAACGCATGGAACATCTAGAGTTGGCTGATACCTTGAAACAATTTTTGCTAGATCAGCTGTTAATATCAAGTGTCTGTGCATAGTACAGCATGTGTTAGACTTGATGCTGTTCAGGATCTTCATAAAATAATCAGGAAATAAACAGAATTTACAGATTCTTTACTGGCAGTAATGACAAATAAGGATGATGAAAGCACTAAAGGATGATTAGTTGTACAGAGCAATTCTACTGACCAAACTTACTCATCTGCTCAGATTAATAGAATAAAGGGCTATTGCCTAGTGTGAATTGTAGTGGTTAGACCAACTGAATCTCATGCAGTGCTATGTCAAAGAAAGATAATATGAACTTATATGAACTGGATAGCAATGAATAAAAGTGCTCAATATGTCCTATTTTGTGTGTCGCACTCATGGCACCACTACTGGAATCTTTTTTTTTTTTTTTTCCCTTTCTAATCCTATAAAAAGTAATTTTTTAAATAATTTGTAAGAAATAGCCATTACTTTTGATGTTAGCATATTTCAAAAGAACAGTGCAGAGACAGGACTGTAGTGTTGAGTTAGAAGATTCCACACACCCCCAAGGAGTTTAGTTAAATATTCAACTGTATAATTATTACAAGTGCCTTTAAAATGTCTTGTGATTATTAATCTGGAACAAAAATTATACATTTATAGATTTTTTTTTTATTTTTTTATTTTTTTATTTTTAAATAATGATTGCTTAGGTAAACACTCATACCTTACTTTTAAGCCCTCTTCCACATTAGAAGCTTTGTTTAAGAGATTTCTTACCAGCATGGTAGAACAGCAAGCTGCAGGTCAGGGAACAGGGGTAGTAGTGCTTGTTAAGATGCAGAAATGAAAAGGAAGAATGATACTTGACCTCATCCTAATTTAAGTCTTGTTAAAACTAAGGCAGAGTTCCAGGTTCTTATGCAAAGGAACTTTGCCTCAATAAAATGAAGAAACAAGAGGCTTGTTGTTAATCCATGTGCAATAATTTAGTGAAGCATGTCTCGCTAAGACTGAACTTTACAGGTTTTGGCATTCTAACAGCCAGATCCTGCACTGATACCTGGGTAGTTGAATTCAACAGGGTTCTCCAAGAGGTACAGGGAATTACTGAAATTATTTACTGAACTTGTAAGCCCTCTTATTTACTGGGGAGGAGGGCTGGAGGGAGAGAGGGAATTGTGATAGAATTATGGAAGAAGGCATTAAAAAACTTATTGTCAAAAAAATGCAGTTATTAATAACTCTGCCTTGATAGAGTATTACATTTAAGGTTCTGTAATTAGTTTGCAGATGCTGAAGGTTATTTTGCTGCTTGTACAACAGATAACACTGTAAACAGTTCTCTGGTAAGTACCTTAATTTGTGAAGGTCAATGCTTTACAGTAACATGATGCTATTATCCTGACTTACTGGTTTTAAAACATGGCGGTCTTAAATGTAATAGTTTTTGGCAAAGGGGATTGGTAACTTAAATTTTACTAATAAGCAATGTCATTATTTGCAGCACTTATTATGAGAAATACAGGTTTTCAGCTCAATAAAACACTTGAATGCTTCTGTAGTAGTTTGTGAAAGAAATATTTATGTTGTACAAAGGAAACCTTTGCATATTCAGCTCAGTAGCTGCCAAAGCAAAATGTGGAGAGCTAGTGGTAAAGCCCAACAGTTTTCAAGACTAAAATCCATGACAGAATCATTCAGTTAGTTGAGTATCTTCTGTACTGTGATCCTGCGTTGCATTTTGAAAGAGACATGGACTGCTTTCTTCCTTCCAGTGGACAGAAGGAAGAAACTGTTTTACCGAATCAAATGTCGGTACTGGTATTCTGCTGATAAGCTGCATCGCCAGGTGGCATTTTTGTGGTGATTTTCATCATCCATAAATGATGGTTTGTTATGCCCCTGTTGATCACAGATTGCTGCTTAATCTGCATACCTAAATCAGAGGCCACATGCAGAAATGTATTCAAAACACAGAAGTTTTAAAGTTTGCACCATCTCTGTAATAGAGTAGGGGGAGGCAACTGTATGTTGACAAACTACCATATGGGTATTTTGTACTGTATAGGGAGTTGAAGAGACACTTTTTCAGAAGTATTCTTCATTTAATTCTTTGGTTTTTTCCAACTTCATTTATCTGCATTTAAGAAGAAAATCTTCTTAGTCTGCTCAATTCATTAAGATCATCTGACTCTAGAAGAAGGATTCATTGTTAACCTTGGACAATTTTGCATTAATTTAAACATCCACAAAAATTCTGGTCCTAAACAAGGAGCCTAATGCAGATGCAGCTACCAGATCTTTGTCATTTCTTCCCTCTTACAGTTTATTAATTTAATTTAAACAAGCAGCTTAAAACTTGTCTCGTTAGAAGTATTTTAAGCAATTAAAACTTCTGCTAAGTGCCTTATATATTGGAGTTCCTTTCCCAACGTTTTTTGACTTTTAGTTCTAGTTCATGAGCTTTTAGGGTTATGGGAGGAAAATGAGTATGTATTCATTTTTGTATATGTATTCTGTACTTTGTTTCTAGTTCATCATTTGGACATAAGCTATAGATCTAATGAAATGTCTGTGATTTTGATGAGTTATTTTTTTAATTTTAAATCAGTAGATTTGATTTTTCTGGGGCTGAGTTTTGTGTTCATGAGGATATACACAAGAGCGCACAGTTATTTTTGAGTACTGCATTTTACCAATTTGTTTAACATAAAATATTGTTTTATATATGTTCATATAGATGTATGAACATTTTTGACAAGCCTATCCACTGTGTGCAAAACCACTTTGTTAAATTTGATTCTCTTAATATTCACCAAGCTTTTCTTTATTTAGTTTTCTAATTTGCTAAATTAATTCTACTGCTTACAATTTAAATATCCTGCTTAACTGTATTTTTACTTATACTGATTCATTTCAGAGTGAACCTTTATATGTTCCTGTAAAGTTTCATGATTTGCCAACTGAAAAAAATGGCAGTAATAATAGTGATGCAGAGAAAAGTGAGTAAAGACTTTTGGAATGCTGAAATGCTAGTTCTTTGGTGAAGGAATTACTTTCCTCTTTGTTGGTATAACTGCTGTCATGTTGCAGGACTTGCCTCTATCTCCCCGCCCCCTCTTTTTAAATCTCTTATTGCATGAATTGCAGTCTCATATATTTACTTTCAGGTAGAGAAAACATAGGCCTATCGTTCAGTTTACCTTTCTTGGTCACTACAGATCCAGCCTATGTTTATCTCAAGGGACCAACTGGGTTCAGTACTTGTGATTCTTTCCTTCTGGGCTTGTATGACCAGCAGCAGTGAGTCAGCCTCTGGAAAAACAAGCTATTGTCCTTTTTAGAGCAGGAGCAAAGCAGTCAAAGTAAGAATTTTAACAGTCTATGTGCATTCTGATTTTATTTAAGCCTCACTATCTTGTGACAGTAGCTGAAATGGGCCTAACTGTCCCAGACAATTACAGAAAAGTTGGCTGTCAAAGAGTCCAATTATCTGATCCTCAGCAAAAAAGTCTCTGCTTATAAAAGGGAAAGCCTCTTTGTTAATTTCTAGATGACACATGTGCAGAACCGCTTTGGTAGGCTCTGCTGTCCTGTGATAACATGCACCAATCACTTCAGGGTTGTTGGAGCTGTAGCTTTTCCCTTTACTTTTTTTAGGAAATTAGGTATTGTTTCATGTTGAATTAGTCTAATATTTATATGTAACGTGTAATGCTTTCTTTACACAGGAAACTAATGATATGTACAATACCCTTATAAATAAAATCTGATCCTGGTTTGCAAGATTAGTTAGAGGGTGGATTTCAAATGAGCAAGTGACCTTATGATCTCTGCTAAGTTTTGAGGTCTGTTGGACACTGTCATCCTCTGAATGAAACACTGTCCTTGCAGTTAGGTATAGTTGTGTGCAGTTTTTGGCTGTCTGACTATTAAACAATTAAAGAAAATCTTATATGTAATATTTATCAATACAGAGTAATTCCTACCTAAAAATTTGTTGTTACCTTGTGGGGATTTTTTTAACAGGGAGGAGGGATGGTGCTTTTCTGTGAGGTTTTTGTGGATGGACAACTGTACTGATTGAAAACAATAATTGTGTTTTGTCTTATTAGCAGCCTATCAAATAGCAAAATACTAGTTTAATAAATAAAAATAATGGCATGTCTTCTATTTGGATAAAAACCTGTTATTATTTGTGAAGTATTGTAATCAATGCCGTATTCGAACATCATAGTTTTATTTGCATATTGTGTTGGCTTGAAAAGTTTAATGATAACATGCAGCCTTTTTTTTTCTTTTTTTTTTTTTTTTTTCCCCTCTCCCCTCTTAAGCTCCCAAAAAGCCTCGTGTAAGGTTCAGTAATATTATGGAGATTCGACAGCTCCCATCGAGCCATGCATTGGAAGCAAAGTTGTCTCGTATGTCATATCCAACTGTTAAGGAGCAGGAATCAATATTAAAAACTGTAGGAAAACTCACTGCAACTCAAGTAGCAAAAATCAGCTTTTTCTTTTGCTTTGTGGTATGTGCTCCATTCTTTCAGAAAATTTAAGTATAGATGCAATTAAAACTTGTATAATAATAGTGAAACAGTATTAAGGTGACTTGCATTCTTCATGCCTCATTTTATAAATATACTATAAGAAGTAAAACTTTCCTCATGTGCTGGACATGAAGATGCAACTTTTTAAAAGGAGGGTAATAAAAAGAGATCCTGGGTGTGTAGTTAACTGTAAGGTCAGTTGTAAGATATGCCATGCTTTTGTGCCATGTTGTCCGGTGTATGTTTGGTACAGCAAAATCTGGGATTACATGTGTACAGGCTGTTAATAGCTGCACTGAGACTGCATGAAATGGGTAAATGTCACTATGACTTCTTTCTGGGCCATCAAAGAAAGAGTACCATCTTATGCCTCACTGTGGCATTGTGCCCTCCGGTAGTATGATGAGAAGATAGATAATTGTCCTTCAGCTCCATTGAGAGATTTACTTGTCAATCTGCTGATTGCTGGTGTTGCTGGTGTTTCTGCACCATGCCTCAGTTCTATGGGAAGAGAGAGTTAATGGTGGCAGGATTTCTGAGAGACAGTAAAAATGCAGAGAGCAGATCAGTGATAGCTTTTCTAGAAGTAGCTTCACTGATACTGCCGAACAGGTTATATGTAGTGTGGACCCACCACACCTTTTCCTCGGAAAGCTGTACTCTTTAAACATTTAAAATCATAATAATAGTAAAAAAAAATAGTACTGTGGATGCATAGACCAGAAAATGGTGGTGTAATTTTCCGTATTCATAAAGAACGCGCACACAGCAGCAAGAGAATAATAAGCCGCTCATCTAATCCATCCAAAATCATTAATAGCTTTGTAAAAAATTACTTAAAATTCTGTGTGTCTGAGTATATTTCCATATATACACATGCAGATTTTCTAGGGTAGAATCCTTATGTTCAAAACAAATCTTGCTGATGGTATTCATGGATGCTACTACTACTGGCATGTATGTGTATTTCTTCTTGGACAGTATAAATATTTCCACCTAAGACTTTAGAGAATGGTAACTTCCCTGAGGATATATCTGAGATCTCTAATGAGATCTCAATCAAGAAATTATAAAACACTTGCTGGTTTTTATGCTTATGAAGGAATTCACAGACATGAATCCTTCCAAAATATTTTTGAGGTATTGAATGTAAGTGATGCTTGTTTTTTAGGATGGAGATGTGTGCCTGTTTTAAGTACTCTGAAAAAACTTATTAGGCTGACTAATGTCCCATGTATCTCTGAAACTTCCTTGCAGCCCTTGTGCAGTAATCATCTTGAAGCACTTGCAAAACAAGTTAAAAGTACCTTCAGTTACTACAGAATAGCTATTATAATTTCATTTTAAGTACTTAATTGTGTTTAAGTTCTGAAGTATGTTATTTCATTATTAAACACGTAGCTGAATGTGGTTGGTTTGGGCCAGTTCTAATTTTGCCTCTGTCTTTTAATGTACCTGCCACTTTAATAGAAGTTAGAAATCTATTTGAGGTAAAAGTCTTGTTCTGTTTTTATTTTTGAACAAATAGTTGGGTTTTTTTTTTCCTTTAAGTAGGATTTTATTGCACTGATAAACTTAAACTCTGCTGTTGCTATCCATATAGTCACGAAATTGTTTTTCTTTTCCCCCAGTGGTTCTTGGCAAACTTCTCTTACCAAGAAGCTCTGTCAGATACCCAAGTCGCTATAGTTAATATCTTGTCTTCAACCTCTGGTAAGTTTTATTTACACTATCAGATGTACGTTATAAGGCTGTTTATAACATAAAAATCTTTTTGGTTACAATGGACTTGTGTAATGATTTACCTGTGGTTTTGGGGGAATTGTAAGGCTTAAAGCCATTGAATATGTGCATTTAAAAACTTCATTATGTAATTGCAGGGGTTTAAACCCTTGATAGCTTAAGCTATCTTCATGATTCCTCCTGCTTTTTGCTTTTCAAGTTTGTGTGTGTATACTTCTGCAGATATGTCTGTATTAAAGAGATATATTGGGAGTGTAATAGATTTGAAGGAAAGGTGGCATAAATCTTTATCAAAATAAATACAACTGAGAGTAAAGTCTTCTTGCTAATTATTGGTTTTTAAAAAAAATGGTTTTAGGGGTAAAGAACTTAAACCACCTAAATATTATGCATATCACTTGCCTTACAGGTTTTATGAAAGGATCTAATATGAGCTTTAAAGTATTTAAATTATGCGACAGTCCATATTTTGAGGAGTAACTTCTGTTGTTCTATAAAATCAGTTTTAAAAGCACAATTATGTGATTTTTTTTTTTTTTTTTTCCACTGACTTTTCAGGCTTATTGCAGTTTATTTTGTTAGTGTGGCTAGCCTTTCTCAAAGTTGAGCATGTATTTGCTCATCTGAGGATTCACATCACGAGGTGTTAGTTTCGTAGTGGTTCCGACTTTAAAATTATGGATGCTAAGATCAAGTAGTTAAAACAAGTATGTTAAATATAAAGAAGAAAATGTCTGTGCAGTTTTCTGAACAAACTAGTAGCAAAACTTGATTGTATAAACTCTTCTTAATTTCTCTTGCAGGGCTTTTTACTTTAATCTTAGCTGCAGTCTTTCCCAGTAACAGTGGAGATAGGTTTACCCTGTCCAAATTATTAGCCGTTATTTTAAGGTAAGATAAAGGGATGGAACACTTGATCAAAAACTCCCTGATACAGTGAGAGGATAACTATACCTACTATACCTATGGTATCTGTGATAATATATGATACGCTTCACTTTTTTTAAAATCCTTGTTCCACAGATAAATTGAGCAAGTGAATTAAGTCTTTTTAAATACTTCATATCATGAACAGTTACCGAATCTCATGCTCCTATAGGAAATTAGATTAATCAGGTTTCTGTTGGAAATATGTGAAGTTATTTTCTTGTTGTTTAATTATGGTTTCTCTATTTTTGTGTAGATGGGGAAAAAGGAAGAGGCTTGACATTTGATGTTGTCAGCCTGGTGCGTTGTTCAGGGAAGATAAAAGTGGGGTTTTGTTTGATTGTTTTTAGTTTAGGATCAGGCCTTAACAATAGAGAACTCCTTTTGGCAAAGCTGAAAGTGGGTTTTGCTTAACTAAAATACCTAAAGATAGAACTCTATTTTGATATTTTTCTCCCCCTTTTTTTCTGTCTTTGTAAAAAAGTTCTTGGGTTTAAGTAGTGTCTTGCATTTCTTTTTTTGCTAGCATTGGTGGTGTGGTACTTGTTAACCTTTCTGGATCTGAGAAGTCTACTGGAAAAGATACAATAGGTATTTACTTACTTTTTTAATCCTAGAATATGCAGCGATGAGTACTATCTTCTGACAATACTCAGCAGGTCATAGAGCAAGCTATATATTTCTTATTCATGTAACATTTCACAATCTGCCTTTTTAGTTTCAACTTTTGAAACTGGACATTTATGATGATTCCCCCCCCCATGTATTTTGTTTAATTGGGAAAGTATTTACATTTTTGAGCTTTCTACATTTTCCCATACTTTTAAACAATTTATTACAGAATCCATTACTATATTATCTCTGACAGTTTTATAATAGGTGTATGTTTAGGAGAGTTGATTCGAGTGTGCATAACATGTTTGGCATGTCTTAAGTGAGTGGTTTGGGTTTTTTTTTTCATCTTTACAGGTTCCCTTTGGTCTCTTGTGGGAGCAATGCTGTATGCTGTGTACATAGTAATGATAAAAAGGAAAGTAGATAGAGAAGATAAACTTGACATACCAATGTTCTTTGGTAAGACTAAGACTAACTCTATTGAAAGTTTTAATTCAGTGTGTGATTAAATCGTTTGCTTTCAGGCACTGAACTGTATCTGAGCCATAAAGGGGCTCCGAAAAGCTAAGGAAGTAGAGAAAGCCTATTGTTCCTGTGGTTATGAGTACTTTAGAGACTGGTTCTGTGAATTTTCTTGTTTACAGTCTTAACAATGAAAGATAGCACTACCTGTAGGAATGCAGACAGCCCCTTTGGACTCAATGGAGGTTTTTTTCCCCAATTCCAAACCTGTAAATATCTGATATAATTGTTGTTCGTGAATTTCAGGTAAAGTTCCTTATATTCCTTTCCTTTGAAAGATTTAAAACATTGCCTTGTTGCTGCTTTTATGTATGCATGTTGTCAAAATAGCAGAGTTTAGCTGAGATTTTAGTTATGTTGAAGGATATTTATTGTGATTTACTTAATACTGTTTTTATACTCAGGTTTTGTAGGGCTGTTTAATCTGTTGCTGCTGTGGCCAGGGTTTTTCCTGCTTCACTATACTGGGTTTGAAGCATTTGAGTTTCCCAATAAGCTGATATGGATGTGCATTGTCATTAATGGCCTTATTGGAACAGTTCTGTCAGAGTTCCTCTGGCTGTGGTACGTACTACATGCTTTGTATGTATTTCACATAAATTGTCTTACCTGTGTTCTCAAATGTTGAGATGTCAAATTGTCGGGGGGGGGTGTGCCTTTTTTTTTTTTTTTTTGTCCATACATGCCGTTTGAGTTAGAGGATAGTCATCCATCATGTCACAATGTCCTGTTTAAGAGCAACAGCTAACTTAAAGCAGGTGATGTGGTCTTGTAGTATTTATTAAGATACTGTGTGCTTAGCTCATTCTAGAATTAACATTTTGAGATGAAAAGACTTTGTGGTATAGAGTTGCAGTAGTAATAGGAGAGCATGAATTTCTGTTGTAACAGTTCTTCAGTTTCCAAGGCCTTGTGCATATTGGATATATATGGGTCAGAATCTAGTATTCTGTAGTTGACATGTTTGTTTAAATCTTCAAAGACTTAATGAGATAAATCTCATTAGAATGCATTAATCATGATGATACGGCAATTCATAAATTAGCCTAGCTTTTGTTTAATTTAATTATACGATAGTCTGGATAGGTCAGCAACAGAGGATTGAACATGAGACTACTAGATGAACGGCTCAAAAGCTGTAGCAGACTTAAACCTTTGTATAGCTGTTAGAACGACAGTGTTATTAGAGATCTGTTTGGTAAGTCAGGGTTCCCAGCTTGAGAGAATTGAGTTTCTTCTGGGCCAGCATCAGGTTAAAATAGGGGTGTAACGGAAAATTCTACAAGTTGAAAAGTCGTATTTTATTCTGGAAACACCAAGGAAGAGTTTCCAAAAAAGAGACGTGCTTCCAATGCCGTACAGTTGCTCAGTGAACGATGTCAGTTTCAGTCCTACATTTTGAATAGGTGTGGCAGTTTGAGCTTTTGCCTGAGAACCCTTGGCGTTCAGACTCTCAGCTCTCTGGTAGAGAGACTGGAAGACTTCATGGGATAGCTACTCTGAAATGGAGACATCTGTAATCCTAGGATCCTAAGTTCACGACAGTACTGCAACAAAAAATCTAGGTGGAGTTCCATGAAAAGTTTTGTGTTTGTGGGGGTTTTTTTGTTTGTTTGTTTTCAGATCGTTTAAAGTTAGGTGGAGTTCCATGAAAAGTTTTGTGTTTGTGGGGGTTTTTTTGTTTGTTTGTTTTCAGATCAAGTTTAAAGTTATTTAGGAAATTTAATCATGACATTTTTTGTTTATTGGCAAACTCTTACACCAGTCCTAGTTATAAATGTTATTGATGGAATATTTTTGTGATGTTAATGCCATCCTGTAAGATTAGACTACAGTTCAGTATCAGTTGGTAAAAAGGTTAAGTGCAATTTCAACATAGGCAAAATAATTAAAAAAACCCCCAACACACAAAAACCCCCACAAAACAACAACCCCCAAAAACCCTAAACTTGGCTCTTGTCCCAAAATCAAGCACTAGCATAGGGTTAAGTACATGGGTGTGCACAGACTTTTTTATACACATGCCATTTGTGTAATTACTCGGAATGATAATCCAGTCAATTAAAGAGCTATTTCTATTTCCAGTTCCTTTCCCTAGAATTTTGGACTAGGACTAATTTCAGAGATGTGCTGACATCATCCTTTTGCCTGTCCAGTGTGCCACTAGTATGGTCCTCTACTCTTTCTTTGGAAGTAAATAATAACTTACAAATAATTATTAGAAAATTATATATAGTAAATTATTAGTGTTATTATTAGTAAATAATAACAAACAAACTTTACTTTGGAAGTAAATAATAACCTACTTGTTTACTCCACCCAACCACATAATGCCAACTAAATAATGTAGTGGTAGATGTGACAATTAATCCCCCCCCCCAACCTGCTGATAAGTTTTCATTGGATTCTGTACCATTTATTCATTTACAGTGTTCTGGTGGACAGGTTGGTTCTAATTCAATAGTAGTCAGTGCAGAGATATAGAAGTATTCTCTTATGATACAGAAGGGGATTTAGAATATTGGGGAGGAAGTTTGCAAAAATGCAGAGTATCTGAAATGCTTTGTTTCCTTTCTGTTCCTTTCTCATCTGCGTACATTTTTCTTTGTTTTAAAGACACAGAACAATGCAAAGTGATTACAAATATACAAACTGGTCATTTTTGCTTGGCTGGAAGTCAGTGTAGGAGGTCAGGGAGGACCTAATGGCTTGGTTTGGGAGTACTCTTCCAGTTTAACGAGAGAAATACATGCATGAAGTCATGTTCTAGAAAATGTTTTCCAAATGTGTGTTCAAATCTTTGTGTTTAAAAGGTGTTAACAAATTTCTGTGAGGTGAATTAAAACAGCAGTTTCTTCAGTGAATCACATTTCATTAATATAGTTTCAGTGATGCTGCATCTGTTTAATTTGTACGGTAACCAGAATAAAGATTGAGTAGGTAAAAAACCAAATTTTAGAATTCTAACAAAAATTGCAACTACAAGATTTCCCTTTAAAACTTAAAAACTGATTGCAGTTCCACAAAAAAAGCATAGCTGGTACTGTTTTCAGTACTTGCCAAGGATGAGAATTGCCCTTATCTTAATAAATAAATAAATTCTAGATGCCTTTGAAATAAGAGGCTGACTCAGTAGTGGGCATTACTGATTTGAATTAGGTAGAGACCCCCTTGTATTTATTTTCTTCATATGATAGAACAGGCTGTTTCATAGAGGAATATTTGCTAACAAGCCTCACTATGCTTTGGTAACTTTTGACTTGGTCAATCATAAAATGGGAATGCAGTTTTTTATATTGGATGTTATGCTCTTCACTTGGCATCAAAATGGCTCAGGCTAGTCAAGTTTTATTTATAGAGCCTTAGGTTTATATCGAAATGCCAAAGATCTCAGGAGCTCACGTGTTCTCTTAGGTCTGTCCTACATATACTTTGAGGTTCTATCATTATTATTAGATTTATAAAACTTCAGTCAATAAATCAGTCTTTTGCAAACTAATTATGACTTGCAAAGGAATTTGGGAAAAAGGGTCAGTTTTCTATGGCTGTTAAGGAGTACTACTCTGACGTATGCATGTAGTGTTGTTGTTCTGTTATTTAAATAAATTGTAATGGCTTTTTGTGACTAAGTGATTTAGAGAAGTCTAACAACTTTGTTCCTGCTTAGGAAATATGATGAGACCACTTGTAGAATGCAGAGAAGTCTTACTGAGGCTCCGAAGAGTGATTTCAAGGGTATATTTTAGAGTGAGATTTAAAAAGCACAGTCTGTTAATTTAAGAATTTGTCTATTCGTAAAAAAATTTCTTTTTTTGGGTAGGATTTCTAGACTTCAGTAACCTTTCTTTTTAATTAACCAGCCTGGGGCAAAACAGATTTAATTGTTATAAGCTGGTATTAAACTATTTCAAAATGGAAACAAACCGCAGATTTTTCTAGGTGAAGTCACTACATGTGAAGTAGTGAATTTTCCATCATCTCAAAAGGTTTGTATGGGAATTAAACCTTACTCCAGAAGACATGAATACTCTAGTTAAGAATTTTATGCAGTTTTACAGATTTACGAGAGTGTGGGTATCTCAATTTTAGATTATTAAAACAAACAATGACTCACATGTAAGCTTGATCAAATGTCTTCTGCAATTTGATGAATTACTTTAGTTGTCTTTTAACTTCTAAATAAGACCTCATTATTATTATGTAGTTTTTGCTATTATTATTATTATTTATTATTATCTTTTAGGGGCTGCTTTCTTACCTCATCACTGATAGGCACACTTGCGCTAAGCCTTACAATACCTCTGTCCATAATAGCTGACATGTGCATGCAAAAGGTAACGTACTACTAAGTTTTGAGCATTATTAACAGAATTTATTTGAATTAAATGGCAGTGGTATTTTTAACGATGCATACAATGAATGGTATTTTACTTCTGTTGCTTGTTAATAATTGTTGAACTGTGTTGTAATTAATACTCTCTTGATGTTGACAGTTACAGTGATTTTGCACTTGCAAACATGCACTTGCACACTTAAATATATTTGATTAAGATGTGGCTTGTATGAAAAGTACCCAAAGTCATCAGCAATGCCTGGCCAAATGCTTTATCTTGAACAGGCACTTCTCGGAATTAAAGAACAACTGCAAATACAGCACATCTTTAATACCTTTACAATTATAGAATTGTTACAGACTTCCTATCTTGAAAATAGTCAATTAGTGACAAAACCAAAAATCTGCAGGTTTACCACAAAGGAATGTAACAGTTACAAGGCTTAATTGCACATTATTAGAGTCATGTGGATGTTAGGCTTCCATTTAACTGTCCTCCTTTAAGTTAGTCTAGTTGCACTGGTATTGAGGTAATAGCTGTGGAAAAACCCTCCATGTAAAGAAAGAAAAGAATCTGATAATATGAGTTTAGAATAGAAACTATATGAAGTTAGTTTATATTACTCTTCAAGCTGTATAGATACTTTTCTTTTCATGCTGGTGGGGTAGAATTCTCAGTTTTAAATATTTAATTATGCATGAACTTCAACTCTAACTTTGAATATTTGAATTTACTATTTAGTCAGTGGCAAGAAATATCAAATTCTTAATTTCATGTGAATAATTATTTAGCATATACTGCAAGCATGCAGTTACTGTTTTTTTTTGTTTTTTCTTTAAATGGTGGTCACATAACTGTTTCTATTTCCTGAAAGCAGAATCACTTGTTTCTGTTCTTTATTTTGGATTTAAGTAATCCTACTGCTAAAATTTTAATTTGAAACTTAAATCACCTGTTTAACTCTTTGAAATAGCTTTCAACCTGGTTTTATAATGCATCTGTTGTTCAAGCAAGATTAATTTTTCTTACAGGGATAATGCCCTTTTTTTTTCCTTTTTTTTTTTTTTTTTGGCAGGGCATTCCCACATAGACCATTATGGCTATGCCTTTTGACACCTCTCAGTGTAGACACAGGTGTATTTGTCACGTGGCTAAAGTGTAAGCATTTCCCATCACATGCTTGTGTGCATTTTGACTGTTGGTGACACCTGTATTTCATTGACGTTAAATGTGTGTATAGGCATGTGGTATGGAGAGGATGCAGGAGTTTTTTAGAAAGCAGGGAGTAAAATTATGTGCCAGGTAATGTGTTTTTCTGGGCTGAAAATAGTGAATTAGTCAGCATTTGAGCACCTTGGCCTAAATACAGTTACTGAAGTACATGAAGATCTTTACTGAGATGATAAATCTTTATGTGAATTAGGAAGCAGTTTAGTCATGTAATAGCTTAGCTGAAAATGATATCAATAAAAATGGGCAAAACTGACCAAACTTAGAACTAACTGTACAATACTATGTCGTGGTTTAACCCAAGCACAGCTGCTCTGCTTGCTCACCCTCCCCTCCCACCCCCCCAGTGGGATGGGGAAGAGAATCAGAAGAGCAAAAGTAAGAAAACTCATGGGTTGAGATAAGAACAGTTTAATAATTGAAATAAAATAATAATAATGAATTGTAATGAAAAGGAAAACAACGAGAGAGAGACAGAGAGGAACAAAACCCAGGAAAAACAAGTGATACAGCCGCTTACCACCTGCTGACCGATGCCCAGCCAGTTCCTGAGCAGCGGTCACTGTCCCCCAGCCAACTCCCCCCAGCTTATATACTGAGCATGACATCATATGGTATGGAATATCC
>NW_008794155.1:5010386-5014155 GCF_000699145.1 Aptenodytes forsteri | reverse complement strand
CTGGGTGACATATAACATCTTCCTTGAAGGGATAACTTTCCTTCACGTTTGACAGGAGTCGCCTCCAGAGGCTGAGGGCTTGTGCCCCTTTTCCAATTGCTTTGTTAATGCCCCCTTCCCTAGAAAGGGATCCCAGCTGCTTGGCTTCTTTACCCTCTAATTCCAGGCTACTGGCCCCATTATCCCAGCATTGGAGCAGCCAGGTCACAACATGATCGCCTGGACGATGGCTGAAATCTCTTCATATATCTCGCAACTCACTCAGGGATAGGGATCAGGTGGTTTCTATCTCGTTTATGAGTTCTTCCTCTTCTCCTCCTCTCCTTGCTTTTTCATCATCCCTTACTAAACAAGCTGACTTTTGCTTCCAACATTTCCTCTTGTGTATAGGGGTGACTGATACCAGCACAGGTTGGTTCTCTGGTTCAGCCGCAGTGCCTGTCGTGAGGGTTGGAGTAGCCACAGTGCCTGTCAGTTTGTTTTCCCTCTCTTCTCCCTGAGGGTGCTGCATAATACTGAGCAGCATTTGGTAGATACTAGTCAAGGCCCAGCACAGTGCGGTAAGTTGTGCCTCTTTGGAATAACCACAGCGGGGTTTTTTTTCAAGCATTCTATCACTTCATCAGGATCCTGTAGTTGTTTGAGAGTGGAGTTCCAGACTATTAGAGGTGAGAAGTTCTCTAAGTACGTGTCTGTATTCTCCCATATGCCATGTCACCCATGACCATCCAGCCTCGGGGCAGATCTCCGAGTGATATTTTTAAATAGTTGTTTCACCCTAAACAAGATCTGAAACATGTTCAGGAGACATAGCAATAGGAGCGTGCTGGCTTGAACACACCAAGGATATTCAAAATTCTCGAGAGCTGGTGTAACTAGCCTGAAGGAGAAAGGGACGGTGAAAGAACTGGGGAAAGCATCACCCCCTCGTCTTCCCTATAGATTGGTTCTCTGAGGAGAAAAGGTGAAGAGTGTCATTATTAATAATTTCCGAGAGATGGCGCCTGAGGTACAGAGATGATGGCAATACCAAATACAAATACCAAATTAGTCTTTTTACCAGTAATATTATTGTATCATAAGCCAATGTTACACAGTACAGCAAAATTATAATCCTGACCCATCTCCCAAAAGTGATAAACAGCACCGCAGGGAGTACACACTGCAAATGAGGATTTATATAACACAACCATGTGAACAAATAACATTGTGACCAGCAACTATTAAACTAATACAATGCTTATAACAAATTCATTTTAACATGCTCTGGTCAGATCTGTCATTATCTCAACCTCTTTCCTTTTTTTTTTTTTTGCCTAATGAAATATAAAAGTAATAATAATAATAATAATAATAATAATAATAATAATAAACTGTAATGAAAAGGAAAACAACAAAAGAGAGAAACAAAACTCAGGAAAAACAAGTGATACAGCCGCTTACCACCTGCTGACCGATGCCCAGCCAGTTCCTGAGCAGCGGTCACTGTCCCCCAGCCAACTCCCCCCAGCTTATGTACTGAGCATGACATCATATGGTATGGAATATCCCTTTGGCCAGTTTGGGTCAGCTGTCCTGGCTGTGCCCCCTCCCAGCTTCTTGTGCACCTCCTCGCTGGCAGAGTATGTGAAGCTGAAAAGTCCTTGACTTAGTATAAACACTGCTTAGCAACAACTAAAACACCAGTGTGTGATCACATTATTCTCATGCTAAATCCAAAACACAGCACTATGCCCACTACTAGGAAGAAAATTAACTTTATCCCAGCTGAAACGAGGACATACTACTTCCGAAATTTTGAATAGATTGGTGGTCCTGCTCTGCCAGCTGCTGCTTGCTTACACTGCTTTGATGTTCTTTTGAGTCTTGTAGCAAATGCAGTTATGCTTAGTTTGTAAGCTCTGTGCAAATAGAAATGCGAAAGTATGAGAAGAGAAAAATTCTGACTATGCCTGGACCATAGCTTAAATTGAGCATTCTCTTGAGTAGTGGCTTCCCTGAAGCAAGTGGGGTTTGTGCATTATCTGTGGTGGTTCAATTTATGACTTTTTTTCAGTCATTACATTTGAACTTTTGAGGCTTGTACTTGTTTGTACAAGACTGACTTATGTACAAGAAATTAGTCAAGTCTTGCACTTAGAATGTTTCCTGCCAAAAAGAAGCTTTACTGTTCAATGTTTTCACAAGCAAAGTGTAAATTCTAATGAGACCCTTCTGAAATTTTCTGGCAGGCATGTAAAAATGGGGAAAAAAATCCACACAACTTGTATTTCACTTTCACTTAGTGTGGATTTTGGAAAATAAAGTGGAAAAATAAAAGGATAAAAATAAAAAAGGAAAGTCAAATTGGAAAATAAGAGGAGGGTCAGACCCTGAATAAATACTTGTGTAACAAATGTGTGAGATACAGTATGTTTCATATTAGTATTAGCTGAATATTCCAACATGGAAATACAGCAAAACCTTGCAGTGATTCCAACAACAATAAAGCATTCGTTTGTAAGATAACTGTCTTTGTGTTGCTGTAAAGTATCTGCAGTATACACTTGGGACATAAATTGTAACAGGTAAGTAAATAACTAATGATAGCTATTAAGGAAACAAGGGTAAAAATCTGTAGACTTCTCCCCCAAAAATTCACTTTACTAAGATGGAATTAGGTTTATATGTGAGCTAACGCTGGTAGCAAAAAGTAAGAATTTTGTATGTATATATGTGTGCAATTTCTAGAGATTCATGTATATATGCAGTTACATATATCAATATATAAAAAGCTTAGGTTGTCTTCTGAAGTGATTAAACTTTCTTCTGGAATACATTGAAAAATGGAAGATGCTTTTCTAATTCTCAGTAAACAACTTCATCTCTAGGCTATTTAATCTGAGTAAACACAGAGTCCAGATCTCTTAAAATTAATTTATTCTTCATGTACTTGTGCAATATCGAGGCATTTGAAATAGCCAAAACATCTTTAAGGCTCTGTTGGATGCCTTTCAGTTGATGTTGGTAACACAAGGGCAAGTTACATTCTTAACTCATTTTTATAGTTTATCACTGTTAGAGTTGCTCCAATTTTTATGTATTTGGTATTTATAAACAAACAAACAAAAAAGCCCCACAAATGTAGCTACCTATCAATCTAACTTCCTGTACACCTTGTATTTGCTCTCTTCCTATTTCTTGTCTTAAATCTTCACCTTCCTGTGTTGTCTCAGTTTATGTGCTGGCAACGTCTTTTGTGATCTGAATCTTCATGCCTCTTCCATTTCATCCACCATTCTTTTCTTTTGCCACCACTTGGTTCCTTCTGGGGTTTGTGGTCCACGTACTTGTTACCTTCTGTTCCTTTTAATTTTTCTTTCTCTTTGAAAAGTCTGCTTTGTCTTCCTCTGGGCAAATACAGAGCCTGACTGTTTTTAGGCAGCTGGCAATCGGATGATGCCTCTTACATCTTGCCATATGCGGGACAGTAATCAGGGAGGGACTGGGGGTTCGTTCTCTTATTTTTTTTGTTCCTTTTCCGATTCATAGAATCATAGAATAGTTTGGGTTGGAAGGGACCTCTAAAGGTCATCTAATCCAACCCCCCTGCCGTGGGCAGGGACATCTTCAACTAGATCAGGTTGCTCAGAGCCCCGTCCAACCTGACCTGGAATGTTTCCAGGGATGGGGCATTCACCACCTCTCTGGGCAACCTGGGCCAGTGCTTCACCACCCTCAGCGTAAAACATTTCTTCCTTATATCTAGTCTAAATCTCCCCCCCTTTAG
>NW_008794155.1:4994152-5010249 GCF_000699145.1 Aptenodytes forsteri | reverse complement strand
AGGAGAGGTGTTCCATCCCCCTGATCATTTTCGTGGCCCTCCTTTGGACCTGCTCCAACAGGTCCATGTCTTTCTTATGCTGAGGGCTCCAGAGCTGGACGCAGTGCTCCAGGTGGGGTCTCCCCAGAGCAGAGCAGAGTAGAGGGGCAGAATCACCTCCCTCAACCTGCTGGCCACGCTGCTTTTGATGTAGCCCGGGATACAGTTGGCCTTCTGGGCTGCGAGCACATACGCATTCTACATTACTGTTCTTCCTTCTTCCCCTCACTGTTATGTACTTGCTGTCCAAGTTTCTACTTTCCTATCTGTTTGGGGCTTTTAGCATGTGGCTGCTGCTTGTATGTTTGAGGGTATGTAAACTCTTCCCAACTTCTGATGCTGAACTGTTCAGCATGAGGTCATTGGGGGGCCATTAAGACTTGTCTTTGACAACAAAGTAAATTTCCTACTGTATCTTCTCTTGCTGTTGGAGGTAAATCCTTTGTCTCTTACTTTTTTTAAAAAAGAAATTGCTAGTATTAGAAGCACAAATGAGTGACCCTAATTAAAGGCAAACTCCTTTAGACTTTGAGGTTGTTTGTACAAGTGTATTTGTGCAAGTATGTCTCTGTCATACAAACATCAAAATATCCTAAGCCAAGCCCTGTGCTCACTGAGGTCTCATAGGCTAATAGAAACTTAAGCTTCCAACTTCAAGCTTTCCAGTTACTGCTTCTGGCCAGCCTTGTCTTTCAGTTTTGGCCACATTTCTTAAAAGGAACCTACGTAAGAATGCCACTGGCATGGCTAATAATGTAAAGATTAAACTATGAATATATGCAGTCTTCATATGACTGTCAAATGGTATGGTAATTATACAATATGCATAATTACTAACTTTCTGGGTCTTTATTATTCTGTAGTAATCTGACATAAACCTGAATCTTAAGAAATTACAACCAAATTTTGAACAACTATTTAAATATTCCTTTTGGTAACTTATGTATTTATGAATTTCTGTTAGAAGTCGGTAAGGATAACATAAGGCTCTAACAATGGCAACTTACTAGATTTTTGAGAGTGAACACCAGTGCTAGGTATCAAAACTGTACCTTTTTTCTCCAAAGTCTTCAACTTTGGAAATTTTCTCCACGAGGGGGAGGCGTGCTTACGGTTGATTGCTCTGTTAGCCTTAAAGGCGTTTCAGAGACTAGTTCTTGTTCTTGCACCCTTAATTTCTCTAACCATCTATAATTTTAAGTTTTAAACGGTCTCAGATGATCATTCTGAGTGTAGTAGCAGATAGATACAAGTAGTAGCATAGATACAAGTAGAATTTAGTTTAAATTGGGCAAATAATGTGTGCTGCCTTTTTTTTAAATGAAAAAAATTTTTTTGTAAGTTTCCAGTAGTATAGTCTATGTGCATTGATTTCAGCAGTTGCCATTCAGTGACAGTATATTCACAGTGAATGAACAGGTGCACAAATCTTTCAGGTGAGATCTCTTCTTCAAATTTTTTGAAGTGTCTAGGGGACTTTCTCATTGGTACCAGTCAGACAGTTAAAACCTCAAAATGAGACTATTTGGACATAGTCTTCATCCACACCACAGCGCAAACAGTATGTTCCATTGTAAACAATGGATCAGTGAAGAAAGGTTATTAATTTATTAGAATTAGAAGTGGCTACAGAAATTGTACCAAATAACTTACAAAAATACTTGTAATATTTCACCCAATTGAGAAGAACTGAAACTTCATCTCAAACTTACAATAATAATAATTTCAAATAGACAGTATGCTTTTTTTTTTTTTCTCTTGAGTGAATGATGTTTGTGTTTTAATTCCAGGTGCAGTTTTCCTGGTTATTTTTTGCAGGGGCAGTCCCTGTATTTTTTTCTTTCTTCATTGCAACTCTCTTATGTCACTATAACAACTGGGATCCAGTGATGGTGGGAATCAGAAGAATTTTTGCCTTTATTTGTAGAAAACATCGAATTCAGAGGTAGGGCAGTCACAAAGTATAATCCTGTCTCTTCTTCAGCCTTTCTAATATCCTATACTCTTTTATAAGCCACAGTACTTATACTGTATTTATTTTCATCTAATTTTATAGTCAGGTGTACTAATTTCTTAATAGTAGTAGTTGCCAGTCCATTTATTAACCTATGTAATGCTCAGAAAATGGAAAGATGTGAAGTCTGTTTACCTTCTTCTTTTAAAAGAAGTTTCCTAGTGGCTGTCACAGTTTTCCGTTTTTTTTTTTTTCCCCATAACGCCCCTATGATAGTTGCTGTACCCAGAACATGCAGTGAAAATTGTGCGAACTTGAGTATACTTCATGAAATTAAGGGGTCTTTGTATGTTTTTACTGGCTGCAGTTCAAACCACTAGCATACTTATGTTGACTTCATAACAACTCATTTAATATTACTGTATAACTGTAAATAAATAAATTTGTTTCTTTTAAGAATGCCGGAAGAAAGTGAGCAGTGTGAAAGTCTCATTCCTATGCACAGTGTTTCACAAGATGGAGACAGTTGTTGTTCATAGACAAAAGGTATGTTTAATAAACCTCAAATGATACAGAGAAAGGTGAGGATTGGTTCTCATAATGGCATTTGTGTTATGTAAGCACACGTTTTTACACAGCATACAGTTAATCTTGTTTATTGATGAATAGAGTTTTGAAGGGTATCTTCAAAATTATTATTATTTGTTACCAAGCATTATTCTCACCTTGATACAGTTCTTGGTCAATGGTTTTGAAATGTAAAGTAGTTTTTTTTTACTTAAGAGGATTACAATGTTCATAAAAAAATTGGACATGAGTCAATAAACCAGAAGAGGCATACAACTTCTTGGTATGGATGATGTGTATGGAAGAGATCTGAAGTAATTTATTCACTCTTTTTAATGCTGTTGAGGTCTCAGTTTGGGCTACTGCAGTGCATGAAAAACATCGACCATTTAAGGAAGTTTAGAGGACGTGACCAGACTTTATCATTATGGGTCTGGAAAATGGGAAGGAGTCCTTGTGTTTGTGGTTGACAAGAATTAAGTTGTTAAATTGCATTAAATATTAGGGAAAATATTTCTCATGATAAGGATAGGGAAACTAGAGTAGAATAGCTAGGGAGTTTGCAAAATATCCCTCTCTAAGAGAAAAGTTACGCAAACCTCTAACAGGAACATTATTACATGGTTTGTTGGTACTGTCTTGGAGCATAAAGATAGACATAGTTTAGGACTCTTTAGCCCTACGCTTCAGGGCTTTAGTTTTCAAATAACACATGCAGAATTACATGATGAGAAATATATTTTTATTTTCCAATGTTGCTTAAATCTAATAATGAAATTAAAAATATTCTAACCAAAACAGTAGTTGTGACGTCTTAAATCTAAAACACACAAGTTACTTCCTTTATTAATAAGATGGAAACAAATACATATGATGATTCCTTTTTTGTAATCTTTAATTACATAGCCCTGATAATTTTTTTTCTTTTTTTTTTTTCCTTAGTTTAAAAATGGAATGATGCCCAGCGAAGAGACAATCTTCTGGAAAAGTCCCTAAGGAATGATGTTTCAGTGCCTATTCTGAATTTAGTAAAAATAAGAAGTTTCAGTTCTTTTGAAACTCTAAACTTTTCCTCTTTCTTGCTTTCATCTGGTTTTATAAATGAACAAATTTACTACATACCTATCACCATAGGGAGTCTTAGTCCATCTGAGCAACCAACCTGCCTTATAACACTGAGCTGGTGAAGTTACTTCACAAAATCAAGAAAACAAATGCTGTTAAGTAATTTCTTTCTTTTTTTAACTCACAATTTTGTTAAATGCTGGACAAAATTTTAAAAAATACTTTCAAATGAGTTATGTAAATAAATTTGCAGGTCATCAAGTCTTACAGGCTTTCAGATGAAAAGCTAAATAGATGTTACCTGTAGTAGGTACAAATTAACTTTTTTATGTTGTATAAACTATTTGCATATTAATAGAAGAAAATAGAGAAATAATTTATTAAGTGCATTCTTGTAATTATTGAGGCAGGATCTTTGTACGGTCCTGGAACACTACATATATATTGTCTTATGCCATTTTGAGAAGCCTTGTAATGGCAATGGGTGCCGATGTTTAAAAATCTTTTGTTACCTAACAATCTGGAATGTTTAAAATCTTAGTGAATGGTAAAACATTTCTAATTACCGTACATTTGGATGTACATTCTCAAAATGAATGTTTGTTTTAAACAGACTGGTTCTGTAACCCATTCTTATTCCCAACTGTGTCACATGAAAAACTAAATTTGAAAATTTTCACGTGTATAGCTGCCAACTTACGAAAGAGATCAAATTAATTGTGAAAGTTTTCAGTTAATGGGTTGGCACTACAGTAGTCTGCTAAACAATCTGAAAGATAAAGGTGTTTGCATTGATCCCCCCCCCCCCCGGTGTCCTTTAAATAATATTAATAAATTTATATTAAAATTGATCATTTTCCTTATAACCTGTATCTTCCTTCCACTGCTGCGCTTCTGTCCTATTTGATTCTGAAAAGTTAGGAATAATTATATTCAGGAATATTTGAAATTAGTGCCATTTTTTAACTTCTGGCCTATAGGACACTTGCATTAAAGTTAATTTTGGCTTTTGATGGATTTTATTGTTTTTATAATGAATGTAGGATGGATTTTCAGCCAACAGTATTCTTTTCCACGTAACAAGATTATTAATAATGTAGGGTACTTCTGCTATCCTTCCACACAAATATAGAAGGATGACATAACACAAATGCCTTTTCACGTTTTGACACTCAGTAATGATCCTTCCAAAAGAAATTTTGGTGGTTTGGTGATACAACTACTAGACAAGAGAGGGAGTGCGGGAAAGCAACAAGCTTAGCTATATATTTAGAAGGATTGATTAGTCAGCAGCTAGAATTTAATGTAAAAATCTGTAAGTAGAGAACGAAAAAAAAAAAATGAACCTGGGGCCTATTCTGGTCAAATATTGCACCTTTATCAAAATTTTCCTTCCAATTTTTAATACTGGATTACACTACAAGTTTCAGTGATCTGAGGCATCTCTTTAAGATGAGATAGTAAGTCCTTCTTTGGACACCTGAAATAGGAATTAAAAAACCCCACCACCACCACACAACAAATCCACAAACCCAAAACAAACAAAAAAGTTTATTAAATTTATTTAGGCATTTTGAGAAACGTCAAATTTCAATTCCCAAACCCCACAAGTAGAGGGGTTGAAAATGCAGTATGTAGAAGTAATTTTACTTTGGTAGAATTTTCAGGGATTTTTTGGTAAGTGTAGTTTCCTTAGCTTTTTTTTTTAAGGATTTTTTTTTTTCTTCTAAACTATGACAAATTGGAGGATGTTAGCTTCAACTTTTTTCCAAGAAGTAATGTTAAGGCCTACTGGCAATAAAAAGCTAATGTCTGTTTTCAACTGATGATATGTTTCAATGAGATCATACCGAATATATCATACCAGGCATTAACTACAAATTTGAATGAGTTGGGACTTGTGGCATCAGCAAACTAAGCCTGGGAAAACTGAGTTTGCTTTCGGATAGGCAATTACGGTATTTTTAGCAAAATATTCTAACACTGTCTTTTGAAATTGGTCATACTGATAGAATTGGAGCTGTAACGTATAATGGGCAATTGCTGTTCATATTTGTCCTTACGTTCATGGCTTAAAGTGAACGATTGTCATAGTCTCCCATGTATATGACTTTTGTTAACTGGCATTATTCATTAGTTTGAGAGGTTAAAAAATAAGTACTAGGAGAATATTCTTCTGTCTCTGACCCCAGGAATGGTGAAGAATGTTTTTGTTCAGTAAACTCAAAGTTAGGGCCTTCCCACTGTTTTTGTTTTTAACAAAAATGTGTTAATTTTTTTTTAAGCTATTAAATATTTTAATCTCATGGCACTAGGTAGCTTGAGCAGTCTTTTTGCATTAAATTACAGTTCTTTAAAGAATAAGAAACAAAGCAAACTGTCCTTTCTGAAAGGATTTTTAAACAGTGGTGCCCCTGTAGTTACAAGAAATGCGTTACAGTTTTAATTACGGAAGCTATGACGTGTAACATTGTTCCTGCATTTAATAGAGTGTGATGAGGTTTTTTCTATAAAATCTTGTGATTTTTAGTACAATAATATTTTATAAATATGATGTCTAATTTGAGATGTAAATTGCGTAGCTCTCTAATGGGTGCTTGGTAAATGCACAAGAGATTTAGCTTTGATTCTCAGGTACCTCTGATGTAATGGAGACATGCTGGGTTTTTCTTCCTCATGACACAACTGGAATGTGAAGGAGCTCTCGTAAATGCTTTACCCTCTGTGTGCTAGCATAAATTGTCATTGCTCTTACTGTTTCAATTTGGGAATGTCTTTATTCTGACTTATTTCTTGTAGGAAGCACATACACTTTAAAGAAATAATGAATTTTTATCTCGAGCATTTCTTTGAATGTCATTAGATGCTTAAGGAACAGTGATTTCCCATGCATACAAAATGGAAAATGAATACTACATGTGTTGCTCTGTCAAACAGTTGAACTAATTCCTGTAATCCTGTGAGACAACCAACAATTTCTTCTGTGTGTGATTGAGGTTTTGGAGCTGTTTGGTTTTTATGTATGGAGCAAATGATGATCATTTGCCAAATGCCATGTAGCATGCCTTTGCTTTTATGGTTTTGGTGAGTCTCGCATAGTTTGATGTACTGTGTACTGCACTTCAGAACAAAGGGAAAAAAGGATTTCAGTTTTTCTGGCTACTTTCTCCTAGGTTTCAGTCATGGTGAAAATGTGTTCGCTATGAGGGGCTGCAGTAAGTGTAATACTAATTCAGCAAAGGACTGAAATACACGCAACATCAGTATTCAGCAATTACTTAGAAAGTACGGGGCACATGAATGCCCCTGAAGACACTGAGGGCCCGATGTTTCTGTTGCCCAGTGTGCGCTGCATCTTGCTTGTTGGCTTTTTGCCTGTGGAAATCCGTGTAGGGGGGTGGGGGCTGTAGTATGTGACTGATTTGGCTTGTCATGGAGTTGGGCTAGAGTGGACCGCACACCGAGACTCGGAAACAGGGAGGCCAAGGCACTGCCTGGTTGTCTCACTGTGGCGTTGCAAATGCTAAAGTATTTTGCGGAAATGCGGTGTTAAGCAGTGGTATTCTTCGAATGACAAACCATGGTGCTGCATGCGATACTTGACCTGGTATGCTGGTACATGCATTGCATACCTCCTTGTAATGTACTAGCAAAAATGGGAGAGCCTGCAAATTACTTTTCTTGGTGTGTGCTGTTGTAATTGTCATTCTCTTTCACGATCCCCATTGTGCCTAGGTACTGCTATTCACAAGTATGATTGCTTTAAATGAGGTGGTAAAACGAGTTCTTTGTAATTCTTGGTTCCATCTCTCTTTGTGTTGAATGTTGTCATTCCTATTCCCTACTAAAAGATCCTGCTATCTTAGGGAAATTAAGTTACTGAGCTAAACTAAGCTATCGGAGGAGGGGGAAAGCCAGTTAAGTTTTAGACATAGGGTGAGTTTCTGGACACACTTTCAAATTTTATATGAAAATAGGCCTCGGTAAGGCAGAGTGTTTGTATGTTGGCGTACTCAAAAATCAAGAAACAGAAACTAATGTTGATATCACAATGTTGAGTTATATGGCTAACTATAGGATGGTACTTTTAATCAGTTTTCTTTATTTGGGGTAAGTTTTGAGTTGGTTACCATTTCTGTTATGACTGTCTTATGTAGTGTCTGCAATTTAATAGTTATAACTGCAGCAGCATTTAAGTGTTGGTTCATAAACAGTTGTTACGCATGATTTTTTTTTTTTCTATCTAATCCAGAATTGCATTAATGCTGTATTTTGCTTTACATGGTTATGCAGGGCATGATTTCTCAGGGAAATACGGATGATACCATGCGTTGTGAGAGCTGATAACTAATTCCTGCTTTTAAAATTGTTACAAACATTTTCAGGTTTCACTCAAACACTTCACATCATGTAACTTTCATGTTGAACTTCCTTAGGCTTATCAGGTAAACCACGATGAGAATGTTAAGAGCGTTTAAAGGTGTCAATAAAATACGCTCTGGCTAACACTTCATTACTTTTTGGACAAACATCCATTCTAAACTGATGCTGCAAATTGTGTGTGGTTTTCCTACTTTATTGTACTATGTGCCATATAAACTAATAGTTGCACTGCTAATTTTGAAGCTGCACTTAGGGTATGACAGTGACATTAACTTTCAGGGTTAGGCAGTGCGATAATAATACATAATCTGATTCTGGGGTAGAGTACCAGTATAAACCTTCTAACATACATATATTCATTTATATCATTAAATTTTTACAAAGTCTGTTCACTTTGGGGATTTTTGTTTGTTTTTCCAGTAAAGTTACTTTGGCTAGGCTGGGATTTGATCCAAAGCCCACGAGAGTCATAGACAGCATTAATAAAGTAAAACTTTATTGAAAAGAAGCTCCACAGTCACGTTGAGCTTTATGCCTTTGCAGTATTTCTGTCTGCAGCGTACATTTGGAGTGGTTTGCTTTAAGACTTCAGTAATATAAACTTGAGGGATTTTAGTGCTGGTAAAAATGGTAAAGATACTACTGTAACTGGTCACAAAAAATATTTCCCTATAGCCAGCGTGCAGCTTCATTATTTAGAAGGTGAATTTGTCTTGCTACATGACTTTTCTTTAGAATCAGCAGTATAAGAAATGTTAACCACTTCACTTAGTTGTATACTTCTAGGAGAACTTTTTGTCGATAGTGGGGAATATGTGATCATAGTCATCTTAGCCTTGAGGATCAACTTCCTCTTGGTGATTTCTGATTTGACGTTTCCGTTTACATTCACTTTGCAAAGAATGCAATGGGGCATTTCCTCTCTAGGTAAAGCTACTGTAGTTGTATTTTGACTGCCCTAGTTCTCTACGTTGTTAGAAATCTAACACAAAACATAAATCTAACATATAAACGTGAGACTGCTGAGTTAATCTGTGTTCTCACTCTCCTCCGAGGTAAAGTATTGCATCATTACATCTGGTATTAGCAGGTAACCAGACTTTTTCTGGAATGCCTACCGTGATGTGGAATGCATCCAGAATTTCATCTAGTTTTCACTTCCTACTTTTTAAAAGCATAAAAGGCTTTTCTCTGAGGATTTTCGTTGAAAGCAGCTGTTTAGTTCTACAAGTGCAGAGCTCTTTAACTGCATCTCAGTTTATAAAGTTGCATCCAATGTTTTTGGTTTTTAATGAACTGTTTTAATTGACTGTTTTGTCGGGGAAGGTGCACAAATTTTGTGTATGTTCCACAGAAGAAATATGACTGGATACTGGAATGGCCTCAGAAATAATAATTCAGGGATGTTTCTATAGTTCTTCACATATGTTCCTGAAGTTTTTCCACAGTTTAAAAAAAAAAAAAACCCCAACCAAACAAAAACAAACAAACCCCCACACTTATCAAGCTGAGGGGGATTAGCTGTTTAGCATAGAACTAATTTTGTAATATGCAAATTACTGTGTTTTCATTAGAGATATCCTTCAATATATTACCGGTGTTGCCGGCCCACAAGTCTTTTCTTCCTTGTCTGTGTTATAGGTGATGCTTCTCTTCTACCTAAATCTGACCTTTTGCGTGCCAGTTAAACTAGTTCCTCTACCAGAATGAGTAATTTCTAAAATATTTTTAGGATCTCCTTTTTTTCCTCTAGCTAGGGGAACAGCAGTGGCTTTCCAGCCAAACAGTATCCCTTTTGTACTGGAGAAGAAAAAGGAAAACTTTGAAAAAATAAAAACAGAAGTCTTAATTGAAAATAAAGAATCTTACTGGGCAGCATATGGGATCAGCTGTAAAATCATCAGGGTAATTTCTTACATAGCACAATTACATATAGGAAGTGCTTCACCAGTAGTGTACTGGCTTGATCTCTGGTTAATCTTGATTTAATATAGAATGTAGATATTTTCAAGAATCATTTCATGTTGAAGCTGAATGCTTAAATTAAGCCCTGTGATAAAGAATCTTACTGGGCAGCATATGGGATCAGCTGTAAAATCATCAGGGTAATTTCTTACATAGCACAATTACATATAGGAAGTGCTTCACCAGTAGTGTACTGGCTTGATCTCTGGTTAATCTTGATTTAATATAGAATGTAGATATTTTCAAGAATCATTTCATGTTGAAGCTGAATGCTTAAATTAAGCCCTGTGATTGTTTCAAAAAAAAAAAGGGGGGGTTTTTGTTTAAAAAAAAAAGGGGGGGGGGGGTTTAAGGAGAGGGGAGGGGGGGGGGGGGGGGGATTATATTTAGAGAGTGTACATGCTGAGGAGTTTCTTATCTGTATTTTGGGTGGTTTAGGGGTTTTTTTTGTGAAGTGTTAGAAAGTCCCACATATAATCCAGTTACGAATGAGCGCTCTTATCAATTGAAAATCATGAGAGGCTGTTTACACAAAGCTATATTGAAAGCTTAGCCAGTTGTTCAAGTTGAGGTTATCTGAATGGAATGAGAGAAGTGTAATGAGTATGCAGTACAACGTCAGCATTGTACAGCTGAAGGGGTCCTTGTAATGATTCAACATTTGTGTAAGTTCTCTCTGGAGTGGGTATTAGTAAAACAAAATTGTTGATGAAACTTTTTCTCAGCTGTTCATACAGATGGATTTGTGAAACTTCTAAAGCTTTTGTGCATTAAAAGATGCACAAAACCAACACTAGTTTTGATGGTCTTTCTGGCATTACATTTTGTACTAAGTTTCAGCGAATTCTGAATAACACTTTCAAAGCAGAAGCTGCTTTAACTGAAGAACTTTCAACCGAAGAAAACTTTTGTTTGCATGAAGTCTGTATGGTTTGCTGATAATTCAGATGTTCTGAGAGCACAGCTATTTCAGGTATATATTCTCTGTGAAATATCTTTATGCATAATCTTTTAACCATTTTCCTTAGTGAGACCAGAACCTGAATTGCTGATGCGTATTGCATTTGCACTTAAATACCTGATTTCAGAGTGTTAAACCTTGATCTATTTTTGATAAAAAAAGTAGCATTTTAATCTAATTTCCATTTAATGATAAGTATATTCATGCAGAGAAAAACATAATTATGGCTTGATGAAGTGATTTTAAGCCAAGAAAACAGCAGGATGGCAGTAGTAAATCTGAAATGAAGATGCATGTCTCTTCAAAAACTCTGGCTTCTGGTTTCTTCCCTCCTTTTTACCAAATTGGTATCTCCATTATTCCAGAATTATACAGATGAAGCAAGGACCAGAACTTTCACCCTTTGTTTTTTAAAAGGAGGGGGAGGTGTCAGTTAAATGAGAAATAAATAAGTATTTTTAATTAAAATCAGATTTAAGCTATTAATTATTTTGAAATTCTCTATATTAATAGAGATCTAATGAATGGAAATTAAAGGCCTATATTGCAAATATTGAACAGTGCTTATATATTTTTAACAAAATCAATATATATATATGAATATTGGAAATGTGTAAAGGTGCAAATTGGAAGATTGTTCTTGTGTTGATAGGTTTATACATTGAAATTCTTAATATCCAATACCAAAACCCTATAGAAGGGCTAATGAAAAGAAAATGTGTATTCTCATGAACAGCCTGTGTAATACAATCAATGGGTGTGATGTTTTGTTCTGTATTATATTTATTATATGTAAGTAAACAATAAAGATTATAAATCTTATTTTCTTAACAGGAATTGGTATTTGGTTGGGGTTAATGCTTAATGTATTTCATACCGTCAGTTAAGAAAAAATGAATGGTCACTAAGGGTTGGCTGCCACAGGGGGAGTAGCGTAGTGGTAAAAAAAGTCTTGAACTGACCCACTTAATTCCCCTCTTCCACCCTTAAAGCGAGTCTCGGGATGTCTCGTTTTACCTGAAGTCAGCTAGGATGCCAAAAGGTTATAATTTGGTGTCAGATTGGTCTGGTAATTTCAGTAGTAAAATACCAATTTTTAATCCATTTTTATGGCTGCAGGTGATTTTTACTTGCTAATGCATGAATTATAAAATACACAAGGAGACTCTTTCATCAGCAGGGGGAGCTACTGTAGTATCCATCTCTCTCTTGCATTCCTGAACTCCAGTACAAGAAACTGTATAAGCAGCAGAAAGACAATTAACTTACCTGTTTATCATCCTTGATTCTTAGAGTTAACCAGGACCGGATGCTGACCTTCCTTCGTACAGCTGAACTTTCACTGTCTTTAATAATTAAAAATCTCTTGGGGATGATAGGCACTTACCTAAATACTTAATAGAAAAGTGAGAAAAAGTATTTCCCTACCACAGGCTTTTCTGAGTTTTCTGGATCACCTACAGCTGGATTCTGTTTACTGATGTAATCAATGTTGCTGTAGCAAGAAGCAGATTTTTACACTAAAACAAGGGGATACTTGCTGTGCCATCTCTAAAATATGCAAAAATGTGATATGATGTTACTGACAATGCAGGTACCAAATAGATGAATCTTAAGTTTTAGACCAGAGTTTCTTAGAAAAATTATAAGCATAGGCATAAAGACATCATGCCAAATATAAATCACAATGTGGAGAAGCAAGAGTATGTGTGAAATAAATGGTAGTTTAGCGAAGGACTCGGGACGGTGTAATGCAAGGAGGATTCCTGTCTCAGCCATCTTCACCTTCACAAATCTACTGGGAAGAGCCACGGGTTTACCTGCCACTGCTATGTCCTAATGTCTAAAACGGGAATTTGTAATGAGCAAGGATGATGTAATCAAAACAGTTATGTCATGGAAAGCTGTTCTTACAGCGACTGCACTGTCTTGTGAATGTTGCAGCACCAGGAGGAACTATTAAAATCAAAGAGTAATAGGCCTGTGGCTTTTTTTTTTCCCCTTACAGTAGACTAATAAATTGTGGTAAGAAACTTAACTGCTTTGAAAAACATTTCTAATCTAAAAAGGGTTTATAAAAATCCAATGAAATTGTCACTTGTGCAACAATTTATTCTTGACACCAAATGGACAAGTATCGTATGTGCCCGTTTTTCTGCAGCGTGGAAAGTTGTTTGTTCTGTCTTACTTGGCAAAGAACTTTGAGAGACATTTAATGTAGCAAAATTTCTTAGTCAAGGCTGTAGTGCACTTCAGTACCTACAGTTTTGATGGGATGCTTTTTAACTAATTAACATGGAGTTCCCTTACAAGGAACAGGAATTCTGCAACTCAAGAATCTGAAGCAAGTTGACTTAAAAAAATTCTGCACGTTTGCAAAGGCAACTTGGCAATAACATGCCTGTTCTTTTTTCTAGTGTCCTGACTGATGACTAGAATCCCAGTCACTGTGTGACCCCTCCATTTTAAGTCAGAGACATGTAAAATGTGGAATAATTTTCCATTTTTGACAGGTTCTCTCCTTAAAACATAACCTAAAATTTATCACTTTCTTAGGCTATATCAGTACTTCATGAGTTGTGCTGAGTGGACAACTGACTGCATAAATGGCCAGGGCAAGTGGTCACAAAACCATATTAAGTAGGCTTTTCGGTGGAAGTTTTGATAAATGTGTGGAGGCCCATAAGGAATGCTGGGAGTTGACAATGAATGGTTTGCCATCGTTTACCAGGCCCGAGAGCGGGGGAGCTACGGGGTAAATGACTGAGATGAGAAGTTGTTTTGTGGTTCGTTTGGGGGTTTTTTTGTTTGCTTGAGGGTTTTTTTTCCCTGTTTTGTTTTTGGGTGGGTTTTTTTTTTCCTTATCCAAAATGCGAATCAATGTATTTTTATTCCATTAGGTTAGTAAGATCGAAACTATTTTCTGTGATATCTTGACACCTAGTACTTTTCTGCATACAATGGGATAAGCTAGTGCAGACTAGCTAGTTTGCTTTCAATCTCTAGGACGTAATTTGTTGACATACTCTCTTACTCTACTCTGTATACTCTTCAGTTTTAGGAGACACATTTCATACATGAAACTGCCTCTTGACAGAAGCTCAGTGTCACTTGCTAGTAGGTGAGGTTTAAAGCTTCTGAGAGAGATGATTTAAACCCTATTTTCAAACTTTTTCTTCTTCTATCAATAGTATGTATGTGGGAGACATTCTTCTTGGTTTTTATTTATATCTGCAACCCAAGTATATCCCATTTACATTGTTTTTAAAAAAAACTTGACGAAGCTTAAGGTTTCCAAAGAAACGATAGTCTATTACCTCAATGTGAACTCTTCTTCCTTTCTTCCTCTCATTTTCCCCTCTCTGCTCCCAACTCCTACGGCAAGCTTATGTGCAAGAAAACCCAGTTCTAGTTTGTGGGTTTGCAAGCTTTCAGGACTTTTTTTGGTAGTGTTATCCACAGTGTTACAGTTTGCTGTGACATGAAGATGTTCATACCATAAAGATTCCTTAATTTTCTAAATAGGCTCTTCTTTGTGGGAACCTTCCAGTGTTGTGTCATTTACTAGGCTTCTTTGATTTAACTACTAGGATCATGCTGCTAATGATGATGAAAAACTCATGATTACGCTGCAAGTGTGCATTTACACAATGCAAAGGAAGCTTCATAAACATAAAGGAGCATTCTGTCTATCTGTAACAGAGTGCCCATTTAGAAAGAAGCTCATCTGCTAGTAGATCTATTATTTTATTCTTTTTAATCCCGTTGAAAGGAAAAATAAAAAAATTAAGAAAAACTCAGGTTATAAGCAGATGGCTTTTGTGACTGTAGTGTTGCAGGCAAACAGGCAAGCAATGCCCCGAGACAGGTTTCTAACCATGGGACATGGGGTGATCCGAGAGGAATGGGAGATGAGGGGGAAGTTTGATGCAAGGACCACTGATGAATGGGATTTGGTCTTACGCGTAGTTTCCCCCAGGTCCTCCTTGCCCCCAGGTCCTCCTTGCCTTTTTTTGTATTTTCTTACTCGCAAAGGAATGTACAGAAGACTTTTTCACTAATTGAGATGACATCATTAGTTCATAGTATAAATATTTTAAAATATTATGGAAGTGTATTAGTAATTTAACGTCTTTTGTTAAAAACACATTTTGACAAAAGTGCTGACGCTGACTTCTACCTCCCCTCTTCACTGGTAGGTAAAGGCTGATACATCTCCATCTGTCACACTTTTGCATGTGACTTTTTCCTATAACTTGCGTATGATCAGCCACCCGTGAATGGAAATATGTCTTGACTTAAGTAGCTGGTGCTGTTTAATTGTAAGCTCATCCTTGTAAGCAAGAAGTCCTTAAAAATGAAGTTGGATTCATTACTCTGCACACAGGAGTGCGTTGACCGCAGTGAATTTCAAGTGTAGGAAGAGAAGCTCCTGAATAATGTGTTCCTAGAATAGGGTAACAGAGAGTCTCACCAAAGTATTTTCTCAAGGAACTGGTTATGGACTAAGCCAGTGTCCTTTCTGAGATGCAAAGGGGTAACCAGGACCAGCCTAACCTAGAGAAGAAAAAGAACAAAAGCGATGATCTACCAGGAGCTGATGCAGAGCCATGGTAAGGGAAAGAACAGCCCTTCAGTACTAGGAGGAGATGCATGAAGGATTTCCAGTAAATGAGGTTTACCTGAGCTCTTGCAAAAGGAGTCAGCCTGAGTTGAAATTATTTCTATCCTTGTCTGTTCCTTTTGTACTGTAGGGTAGGGTAGGAGGTGGAGCTCTTGATAAAGCTTCAAGACGAAACAATTTTGTGAGAATCTCAACTGTTCTGTGAATAGTGGATGAATAAGCTTCAAATTCTCATGGATTAAAAGTTTCAAAACACCCCAAAACTGAAATGGTAGAAGTGTTTCATTATATTAAAAAACACTAATTTGCTTTTAGGGGTCTAACTGATACAAAGGTTTGGTGACACATAGAGTCTGTCATGAAATAATACTAATGTCGTGTTGGCTCTCTGCCAAAGTAATTCCTCAAAACACCTAGTTAATGCTTTTAATGATGTGTCGCTGCTTTCTGGTTCTGGTCTGCCATTATACCTGCCAATCTACCTCCTCCTTTGCGCATTTCTAAAACTGCTCTATTTATGTCTCCCTTCAATTCTTTGG
>NW_008794155.1:4983207-4994101 GCF_000699145.1 Aptenodytes forsteri | reverse complement strand
TAAAGAAGACTGTTCAATGCTAAATTATTTGCAAAATTGGCAACAGAGGCATCCTAGCAGTACAATGAAGAGGCACGAGTACAGAGGAGTTGAGAGTACTGGCTTTGCGTATTTCTCCTCACATGCCAGACTGTTGAAATCTGAAAGTGTACATTGGCCTTGAAGTGTATCTTCAAGAAAGCTCTTAACAAAGCTGCTTGTTTCGCATAACAATCTTTGGGAGCTTGCTATTCTACATTTAGAGAACGCTGTACTTTTTGCTTAGTTTTGTTTTCAGTAGAGGATAATAGTTTCAAGGTAAAGGTTGCTGTGTGTAAATTCAACACAAAATGGACTCTAAAGAAACTCTACAGTCTTACAGTCAACTCCATAGTGTTCCTTCTGAATTTGACCTGTACCAAGGACCAGATCTTTTATGTGATGCTTTCAATGTTGAGAGTGGACACAATACTACCTCTTCCCCTTCCTTATCATTACTGATTATACTTGGGAAAGTCCTTTCACCTTTCAGCGCTTTGGGTTTTCCCCTTCCTAAAATTACGGTAGTAATTATAATTTTATTTTTTTATGAGGTAAAAACATGGTAACAAATTGTTGGCAAGGTTGCTGTGGGGCTTGGGCAGAAAGTTGTAGTTCATACTTCCTTAAGAATGCCTCAGTTCTTAACAGAAGTAATAACTACAGCTTTCAGCCTAAGCCCCGCAGCAACATTGCCATCTTTTCTCTCATATTGCCTTAAATCTCCCTAATTCCTCCTGCCCTGCCCGACCTGTGCTACTTGGGCAGTCAGTCCACTTCCCAAAATCCTTAATCAGTCCTCACTAGAGATGCCAACAGTAATAGATCAGTGCTATCACCAGTGCTGGACCAGGGCCTTTAATACAGATGCCACTAGAGAGACACCAATGAAGATTAACTACTATTTGCTAGATTTTTAAAGGAAGTCTTTTAGCTCTTTAAAAAGAGAGTAGGGATTGCTCCTAACAGCTAAAAGACTTACTTCTTCAATGTTACAAACGTCAGTTTATCTCGATTGCTGCTACTGCAGAAGCTGTGCCTGTATCAAAAGGATCAGTGTAGCAGAGCCACAGTAATGGAGATGTAGAAAAGGTAGAAACTATGGCTGGATTCACAGTGCTTGAGGAACTGACCTAGGCTCCCAAAAAAACACATCTGTAGGAGACTAGGAAAAGGAATAAGCCAAGGAGGTAGGGAGAGAGGTAAACAGGGTGGCACAAATGCAAAGTGAAGGCCATGCAAGTCCTACTCTATCTGCCCATCTCCAATTCTGCTTCTTAAGGTAGTTATCAGCAACTCCCAAAGCTGGAGGAGATGGATCAGATGTAGCCCAAGTCTGAAAGCTCCCTCACACAGGACATCTCTGTGGGTTAACTTGACTTTGACAAAGTGATCCCCGGAGATACTAATATATGGAGAGGGCATAACATCTAAATCAAATTCACAAGAGCCTAACGGGTCATGTTGCAATGTTTAGATGAAGTCAAGGCACTCAATGGTATGCTGAGCAGCAGCCCTCATCAAAGTGCAGTAAAGCAGAGCCTGATCTTCAAGTTCTGGAGTTAGCCAAACACTGTAATACCAGTTGGACCATGTTGAACATGGCACTCTTGATTTTAGGTTCATCTACATTCAGAGATACGTCTAATTCCGGAGAGTGACCTCAGCATCCTGTTCTGCACATCTATGCCTTTAATGCTGCATTGTAGAACGTGTAACAACAGATTTATCCTAGTGTGAGTCCACCTACTTAGCTGCTTTCATAGCCAGGAGAGAACTCACAGAGAACATGACAAAACCAGGCCCAGTCTAGATGCAACATTTTCAATGTTTAATTATTCTATGAGCTATTTCTTTTTAAAGCAGTGAAATCATTTTTATGTTCAGTGTCCCTTAGCACCTTGCAGCATCAGAACACCCAAGAGATGTCTGCGTATTTATTTTTCTGTCTCAGAAAAATCTGCATATAGTAAAAAACATTTTTAAAACATCCTGGTAGCAATAATATTTCATCACTCTCCACCCACAATCTATTGAGACTGAATGTTTACTTCCTCTGAGCCACCTCATTGCCTCTAAACCTATTCATGTGCCTCTAAAAACGCTTTTGCTGCACTCTGCAAATCACCAAGCTCAGGTTAGGTAGGAGAAATTCCTCCACTGGTAAATGGACTGATTACAGTGGTACCCCGGTGTGGTTTTTGTCTGTTTTTTCATCACGTGGTAGTCCCACAATCCTACTGCATTTTTCTTCTCCCCATCCTTGTATGCACAAACTTACTCCTTGGAGATAGTCTAGCCTCCAAAAGTTGGGATTCTGAAATGTCTGTCTTTTACAGAAGGAATAATTACTTACATGTAAATTGTAGTTCTCTGAAGATGTATCTCAAAAATTACCCCTCGCCCACACACTCACCTTCCCACTGAGCTGAGATTTCTCTGCATTTCATGGGCTTTCAAAATAGGGTGTCCCTCTCCTCTTCTTCTTAATTTGCTGCTGTATTGGGAGGGTTTTTTACTTTCTTTTGCAGACAAACTGAACTTTTGGAGAATTCAGGATAGCTGAAACTTCTCAGCAGGTGTGGTGTGAAACTGTGCTTGCTGTGAACACTGACTTAGAACTTTGAGCTCAGAGGGATCCCACTGAGTCTCTGTTCAGGTGAACAAAATCCCACTTCTTCCAAGAATGTTACAGGCTGGATCATCAACTGGGACAAAAAGGCATGGCCCCATTTATTTGAATGGAGCTGTGCTAATTTACATCAATTAAAATATCTTATTTTAAAGGATAATCCGCAGTTAAGCCCTACAGTGGGTAACTGTCTCTAAATGCAAGTCATGTATTTTCTGTTAATTTGATTTTGTAACTTTTCTGTAGATTTTTTTGTAGCAAATTAGAATTTATATGACTGGAAGTGGGAGATATATCTGGGGTTCATTGTTACAGTGAAAGTGAGAGAGTAGGAGCAACAGAGATTTGTCTTTCCCCTTGCTGATTGCATGAGGCAATGTGGATCATGTGAATTATTTCTTTATATCTAGTGTGGCTTCTTTGTTGCCCACCCCCCCGAAAGTAATACAGAATTTTAAATTTTATCTTTACATTTCTATCTTAATTCCTGCCTCATTTCTTTTCTGCACTGTACTTGGAGCGGTATCTTTTAATATTATTTCCAAAAATAGTTTATGAGTGATATTAACAATAACGATATTATTGCTAATCATTCAGTAACTAAAGTGCATACCTTCTTGGTTTTAGTAGTTTCCCCGAAAGTAATACAGAATTTTAAATTTTATCTTTACATTTCTATCTTAATTCCTGCCTCATTTCTTTTCTGCACTGTACTTGGAGCGGTATCTTTTTTTATTTTTTTTCCAAATATTTTTTGTGTGTTATTTACAATAACGATATTATTGCTAATCATTCAGTAACTAAAGTGCATACCTTCTTGGTTTTAATTGTTTCACAGCTACATGCTTGTTATAAATTTCTGGATGCGGCTTAATAAAGCATGCCAGGAGAGCAGAAGGGCAGACTGCCCTTTACCCTTTTTAATATTGTTGTTGTTTTTCCTGTAGGGACTGGTTCTTGTGTCACTAGTCTTGATCCTTTTGTAAAGTAAGTAGGTACTTGCTACTATTTTAACTTTTCTGTCTGCAGAGCATCCTTTTAAGAATCAGTTACGTACACTGGAATAATTATTTACTCTTAATTAACGTGCTAGTTTTATTCATGGCTATTGATGGTCTTTTACTGGCTGTCTGTTCTTTTATTTTAAATCCAGGGCTGGCAAAATTTCTTTGCCTGCAGTTGCTTGAGAGAAAGGTGTATAACTAATTGAACCCCTTGGCTCTAGTCGATGGCCTGTAAATGTCCATCTTGCTCAAACAGCAGTATAGGATTATCCAGGCTAGCAGGCTGGTCTGGTATTCAGGGTCTAGCTTTATTCACTCAGCTCAATTATCATTTGTCCCAAGAGAAAGAAAGGTGAAGACACCTTATAGTGAAGTATGCTGCAAGAATTAGGAAGCTGATTCACCCTTCAGGTCTTTACTTATCAACCAGAGATCATGTTATCAAATATACACTGTATGAGTTGATTTATCTAAATAGGAGTATCGTATCAGGCACAATTATTAAACTATTCAGACAATTACAAGATAAATGCAGGAAGCCTAACCTGATAGCTGACACACTACCTGGTGTTCAGCTCAGTATTCCGCCTTGGCCTTACAGATCGCAAGACATGATCAGTCAGAAAGGGAGAAGATGCATGTGTTGCATTAATGGATCATCATACTGAAGTGTGTCATTCAAATTCACTTTAGGAAACAGGTCCAGGTGTGTAAGGTGCAACAACAAAGTAATCGTGTAGTATTGACTGATGTTGAAGGGCTTAAATGCATAGAATTGCAATTCTACATGGCATAATAGAAATTAAGTAAAGATACTATGGCAAAGACAGACCCAAGTGGGTATATTTGTATAGGTATTCCCTACAGCCCTCATGGTTTCCAGCCTGCAGAGTTCATGCTGGTGTCGTAGAGTTTATCACGAAGTGAGCTCACCCAGGCAGGAGTACTAACAACGTGGTACTCTTGTTGACCATTGTGATGCTAGTCTAAGTAGTGCCACCAAATGTTGTCTTCATCAAGAAATAAGAAGAAAAGTCTTAGCTGTTAGACCCTGTCATCTTTTCTAATCACTTCAAGCACTTAGTTCAGAGGACTCTTTTGCTAAATTTACATAAATGTATCCTTGTATCTTAGTTCTGTTTTCAGATCCTGGCTGATTTTTTTATGGTGTTCTTGGAGATGGCAGGCAGCGTGCACACACCAGCAAGCCAGCTGTGCTGCACAGGGCACTCCAGAAAGTTTAGGAGGGAGCAAGATCCTAGCAGCTGTGCTTAGCCTCCCAGGTTCAAACGTCAGAGGGAGACGAGTGAGTGAGAAGCTGCAGTTCATTGCCAGCGACCTGTGTGGATGGAGGGGCTTCTGGGAGTTCATAACCACTGTTTTAAGTTCTGCTTAATGAAGGGAAAATTAGTTGTCCGTATGTAAAGGCAGAGGTGCCTCTGTGCAGCACAAGGCAGGTGTGGCGGGTTGGCCTTGGCTGAGGGCCAGGGCCCCCCCAGCTGCTCTCTCACTCCCCCTCCTTAACGGGGACAAAATAAGAGGAAAAAGCTCGTGGGTCAAGATAAAGACAGGGAGATCACTTACCAATCACCCTCAGGGGCAAAACAGACTCAACTTGGGGAAAATTAATTTAATTTATTGCTTGGGCACTGGGAGCGCCTCCTCCTCCTCCCCAGACCTGGGCACTCGCTGGGCTGTTTCTCACACATTTTTCCTCATTCCTCACTGCCTCTGTGGTGTTTTTCCCTTCCTTAAATACATTTTTGCAGAGGTGTCACTGGTGTTCACTGATGGGCTCAGCTGTGCCCTGCGGTGGGACCACGGCAGAGCCGGCTGGAACCGGCTGGAACCGGCTGTGTCCGGCATGGGGCAGCCCCAGCCTCTCCTCACAGAGGAGCCCCCGCAGCCAGCACCCAGACATGCACACCCGGTGCAGCAGGATTTCTGGGTTGTGGTCTTGAGTCTGGTACGTTTCTGGAGGATTTTGGTGTCGACTGCTGTGGAGAGGGAGCCCCAGCGGCTGCGCCTCGGCTTCCTGACGCCAGGAGGGCCCGGTAAACTCCAGACGCTCCTGTCACGAACACATGTGTGGGGGTATGGGGGGTGTATAGTGCAGTTTGGAGTTAAGAAGCTGGCTAAGCCATTGAATAGGTATCTGGCTCTGTTTATTCTCTCCCCATGAGGAAACATCTTTCCCTGTGTCTTTCCATAACCTTGTCCTTCGGTGGCCTTGTAGTCATGACTGCACACCCACGGGTTCTCGTGGACCAAGTGTTTTGTCTGTTGCCTAAATGACATGAAGTCTTTCTGAAGGACCTGCCAAAATATGGCCTTGAAATCATAATCTTATTAACGTAAGCTCATATTGGTGCTGTTTTCATTTTGATCTACTTATGTGGTCTCTACAGACTTGCTTTAACATTTTCTTTGTAATCTGGACATTACAGCGTGGCCTACATAAATGCCTACTAAATTTATTCTACCACTGGCTTTAGCGGGATACCATCCCACACAGCTGACATGCTGTGCTCATCAACTGATCGTGTAAATAAGCTCAGGAAAACACTACAGAAATTACTAGTTTGCTTACTTAGTATGTGTGTGCTTTCATAGACTGGGAGCTATATTCCTCCCATACTCCCTGCAGTGCCTTTGGCTTGGCGTGGTTTCATTGCACTGGGGAGTTTGCAGGTATGTTCTTTCTTAGCGAAGTCTGAGAATTCACCCCCAGCACCTATTACTGTGGTGACGGCAGCATGTCTTTGCTTGGCTTGGTCAGATGTTTGGGGGGCAGCGGGTTGCTGGCAGAGTTGAGCTTGGCCCTGTGCTGGAAAGATTTTAAGACTCAGGCTGAAAGTTGCAGGTAGAGGGATTGCCTCTGTCCCTAAACACATAAGTCTGAATCTGGGTTCAGTCAATAGCACCTCACTGGGTTAAGCTCCTGCGCAGGGATGTAAGAGGAAAGGCGTTCCTTGGACAAGGTATGCCCTGTCCACTCCCTCACTAGCAATCCAGCCTGAGGTTCAAAGAGCAGAGGCAAATGGATGACAGATCTCTCTCCGTCCTGCACAGTTGCTCCTACTCATGTTCTCTGACTGCCTGGGTAGAGCTCGGTGTCCCAAAGCATGCCTTTTTATAACAGCAAACAATGTATTTTGTCTGCTGTGTTCTCTGATTTGAAATTTAATGTACAAATGCATATTGAATTTTAAAATTCAAAACGTTTCTCATCCTTTCTTGCAGGACATTGTGCTGTCTTGCAAGCCAGGCCTGCGGTGACTGAACGTGATAGCATTCTGTAATTTTTGATTGAATAAGTAGACTCTGAAAGTGAAACAAACCTAGTGGCTTCAGTGGAAGGAGTCCATGATCCATGGATCATGATTTTCTGAGGAAGAGACCTTGGCTTCTTTGTCCAAATGCAGCAACTTTTTACTTTAGTAAAAATGTTTGAAGATAGAAAGGGGGGAGCTAAAGAACCTGAAATATAAAGTATTAAATACAAAATAATTTAGCAATAACATACATCTTTGTGTAGTCTTTTTTTACCAAGAAAGAACGTGTCCGTCACATATGATAGTCTTTCAGATAGTATTAGCAGTAGTATAAACTGCTCTTCTGCATAAAAAAGGAAGTGAATTCAAATGGCCAGAGTTGCTGTTGCTCCAAAAATTATCTTTCTTGAAAACTAAATAAAACAGATATACAGAACAGCAAAATAAAAATTTCTTGTCTAGAGGTAATTCTCGCTTGCAGCCTCACAGCTGAAGAATTACAGAGACAGCAGATAGTCTTAGCCACTCAGAGACTGCAAGTTTGCATGAGAGCCAGGCTGCTTTAAATTGTTGCTTTTCAAAGCTTCTCTCCTGGCCCACAGCTGCCACAGACACAGGCTTAGCAGCCTAAGCCAGATTCTCATTAGAGAAAAGGAGTTTACAGAAGGAAAAGGATACACATCAGGGAGAGAACAATATCAGGAATTAAAAATCCATTTACCTGGCAGTATGTGGGTTGATCAAGCTGATGGAGAGAACATTTCTGATTATTTCTTCTTTACCTCCATGTCTGCTCAGGACTTCTTCAAATATCAGGTCGATGAGATCTGGATAGTGTCATACTACCTCAGGAGCTCTTGAGGATCACAAGTCAGCAGAAGCAGCAAATTGTTTTGAGTTCATCTTTATATGGGTGCCTAACAAAAATCTTTTATAGCTACCCCAAAGGGATTGGTAAAAAACTAACTACCACCCCTATATTTTCTCAAGAATCTATTTTTAATCTTGGCATATCATCTTTGTTCCACTGATTTTCTATTTCATTCTCCTTTTGCTTTCTACTCATAATCAGAACACAGTTCTTGGTAATATTAGCAATATTTATTTGGATAAATTTAGACCTAATAATCTGTTTGTACTAAAAATTTGACAACATTCATCATCACTGGTAACTGACCCTTTATGAACTTTTATCTGTGCAAGAGCCGTGATGCTCAGGATCCCTTCAGCCCCAGTTGTGAAAACATACAAAGAATGAAATTGTAACCTTACTGAAGCCAGTGGGAAAACACCTTCTTCAAAGGCAGGGATAAAAGATCACTATTTTGGGAAATGCTGGACATCCATAAATATAAGTGCATATATTATGTCTCTTTTTATACATCACCTTGAGAACTGTGATGCCATCTATTAAAAGAGGCTACAGTACCTGTTATGTCCTCATGGGCTTTTTCCCTTTCCAGCTCCCATTACAGTGCCTTTTAGTAAGTTTTGGAATCTGGATAAATTTCTTACTCTTAGAAGTACTTTATATTTAAGACTTGGAAGTCTTAAATTTCTTAGTCTTTGTAATGTATTCTGCAAAGGAACCATATTCAGCTGGCCGCTGTAGTATCATTACTCCAAGTAAATGTGTGGGCTAAATGAATTGTCAGGCATCAAATAACAAACATAAGCATGCATTTAGACACTGTGGATTTCATACAAATAAATGAGTATGCACTATTCATTCTCATACAGTGTGAACACAGCTTTCCTATATTTCTAAGATTTTTTACAAAGCTTCATGATGGTCTTAATTATTCAGTACCTATTATGAGCCTCCAAGAGTGGAACGAGAAGCGCATTTCCTAGAAATGAAACATGGAAGTGTTCTCTAAGCTATTTTAATGCTAATTCTTGTTCATTTTTTCAGAGCTTGAGCTTTAAAAACCACAACTGTGAAAAGATCAGACCAAACTGAGAAATGTATTTTGGCCATAGAGATGAAATTGTGAATTGGCATTTAATCGTGGGAAGTGATTCTGCAGCAGGTTGTTTTAGATTTTTCAATTGGGGTGAGTCAGTGAGCTTTTATGATAACAAAATTGCACAGTAGGCTTTAATTGTGCATAATTATTGCACTGCATGGTGCAGAGTGCTATATTCTAGGCATTCAACTGCATTCTGTTAAATTTTTTTATTGAACTCTGTGAAGAAGTGTACCTGATGGTATTTGATATATGCTTGTTTAATCTGCTCATGCTTTTTTGTCTTAGGAAAATGAAAATAATTATAATAGAATTTTTTTTCCTTTTTTTTCCCCCCCAGTTTCCAGATGACTAATTATGCTGTATGGGCTACCTATGGGCATCTGCTAAAATTAACTGGAGTCTTATTTCTGATTTCAGCTGCAAGAATCTTATGGAAGGTCTTTGGGGTTTAGGAGTATAACTTTAAATAAGACAGGGTTCAGGGTTTTTTGCATTCATCTGTGCATTCTTAAGGCTGAATGATACTTGGTGGACTTTCATCTTGTTACTTCAGTAATCTGTAGGTGTTTCCAATTTGATTATTTTTCTTTCCTGAGTATTTTATGTCTGCTGGATCTGACCAGTGCATCCAGCTAGAACACAGCCTGTGATTCAGGATAAGGAAAATTTTATTTCCCCCTCTATAAGTAAGTAAAACATTTTTATCACTGTGGACCTAGTGATTTTGAAACCCTGTTGTACTTTGTTTTTTCTCCTGCTAAGCTTTCAAGTTGTCAGGAGTGATATGATTGTTTCCCATCTTTTCACCAATAATGGAACCCAGGCCAGCACTCTGTTGCTCTCATGAATTCAGTATCACAGCTCTCAGTCATCAAAAAGCCTTTATGATGTTTCTGGGATGTGACATTTCTGTGGAAAAACAGCTTTGGGTTCGGGGCTTGGGTTTTTTGGGAGGATGAAAAAGTAGTCTGATATTACTGTAATTACCACAAGATTCTGTAGTTGTCTTTCCCTGCCAGGGATGAAAGTACTGTATAACAAACAGTAGCTCTAGCAGATCTTTATCCTATCTGTATTGATGAACTTGCCGTTGTTATAACGTAGACAACAAACCTCACAATAGTCCTCTTTCTTGTTAGCATCTTCCAGCATGGCAACTTCTGTAGCTGGCCTCAAAGAACAAACCCCAGGAAGAATGAATTTTGATTGCACCACTGCAAAGCCTTTTTTGTTCTTCATGTTTGTATAGTAAAACTGAAGTAGCAGGAAGAAGCTTCATTTTTTTAATCATCTATTCTGTATTATTCCAAGACATTCTGAAGAATATTGTTACAGGTGGGGTTAAGCCAGGCAGGGATTTTTTCCCCCTTCTGGCCTTTTTACCTACACTTATACCTGGTGATCTATATAATTCAAAAGGAACATGTGAAAATTTCTCTAATGGCTTTACAGTTCTTTCCGTAAGAATGTGTGCATTCAGGAACAAAGCAGGATCGCTGGCATCCCACCCTACTCTGAACTGTTGAATTTTACCAGGGAGGTGAGCAGTGTCTCTAGCTTTTATAATTTCTGCTTCACTACTTATATCAATGGGAAGTAACTGTGCAAACATAAAGTCCTGTGTGATGCCTGCCTTCCTACGGTGCTCTCAGCCAAGAGCGCAGAGAGAATGTGCCAATGTGACGCCCATCTACAAGAAGGGCCGGAAGGAGGATCCGGGGAACTACAGGCCTGTCAGCCTGACCTCGGTGCCGGGGAAGATTATGGAGCGGTTCATCTTGAGGGCGCTCACAAGGCATGTGCGGGACAACCAGGGGATCAGGCCCAGCCAGCACGGGTTCATGAGAGGCAGGTCCTGCTTGACCAACCTGATCTCCTTCTATGACCAGGTGACCCGCCTAGTGGACGAGGGAAAGGCTGTGGATGTGGTCTACGTGGATTTCAGTAAGGTCTTTGACACCATCTCCCACAGCATTCTCCTAGAGAAGCTGG
>NW_008794155.1:4973753-4982143 GCF_000699145.1 Aptenodytes forsteri | reverse complement strand
TCGATGATCTTAGAGGTCTTTTCCAACCTCAATGATTCTATGATTCTATGATTCTATGAGAACAGACACCTCTGTGGGAGGGTGAGGGGTAACTGTTGATAGGAACTGTGAAAGGAAACATTTAAACACATTTTAAGACCCTTCTCTTCTTTATAGGCACTAGCTGTTAAGTGGGGTCTGATCCTCAGTTAAATAGGGTCATTTTACAATATGGCAGGTTTGAATGTTTATTTACGTCAAAAGCCATTGCACTTCCAGAGATAATCAAGTCTTTGACGATGTGCCATAGAACTGCATCAACTGTGATGCTTCAGTCTGGTGTTTTGTTTTGTTTTGTTTTTTAAAAAAACAGTTGGTGTTGGGGTTTTTGTTTCCTTTTTCCTTGGTTTAGTTTTTAAGGGACAGGAGAAGGAATGAGCAACAATAAAAAGGAAGAAATTCTTACTGATTCTCTTACTGCCTTAGAAGACAATTTGGATGTAGTCCCAGATTATACATCTGCCCCTCTAATGTACTTCTGAAATAATATTAATACCAAATCAGACATCTGTGTGCTAGATGTGTTCAGCTGCTCGTGAGTGTGCTGCTGCTGCTGCATCTGCAGAGAACAGCCTGAGCTTCTTCCTGTGCTTAGCAAGGAATGGCAAGAGGAAAGAGCAGCCTCCGTGCCGGGGCTCATCACCCAATTCAAAAAGGTCTGTTTGGCATTTCACTCCAGTTTTCATCCTGCTTGCTCTAGCACCCATAATGTTCTCTAGCTCACATCCAGAGTTAGGTTATGCTTCAGAATTACAAAAGCAATTAAAATAAAAATGTTTTCTCAATGTATTGTTAACTGGACAGATGCCAGCATTGAGGTCCTGATGGAACTCTGGTGGGAGGTCAAGGCAGTTTTTCCATGCAGGGTTGAAGCCTGAAATGGAGAAAATTGCAATGGCCTGGCTGCACCAGTTACTCAGGCATACTCCTCTAACTGTTCTTAGCCAGTACGGTTAAATTAATTAAATTTACTTAAACACTTGCAGCCTTTCAAAGACAGCTGAAGCTTTTTTGCAGCTCAGGTGAAGTTACAGGCTGGGGCAGGATAGTGAAAAGGTTCACCATCTTTATTTATTCATATAAATGTATTTATATTTTTGTGTTTTGCTAATACTTCTAACTATAAACTAGTCCCAGAGTGGAAAGACCCATTTATATTTGACATCTTTTGTGAGATAGCTTCATTTACAATGTAGGAAGAAAACTGATATTCAATAGGTCCCTCCTTTCAGGTTCCTTTTCCAAAGACTTCATTTATAGGTTGCCAGGTAACCAGAAGTCTTTGACTTTTAAATAATACTTCATACAGGTACAAAAAGTGAGATTTTTCTAGAGCTGAAATGGCAAGAACTATCTGAAAAGAACAGTAGTCTTAGCAAATGCCTATGGAGCTGACCACTGATATGCACGCACACAAATGTGAAAGAAGCAATTTGCTAAACTCTTCAGTGGCTGTATGGATCCAATTTCAAGTACAGACAGTGTGTATTTTCCTAGCCGATTATTAAATTGAATCTGCATACTCTTACTTAAGGTCATATTGCTGTTCAATAGGTAAATCGTATTCTTCATCTCCTCCTGGACAACCAGGTGTGTGCTGCTCCCAGTCTGCTTTTGCTTCTCCGCCGAGTTGGCTAGGTTTTCTGCAGTATGGAAGAGAGGGATAAAAAAGAAAAGGGTAATTAAAATTGTTGGCATTAACATGACCAGCCAAATGTCCCTAGAGGACAATGGCAGCTCTTCCTTTCTCCTTCTTCTACCTTCACCTTAGAAGAAGAAGCCCAGTGCTGTGGATTACCCAGGTTCACTCACGGAGCTGGAAGAAACGCGGAGAGCCCCAGAAAGAGCTTTGTTGAGGAACTGCTAGTTTTTCAGTGATCTACAAGGCTATGGCTCGGTTACCATTTAGGTAGTTACCTTATTCTAAGGATCTAATCCAATATAAGTCGAAGTTAAACATGTGCTTATTACTGCCCTATGCTAACTGGCATCAGTGAGAGGATGCAGTTGATTTTAGCTGTAATCCCGTGTAACTAAAGCCCCCCAGTCCTGACTGTGGGTAGGGGCAGGAGAGGTCAAGCTGGGACTGGAGCCTGGGGAACAGGATCTTTATGGATCTCAAAAGTTGTTGGTGTGGCCAAAGACAGAATCAACTTTCACAGCAGTTAAAGTTGTGACAGTGTGGAGCTAGCCTTAACAGCAAGAAGCTCTTGCAATGGGATTGCTAGAAGACTCTTCTTGCCCTAACTGGCTTTGTGGTGAATCTTGCACAAGAGCAGCTTTTGGTCTGCATCTTGCTGCGGTGAGTCCAAGGAGCAGTTCGCCTGCCTCGGAGTGATTCCCTCTAATTCTTGCCTCTCTCTGATGTTTAGCAACAGGTCAGGAGTTGCGGTGCAGCCCTGTTGGCAGGGAGCTGCCCTGAGACCAGTATCTTGTTTCATACAGTTCCCCGAGAGTCCCAGTGTGGCAACAAATTTCAGTTCTTACTTGACCAGCTTTGAGTTTAAGCTCTCCATGCAACAACATCTTTCCTTTCCCTTTAAAGTCTGGGTTTTGAAAGTTTTCTTTTTCACGGTATTTTTACTGTGGAGATACTTCTGAGGTCATTGTGAAATATCTTACTCAAACATTCAAGCCAAATCAATTCTATATCCAGAACTTTGTCATGGCAGTAATGTATTAGAACAACTTAATAAAATGTTTATATCAATGTCTGAAGTTCACAGTAATCTGAGAGTGTGCAATGACATCTGTAGGATAAGTTATACAGCTCAGCTCTGAAACATGACCATGGTACAAAGTATATTGTTTGGAAATCTACTGTCGGAGATGAAATCCAGCTTTGCAATTTTTGCTTCAGAATTTACACTGACAACTTCTTTATCATATGTGAGAGACACTTGCATGCCATCCTTTAGGCATTCCAGTCCAATCTGAGTACTTCAGGATCAAAATTGGTGCAGAAAACACAGCCCGTGTACCATTAAAAACAGCCAGGCTTTTCCTAGCAGCATGCTTATGTTAGCTATTCAGATAAGGTAAAACTGATAACACATTTATCAGGTGTTTTGCTACGTCTGTCCTTCTGATGACGTGCTCTGAAATTATAGCATAAAGACTGCAGGTTTATTTCAGCAGAACCCAAAAGTCTTAACCCTTTATTGCTGCAAAAGCACACAACTGTCCCTATAATCAGCCTAAAACAAGACAACAGAACACAGAGAAGATTCCTTCCACACAGAGTCACTGCACTTCTTGGGTAACAGATTACCCATTTTCGTAATAGGTTACCCATTTGTACCTCAGTATATGTTTATTTATATATGTCAAACTAGGACTAGTTTAGTAACATAAATTTGGCATCCATGGCCTGCATTTCTGTTTGCATTCCTACCAAAACCCAGTAAAAAACCACAGATATACACCTCCCAAAAGTACCAAAAAGCCTACATCAAAACTAATACCTCAGTTTGCTAAAATTGCAAATGGAAGTGATTCATCTCTTCCAGATACTGGCTTCCTACTGTTAGTTCAGGAATAGTAAGGAGATGTGGGGGAGCTGGAAAAGCTCACTTCAACAGGTTTTTTTCATTCATTATTCAGTTGGGGTTGGACCCAAACCTGTCAAAGAATTATTGCAGTTGCTTGTGGTAGGATTGTAGTATCCAGCCCTTTACTACGCAGACAGAGAAAAGAAGAGCTTAGAAACGGAATAAGGCCATGTGATGCAATGGAATATTCCAGTCAAATCACAGCCAAATCCTTCAGACCCTACTCAAGTGTTAGGCTGTTTCCCGGTGAAGACAGCAAAATTGTTTGTAATGACTCAGAAACGTTCAATGAAGTTTCTTGGTCGATATCACAGAAGGATGACTAAAACAAGTTTAAATCAGCAGACTTGGATGTTTTACACTCCACAACACTGAAAAGAGGATTTTTAAAAGGGCATGCCTGGCCTTGTGATGCTTCTTTTAAATCATGAAATGCGGGGTAAAATAGCTAATGTAATAATATATTCCAAAGACTTAAAAAATTTGACATGGGTAAGAAACTATACTCTTAGCCTTATGTCAGTCCTGGGCAAAATAATGGAAAAGTTAATAAGGGGTTTAAATGATAGGGATTCAAAGGACAGAAATATGATAAATGTTAATCAGCACAGTTTTTCTGAAAAATATAGCTTATGCAGCAAACCTGATTTTGAATGAGATTATAAATGTGTTGATAATGGTGGTTGTGTAGATTTTGATAATATTTTCCGTATATTCTGATGAAAAATTTTGCATTCTACAGCGTCAGTGAAACATGCATTACGAATGAGCTAATGGATAGATCTCAAAAATGAGATATCATTGGCAATTATTACAGAAGTCTTAAAGTGCTCTAGGGAGGTTGGTTTGGGGAAGCTTAAACAAAATGTGGCTCAGATGATAGACTGAGCAGCTAGGGCTAATCAAGGACTGGAGCCAGGCATCCCCTCTGGGAATCAGAAAAACTTGGATGTATTTCAAACATCTGAAACTACTGGACATTTTCATCAATGATCCAGCTGCAAATACATGAATTAAAGCCTGGGGCAGTGTTGCAGGATGAGGGTAGGGTATCCCAGTTTGCTGTATAGATTATTTGGTAATCTGAGCCCACGCACAAAATGCAACCAATGCAAAAAGACAAGCTATAGAGGACATATTAGCAGAAGAGAGAATTTCCTGGAAAACAGCAACTTTAAAGATGTTTTAGGAGATCAAGTGAAATTCAATGCAACTTGTCAATGTGATACTGTAGCAGAAAGAAAGAGGAGGAATAAAGAACCACAAGCTGAGGAACAGCTGATAGGACTAAGAAGGTATCTCCCAGGTGTACCATCCTGGTAAGACTAAATGCAATAATGCTTTTTGATGTGAAACCCTAACTTCAAAGATGTAAAAAGCTGGATTCCATGTAGACAACAAACAAATATGACTAGAGGGCCAGAGGTAGCACCTTGATATAAGGCAGAAATAATAAGAAAGACCACACATAGGTGACAATACATAGGTGACAGGGATAGACTATAAGTGCTTTTTCAAGGGCTGTTTAACTTAGAGTCACAACAAGAACTAGTGTCTGGAGGCAAAAATCAAACAAGTACAAATGAGAAACTGTACTCACATTTTTAAGGAACTACAAAAAGAAATGTTGGTGTCTTAATCTCTTGAGGTCTTCAGGTTAAGAAGGGTATAGATATTTTAGTCGAACAGAAGCTAATGTACTCACTGCAGGCGGACTGGGTGATTGTCATGGGATCCAACTAGCCTGTTCACTTCTGATCTTAAATGTAATGAACCTACGAATGAAAAAGCAGAGCTTTCATTGAAGACAGTTAAATTTTGCCTAGAGAAGTACTGCAGCATAATTCCAGGTTTTTGAAAATTGAACAAAGTTCTTGGTTCTGAATACAAATCCTGCCTTACAGTGTTGCTGTTTGCACACATCACAGAATTCTTGAGCTATTTAATCCTCATTAGTGAAGCATTATTAATCCACAACACTGAAGGACAGGAGGTATAATTTAGAGAAATCCTTATGGGAAGGATCTCGTAGGAGATAAAAAGGAATTACAGTGTTTCCATAGACTAGTAACAAAAATCATGGCTTCTAATGCAGTTATTTTTTAATATTGCAAATTTAAAATTCTGTGGAAGAGTTTTGGTTTCCTATGGGTGCTATAGGGTTAGGGAGTAATTTTCATTTTTAACCTGTGTTATATCTAACCTTGGTCTATGGGATTCCCATCTTTTGTGTTCCATAAGGCTTTCCAGTACTGTAATGTGTTAGAGAATCACTGAACTGTTCAGCTCACTACCTTGGGATTATTTTCTTTTATACTCACTAGCAGTTTAATCTGTCAAAAACAATTATTAAGCAATTTGTAACATAGTAGAGACGTAAATGGTCTCAAAAAGCTTATGACTGAAAAAAAGAGCAATGACTTGCTAGAGCTCCCATATTTGTAGAAATCTGTAATAACTTGTTTCCCAAAGGTCAGAATACTTGAAAAGAATTTGGAAGGTTAGAATATTTGGAAATTATCCATCTGGATTTTTGATAACCTCTCTACTGAGATAAACATTGCCATCTTGTGCAATGGCCACCTCTTCGCTGTGGAGCAGGTGCAGCCTTCCTCACACAGAAGGCCTTGCAAAGACAGTAGTGCCTTCAGCTGTGCAAACTGGTATCAAACGGAGTTGTCACTCCTGGTCAGCTCATGGCCGTATTAGACAGGAGTGCTCTTAACAGAAACCCTCATGTTTGCACTAACTGAGCCAGATCCACCATGAAAAACAATACAGCCGTGTCAGTATGGCACTCCAGAGGCAGGGCTTTTTCCCCCCACTTCCTCTCAGCATTTAAAAACAGAGCTGACCCCTCTGTCCACCCCATAACACATCCCAGGAGAAAGAGGGAAGAGCTTTATGGCTACCCACTCAGGGAGAGAGAGAAATCCCTCTGCATGTGGGAGTTGCTGCCTATGTTTCTGGCAGGCATTGTGGAGAGGAACATTTCTCAGGGACACATCCCAAGTCCCCTGAGAAGGATGTGCCTCCCCTCAGTTTGAAAAGCTGGATCTGTCATTTCTCACAGCTTAAGAGTAAGAGATACAATGCCTTGGAAACAGCAGTCTCCATGAGCGATGCTGCAATCAAAGTGGAAATGAAACAATGCTGTTTTACACAGCACAGTCACAGAAAGGGTACAGGTGTGATACTATATTCCAAAATGTTTCAGTGTGGGAGGCAAATTATCTTAGTCAATAACAGCAAAGTGAGCAAATAAAAGAGCCTGTATTTTCACTTAACAAAAGGAAATGGCTGTTTTGATCACATTTAGTGCTTCCTCAGCTCCTTCTCGCTGGATTCATCCCATAGTGGTGTTAGAGACATAAAGTACTTACATTTAATACTGACATTTATTTTTACTGCAGCACTACATAACTTCCAGAGCCTCCAGTCTGGGGCTTCCTACAACCCCTGCAGTCAGGCTTGACCTCAGTGTTGGTAATATGAGACTTTGCCATTTCAGGACACAAACACCAGGCAGAGCCCAAAACAGGAGAGAAACCTCAGCCTGTAGGAGTCTCTTACTGCAAGTCTGTTGAGCATTGTCTAACATAGAAGATAACAATTATTCTCTGGCACCCACCGAGCCTCAAGCCTGTTTCTTGGTTTGCTCACTCTTATTTCCTTTCCTTTACCACGTTATGTGTACATGTATCTCACCTAGGAGAGGAGGATGTTCATGAAACTGCACTATCCTACCCACTTCAGGGTTTCTGTGTGAAAAAGTGGTCTTTCGCTCTGTCTCTCTAAGCTAGTCTTGGGTACAGATCCTCTACCAAGGATTTCTTTTGGAGATGAGTGCTGAAAATTGGAGTGCTGTTTAAGTCCTGCACAGCCTCCAGAGCTTCACTGTAGCTGCAAAGTCCCTGAGTCAATCATTCATTTGGAGACCTCTGTGCAAGTCTCACACAGATTTTGCAAATGTGTTTTTAAACTTACACGTAGACAAAACCCAAGACCGACTCTAAAACTTGCAACCACCTACACACAAAACACTTCCTAGGAGACCTTCCTGCCTCAGCACCCTTTTAGGATTTCGATTGCTATTTTGCAGTTGCAGGTTTCTTTCTTCCTAGACAGTCTTTTCTTCCTCTGGGTAGTACACAAATCTGAGTTAAAACTTTGTATTTTTACAAATTCCAGTTCCTTCTTTCTGGGTAGTATCTGGATATAATATCTGGAGAGACTATTCTTTCTAGGATAGTGTCTCCAGATAACTTCTACTCCTTCTCAAATGTTTATTTAGGAGCAAACCAGGCAAAGTCCATCCTGGAAGAATTATTTCCTTTGGCCTAGAGCCAAGTCTTTTATCTATTTCAATGGATGTCCTGTAAAACTAATGACTCTTGAGCAGTCTATATTGCTAGCTGTTTTCTGCGTGCAATGATTCTTCCTGATAGCTCTTAAGTCAAAGAGAAGTTAAGACTGGAAGCTACAATAACAAAGAAAAGTCACCCAACAGTTGGGCAATCAAAGTAACATTCACAAAACATGTGGGATATATCAGCTGATATATATACAAAGATTGGATTTGTCTCACTTCCCTTTACATGCTGTCTCTACAGTGTAGATATTACAGCTGTTATTTGTGCTAGGAGCCCTTTTTGTCAACAGAGAGAAATAGGAACTCCTGGGGCTGCAGGCATATTTTAAACATCTTCTTTAGGATGGCATCAATCAGATCATAGAATCATAGAATCATAGAATCATTGAGGTTGGAAAAGACCTCTAAGATCATCGAGTCCATCCGTC
>NW_008794155.1:4971317-4972676 GCF_000699145.1 Aptenodytes forsteri | reverse complement strand
GTTTTGCTGCCCCCCTCCTTACTTCACCAAGAAGCGAGAATTCTATCATTTCATGGTCGCTAAGCCCAAGACGGCCTCCGACCACCACATCTCCCACCAGTCCTTCTCTGTTTGTAAACAGCAGGTCGAGCGAGGCACCTCCCCTAGTAGGCTCACTTACCAGCTGTGTCAGGAAGTTGTCTTCCACACACTCCAGGAACCTCCTAGACTGCTTCCTCTCTGCCGTGTTGTATTTCCAGCAGACGTCCGGGAAGTTGAAGTCCCCCACGAGAACAAGGGCTAGCGATTGAGAAACTTCTGCCAGCCGCTTATAGAACGCTTCATCCGCCCCTTCTTGGGGGCGGATCCCCTTAGATCTTGGTTCCACTGAGGAAGATCTTCACTGACATCAGGCAATCCTGGAGTGATGGTGTCAGATGTCAGAGCAGGCCTTGTGGCAGCAGGTTGGCATTTACAGCTGTTGAAAGCATGTATTTTTTTAGTAGGAGTAGTATGCCAAGGAACAAAGATAGAAACTATTGTCAAGAGGGGAGGGAATGAGGGGGAGAGAATTAGAGATTCAGAGAGCAAAGAGAAAAAAGTGATAACTAAAATATTTTCACATGAACTTTATATAATTCATGCTTCAAAAATTATATAATAGCAGTTGGTTTGCTCCAGACAAAGGAGTTTCTATATTTTTCCAAAGCAGAAGAGTTCTACTTACCTGTTATGGGAAGTCACAACAATTTATTGATTCGATATATGTACTGATAGGTAGTCCTGTTTGTACTTTAACAACCACCTGGACAGAATATGGTACCACATAAACACAGGTGACAAAAACATTGAAAAAACAGTTTGGGATCCCATTTCCTATTTATTTCCATGTTCAGTTTCAGGATTTGGATCTGTAGGACAGTGACCAGCCACTTCCTATGTCAATGTTTAGTAGAAGAATTTCAGAAGTAAAGGAAGTTACACAGATAAAGTAAGCCTAACTGCATGCCCAAAGCAAACGAGGAACCCCACACACACACTGTCCAGGGACATGAGAAATAAGCATTGCAAGTGTGCTGGTTTTGGCTGGGATAGAGTTAATTTTCTCCATAGTAGCTAATATGGGGCTCTGTTTTGGATTTGTGTTGGAAACAGTGTTGATAACACAGGGATGTTTTAGTTACTGCTGAGCAGTGCTGACACAGAGTCAAGGCCTTTTCTGCCTCTCACCCCACCCCACCAGCGAGCAGGCTGGGGGGGCACAAGAAGTTGGGAGGGGACACAGCCGGGACAGCTGACCCCAACTGACCAGAGGGACATTCCACACCATATGACGTCATGCTCAGCACATAAAGCTGGGGGAAGAAGAAGGAAGGGGGG
>NW_008794155.1:4928280-4970957 GCF_000699145.1 Aptenodytes forsteri | reverse complement strand
ATCCAACCAGAGGAGAGTGAGTGAGTGGCTGTGTGGTGCTTAGCTGCCGATTGGGGTTAAACCACGATAGCAAGCAACACAAACGTTAACTCCTAGGTAAAGTGTGTGCTCTAAATTTAGATCAGCTCACTTCCACATTTGTTTGTTATATATTTTCTTTGCTTGACTTACATTTACCAATATAGTACTAAATTGCCAAATAGTGCCATTACACTGTTAATATTTGCCTCTGCATTTCAATGACAGCTAAAATGCAGTGAAGAAAAAATGCAATCCTCCCATGAGTCACTACCGACCTGGTGGGGAAGTATGCCACTGCCACAGAGTTAATTCATTGCTCAGTCTAAGTGGAGGGCAGGAGACACACAGAGCTGCTGGGGACTGGTGGGGAGCAGTTTCACTGTGCCCACAGGGCCCTGACATGAGGCAGTGAGCCTTGCTGAGCCTTTACTGCTTGTCACTCCCCAGCCAGGGTCTCCTTTAAGGGCTGCTCCAGATCTCCACGCCGTCTTCCCTGTCCTCAGGCTGTGATTCAAGGCTCTCCGGGCTCGCTTCCCCAGTTGCCTGCGTGGCAATGCTTTTGCTGTGACTGGTGTGCATGGGACTTTGCATCAGACCCAGTGTGCTGCTGCTAGCTCAAGATGGCAGGCTGGTGACCTGGAGCGAGGCTGAAGCCTAAATCATTCAAGCACTGATTGTCCTCCAAAGCTTTCTCAGGTTTCCCCAGCTACTGTGTGCCGGGGTGGAGGAACAGCCTAACATGCAGCAGCACAGAACACCTGCCCCAAGAAGCCCTGGTGATATGCACCAGCATGAGGACAGCAGGAATGAGAACAACTTGGGTTAGTAATTGGAGTCTGGTGGTTCAGTTGGACAGTGACTGAAGGTTCAGTGTTTCACAGAGCTGCGGTGATGGCATACCCTGGAGCCAAAACTCCTGAAATTCACCTAGTGTTTTCCCTGAGAACAAGAACTGAAGCCCTGCATTCTGACCAAATTTCAGCTCTGTCAGATTTTACGTTTTACTTAGAAAACCATTTTACTTAGAAACCCAGATTCCCTATACTCACAAATTACTATGTAATGTTAATTGCCCCGCTCTACCCAGAGGTCGCTGCACCATTGCAGCAACAGGTGAAGCACTCTGCCTTTTTTTACAAGCTATTTAAAATTGAATTTGTTGAAGGTCCTGCAAGGACCTTCCTGCAAGGAAGGAACTATATAATGGTAAAATATAAGTTCCTTAAAGTGAGAAGTTGGATATTTTGAGCCTTGGCATCATGTATGTATTGTAAATGAGAAAGAACAGGGTGGCAAAAGTGCCCTTGCTATGGTGACATGCTGCTAGGACTCCTTAGAAGCAGGTCAAAAAGCTGTCATTAGCTTGCTTCAGGCTAAACTCCATCAACTGAGTTTTGAAGAGAGGCAAAATGATTCTGTAATAGCTCAGCTGGGCACATGAGTGCAAGTCCTGATGGTGATGAGATGGCAAGCACAAGAAGGAAGCAAGGAGATATTTTTTTTGCTTCTCCTTGCAAGAGTAAAGCTTAATATTGCTGTAAAGAGATTTTTCAGGAGACCAAGAGTGAACCATCAACATTTTTTAGAAGATTCCCAGTTGGTTTGTTAGCAAACAAAGAAGAGCGTGTACTCTGAATTGCAGTGTTTTGGCACCTGCGTGTGACAGCCATGTCCATAGATTATTGACCTTGCAGATTCATAACAAAAATTGCAGAGAATTCAGACTGTGAGAAGATGCATTTTTACAGAAGTTCTTTCTATCTGGTAACTTTAAGCAACTAGTTACATTCAGAGAAAGAAATCTGAAGTTTTTTTCCAGGGCAATAGCATAACAACATCCAAAAGGATGAACCTCTGTTAAAAGATGGGTTGGAAAAGTACACTGCATGTAAGAGTTTTACTCGGCAGCTTAAAATATGGCATAAAGAACTAAGTATGCTATTAAACAGGAGCTTTGAATTGTATTTTGAAGCCATTAACATCTATTTGGACAAGACAGTTCAGAAGTTACACAGAGAAAAATGAGATTTGACTCAGTGTGCTGGGGATTGTGCCCCAAGGCTCACAGAGGTGATTTCTTGAACCAGATGTTGTGCTTTGGTGCCACTGTGCTTCAGATAAAGGGGAGTCTGACTGGATTATTTCAGGAAATGCATTCAATACAGTCAATTCATGATTATTGAGACCTGGGCTTAGCATATGTGTTCATTTTGGTTTTAAGTTACAGCTCCTTTGTCAAGCCTGGGATACAAATAAACTCATTTCCTTTGGCGCCTCATTCCCAAAGGATGCAAAAAGGACCACATCGTTTCAGGGGGAGACTTGCTCTACTTGTTTTTCCCAGCCTGTCTAATCAGCTTCTCTCCATTTGGGGCCACAGCTGCCGGCCTTCTTTTGGCCTCCTAACAGCTACTGCAGTGTCAAGGGACAGAGAGAAGTGCATCTCTTTCTTTACTCCAAGAGTGGAAAATTAACCCTTTCACTTTCTTGCCAGGAGAGTGCACTCCCACCTAATCACAGCAATCCACAGACCTCCTAGTGCATTTGGTTTACTTCAGACAATGCTGTAATTGAGTGAAGGCTTTGAACAGCTTTAATATCTTTAATTTACCAAGGTGATCAGAAAGCAGGTGGTGTATTGTTCAACAATTCCAGATATGACTAAATACAATAATTATGTGTTTTGGCGCTGTAAATGTGTTTTAATTATTATGAATTAACGTCAGTTAAAACCGCCAGAGCAACTAGTGAAGAGCTGTGTAATGCATTTCTTGCTCTGTAGTCTGTATGCTGCAGGTCATGTGAGGAAATTAGCCGAAATCCAGCGTACTGGTTAGGAGGCTCAGGTGTTGCATGGATTTTCTGTATCTTGGATAAACCATTTAGTCTCACTGTCCCCAGTTTCTTCTCATGTTGCTTGCCAATTTGTAAAATACACTGGAAGTAGTGAAGTGCTTTGACATATTTATTTAGATGGAATGATTTGGAGCAGAGATCGCTTTTTACTGTGTATCCTGGAAGCACATTTGAACCCCCCTTCTCTATCCTCCAGATAAGCAAACACTCACAAGATGATATTCCAGGAGGATGGCATTACAGCAGGTAACACTGCACATTGTTAAAAAAAAGATGCCAGCTTTCCATATGTCACCTTTCTAGAGGTAATCTAATTAGATTAGAATTCATTATGGATATGCAGGTTACAACGCACATCCATTGCCCAGATTGCATAACCCAGTCTCACGTTGCCAGAAGAAAAGGAGCCAAGCAGTTAACAGCACGATGGTTGTTAGACTGCGTTGCCCAAAACCAAACTCTTAGGGAAATTAAGAAGAAATAAATGTCAGAAATGACTTGTACTTATTTATGTTATTAACTATCGTCATAATCTTCCAAAGAAGAAAAATATAATTCAAGAATAACCAGAAGAATACAAAGGGATCTTAACAGTAAAGAAGAGGCTTGCTAGATTTCAGAAAACAGAAAGAAACCTTCAGTTATCTGAATGCAGTCTTTAATTATTTAAATTTTTAATGAAAAATAATTTTAAAAGCCAACATGAGTGGTCTCACGTAAATCAATTTCTTAAAACATTTGAAATCATTTGGACGCCTCACTTTCATCTGTGTTATTTCTTCCTTTTATTCCCACAGCACCTTCCCCTCTGCCTGTGCAGATCAGAGTAGCTGCCTTCTGCAGAACAGCAATCTCATTTTGTTTACCTTGTGTTTCAAAGAGAATTGAACAAGCCCAGGATTTGCCTTCTCTAAACAAATACTGACAAGACAAAGGTATCACAGCTATTCTAGGGACAAGAGGTTTGTTGAGACGAAGAACGGTAAAGACTGGCAAGAAAAAAAAGTCAATGTGTTTTTATCTGAAAGAAAAGTTAACCCTTTTCACAGCCTCATTTTCTTTGCTTTTGAGATAGCTCTCCTTTTTAATTTAAGTTTTAGAGTTTTTCAGCTAAAGGAAGCAAGAAGCGAGGTATTTTCTTTGTTCCTGTCAAGTAGCTTGAACAGTTTGGGAACAGAAACCAGTCAGAGCAGTGTGATTAGCGTAGCCAATTAGTGTGGATTTGCATATTCACAACACGGCTATTGAGAAATAATTCTGCAGAGATAACGCAAGTGTGGCAATGCCTGTCTGCCAATCAGAGCACCCTGGCTCCCGTGCTATATGGTAATTGAGAAATAACCATAGAGCGATTCTGCAGATTGGGCACCCCGAGCCAATCCACGCGCTGGCACTATGCAGCTAGGGAAGAAAGTGCATTTGTAAGGCGGTAGCAATACGATACCCCTGCACACTGGAAAAGGTTAATCTACAATCCATTTACCTAAAATGCAACAGCATCTGTCAAATGAGTTTATTCTTCCAAGATTCATGCTAGCTACAACTTGTGCTAACTGCCACTTTTGGGGGCCCAACCTCATCAGGAGTTTGGGGGACTTGGCTTTTAATGAGATGGCAGTTGGCCAAGGACTGAATGCCTTGCAGCCTCTCCTGCCCTTCAGCTCAGCCAGTGGTCCATGGGCATGGCGGGGTGCTAGATGGTGCACTACACAAAGTGCAGGAGGTGTGCTTTGCGCAATGGCCTGAAGGACGGGCGATAAAGCTCTGCTTTCTTCTGCCCCAAAAGGCCTTTCACCAGGGTGTTATCCAAGGACCAGGCAAGAAAGCAAACAGCCCTTCAGGAAACCTTGTAGACTCTGTTGGATAATAAACTGGGGCGGATGATCACAGCACCTTTATTATCTCTGAAAGTGAAAAATCACCTTATATAGTACAGCGACAACAATCCGTGCTCCATCTCAATGTTTCTCTGCCTCGCACCACTTGTCATCTCTTACCAACAACTGCATTGCCGCAAGCGTTCAGGTGATCATGACTGTGGCCGAGCGGGTGGTGCGCAGAGCCAGCTGCCACCCTGTGCCCATGTAATCTGCATCTTCAGGATGCTCTGTTTTCTTACCAAGGGGCTGACAAGTGATTGGCTGCAGTGTGCAGCATCCATGTGTGCTGATTTTAGAAAGCAATGTGGTGATCTCTATCCTTAGTGTTCTTGACTCCGCTTCGGTGCTGGGGGCTGAAGTCATGGTGTGCAATTGCAACAAATTGGGTCAGGAGGGACTCCCTGGAGCGTTCTCCCAGGTACAACTACACAGGCCACATTCACTTTCAAAACTGCTAAGGGAAAGGCAACAACACAAAAATTAACTTGTGGTACTCACTGCTACAAGATATCGAGGAAAACTTAACAAAATCCCTAAAATTAGACCATTACACAAATCATAAGTTTATAAACTGGTATCACATCCACCAGGGTAAAGACTATGAGCTCTCAACCTCCATGCCACAAAGAGGCATTAAGCACATTTAGTTGGGGAGAAATGTCTCCCTCCAGGAAGATATATTTTTTTATAATCACCCATGATAAGAGATTTTATACCTGTCTCTGGAATACTCACTGCTGGTTTATCTAGTCCAGTAACCTATGTAAGATTTTTTTTTAATGGTCTCAGACTATGAGTATCCACAATTCTGCCTTTCCTTCCTATCCCCTTTGTGGCACCAGCTCTTTATTAGAAAGTTAATAAACTTTGTGTATGTTCTAAAGATAATATTGAAAACTGCAAAATTGTGTTCTGCATTTTATAATTGGTGTGGAAAAAAGGGGGAGATCTAATCCTATTGGGCCTTCTCTCTCTTTTGCTCTCTCTCTCCCTTTTTCCCTTTTGATTGTAAGCAGCAAATTTTAATTAGCTTCATTTCCACAATTCAGTCATGCATATGTAATCTTTGTTCACACTTTTATAAAGTAAAATTAAGTGAAAGAAATTGGGTAATAATAGAAAGCTTGTCTGAGCAGAACAAATGTGAATTATCAAACATAAGGAAAGATGACTGGAACTACAGGGCTTGAAGTTGTGCAAGGTTTGAGGTGATTTTTCTGAAAGAGGAATGCATAAATAATGCATAGAAACAGGTCCTGATTATCCTGTTTTGGGCATCTTTTGTTCATTATATACTTGGGCTGCTGAGGTACAGTGATAACCACTGAATGTGAGGAGACTGCTTAATAACAGCTTTCTAATGTTTCTCTTTTATCATGAGCTGAAAGTGTCACATGAGCTTGTCTAGTTAATAAAAATCACTTTGTGAACCCACTGTTCTTAGATTTGGTATTGGAGCAGATCACTGTACTGGGCCTCTCTCTTGATTATAGCTGCAAAAGCTGTTCTGCCATTTTGCATTGTAATTTAAAGGTTTCCTAATCCATATACACACCCTCTAATTAAATGTTTCCAGGGGTTACCTTGGGAGCCTTCAGTGCTATGGTTTGAAACTAAAACTAAAGAGTGCATGAAATTCGTTCCCCTTGGGGTGAGACACAGGAGGGGGGAAGTACATTTTCATCCCCTGCTACTCCAGATTATTTGAAAGCATGAGCATGATCGAGATTACTAACTAACTTCATTATTTTTGTTATCTAACATGAGAAGATGGAAATTTAAAGGGAGACAATTGATGTGTCTAAATCTAGAAATCAGCTTATTTTATAACTTCTGAGAAGACTCTTTACAGAGTAAACAGTTACTTTAAGAAGCTACCACTTCATCAGCAGCAACTAAAAACCAAAACCTCCTGTTGATGTAAATCAGTCTGTGGCTGCACAAGCTGCCTAACGAACACTGCTGCAGCAGATGCTGAGGTTTTCATTAAAGGAAACGTAAAGTAGCAAAGCATGTTGGCATTAGCGCATATAGAAGTAAAGTCTGAAGCCCAGATAATGTTAAACTCAGGAGCAGATACTTTATCTTCAGCACCTGTTCACACATTCAGCCTGATCCCACCAGCCTAACAGCTTTAGGGGAAACACCTCTTTTTGTCCCTGAGAAGGAGCTCCTATTACAGGAAGTGAATTTCAGACTTGGGTGGTTTTCTTTTTTTTTTTTTTCCCCTAAACCTGCTTTGCTGCCAGTGACTAGGGACAGCCAAGATTTAGGTTAATGGTTAACAAAGCAGCTACAACCACACAGAAACTCTGACTTCCTCCTGCTGGGGCCGGGACCAAAAGCTGCCTTTGCTTGCAGAGGAAGAGGCAAGCGTTGAAAGGAGAGCAGTTCACGCTGCAAGGGGCTGGAGAACGGCAGCTTCACTCAGTAGAGAAAAGAGGAGGAAAATCCAAAAGGAGCAAGAGGTATTTGCCATAAAGATAGGTAAGAGCTGAAACACTTTCCTGCTCGGCTTATTGACTCAGTGGCTGTTGCTAACAAAACCCACAGGTGTGGCTAGTTGAGACGTGTTCCTTGTACCTGACTGCTCTGACCTGTGCATCTCAGTCAGAGGGGCAAAGCAAGGAAGGATCTATTTGCTGTGAATCTCAACGTCAGAGACGGCAGGAAGGCTCTTCCCCCCCTCCCCCCAGGGGCTGCTCATGGCAGGACAGACATCCCCTTCAGACTGTTCTCATCTCATTGACCACAGCCACATCCCTGAGTTTGAGGTGTCTCTTTGGATCAAGATCACTTTGGCCTCAGTGTATGTCTGCATCTTTGTTGTGGGCATCTTAGGCAACAGCATCACCATCAAGGCCACCAGGACCCTGCAGAAGAAAGGCTACCTGCAGAAGGAGGTCACAGACCACATGGTAAGCCTAGCCTGCTCTGACCTGCTGGTCATCCTGCTGGGCATGCCCGTGGAGTTCTTCAGTGCCATCTGGAGGCCCTTTTCCACCCCCAACGGCAACTTGGCCTGCAAGCTCTACTACTTCCTCTTTGAAGCCTGCAGTTATGCCACTGTGCTGCATGTGGCCACCCTCAGCTTTGAGAGGTACGTGGCTATCTGCCACCCCTTCAAGTTCAAGGCAGTCTCTGGACCCTGCATGGTGAAGTTGCTCATCGCCTTTGTCTGGGGTACATCTGTCATAGTGGCTCTGCCCCTGCTCTTTGCCATGGGCACAGAATATCCCCTAGAAACCATCGAGGGCTACCAAGGTACGACTGCCTGCGTCAAGCCTATGCCCAGGCACCTCCTCCCTGAGCTGAAGCACAATATGACCATCTGTACCAGCCTCTCCTCCAAGTGGTCTGTCTTTCAGGCCAGCATCTTCAGCGCCTTTGCTGTCTACATCATAGTGCTTGGATCTGTCACCTTCATGTGCCACAGCATGATGAAAACCCTGATGATCCACAAGGAAGGAACTGTGGCAGTGAAGGGTGGACTAAGACACCAGGAGCAGTACCTAAGAAAAAGTGAGAGCTCGGAGGCCAAGAGCTCCAGGAGGCAGATCATTTTATTCCTGGGTAAGAGCCCCATCCTACTCTGCCTCCCCTCCCCTGCCCCCTTTCCACATGGGAAGGAAACCCAGAAGCCTCCATTTTATCTCACCAAGTTCCCCCAAATAGGGAAAGTATGGTTTGAAACAGGTGCGAAATGAGGGAGAGGGATGCTTTTGGTTGCGATGATATATTTTAAGAAACCGGATTTCCCTGCATGTTTTTGACTCACTCTTTTTGTCGTTAGAAGAGGTGGGAGGGAAGAAGAAGGAAAAATCCATTTACTGTCTGTTATTTATGTTGTTTGATTATACTGCACACGTACATGCAGCAATATGGGTAACAGGGTGTTTGCTGCTTGACCTTTGGGGTAGCAATAGGCAATGTTGCCTGGATATAAAGTAGCTCTACTTGCATGTTTTCCCATTAAATTACAAATATGTGCATGTTTAGTAAGGCTCTTGATGGGAGGGAAGACTGTCTTGCAAGATCTGAAGCTTGTCCCACTCTGAAGGCATGTCCCTGTAAATTCAGGATGCTCCCTGGAGGGTACTTATTTAGTCTTGGCAGTTGTTGCTGTGTTGCATCCAAGCATTAAGAAAGCTGGGCTGGAGAGTTGATTTGGTCTTGCAAATTGCTGTTGCCCTCTTTGAATTTTTTTCCTGGTTTTACTTGAAGGCCTATAACCTTGGAATTATGTTTGATTCTGATCTCTCTCGCCACATTTGTCAGACAAAAACTAATCAAGCTGTCATTTCAACAACTTGGAATCTTTCCGGGCTGTGATCCATGTAGTCTCCACGTTTGTTGATGCTCTTAGAGACACCCTTAATCATGCCCTGGCTGAATTACTGCTTGTTCTTGTTTTGTTGGGTTGCTTAATATGATACTGGATATAATAAATGAACCGTCTAGAGTATGAATGCACAGTAGACCTAGTATTCTGTGTTGCTTTTTGGTGCTCTGCTTGATATTGCAGAGGGGGAATTGAAACTCGTGGGTCTGTCCACTTCTACAACTTTAAGTACTTCTTTTTTTTTTTTGAGCATTCTCTGCTTCCTCATCTAGTCCTGCTTTTGCCATGGTCTATGGTTGGGATGTGAAGCTGCAGGGTAAGGAGCCAAGGGTGCACCCAGCTCCTTTTCTGCTGCACCTGTGTTGGAGTTGGGAACGTGGTGAAAACCTGTCATACAGACAAGGCATATGACTCAAAGGTTTGGGGAAAGGGTGGAGCTGCACACTGTACCAGCAGAGAGGGTGACAAAGGCTTCAAGTGGGAGATGTGACACTCCAGGCTGTACAGAGCTCTTCCTCATGCTCAGGGTGTACATCTAACGAAGAAATCACTTCCTCACGCAAGGCATCTGTTAGTCTGGGACGAGAGGCCCCGTATCTGGGTGATTAAAAGGGCTCTCATTATCCTTACTCCACCAAAAGTACTGATTTCTGGGGTAGAGGCTTAGCAGCTAATGCTAAATACAGCATGTAGCACAAAGCAGAAAAAGAGATAAGGCTCTGCTTTTTATGTTAAGTGGTACTGTGGGATGCTTAAATGTCCATGGATCTCTCTCCCCTTGTAAATTATCATCCACAGCTACATTAAAGCTAAGATCCAAATCCTGTAGCAAGTTCTAGGTAGGTTGAGAGATGAAGGTAAATTGCTGCGGCTTTTCTTCCCCTCGATTATTGTTCTTGCTTGGTGATGGTCTAGCGTGGAATAGGGCAGACCTAGTGCTGCTTGCAGAAGTGTTAAAAAGCTAAATGAAAGTGATTGGCTTGTCCTTTATCTTAAGAGAATTTGCCGCCAGTATCTGACGCTTTTGCTGTGCTCTCAACTTTCTGGAGCTAGTAGATACTTAAGTGAATTCCCCAAAATTATTTCACTGGCTAGACTCTTAATATGAATCTTGCTAATTTACTTGGGTTGGGAAATAAATTAATAAACTGAGAAGGAAGAAACTGTGGCCTGCATCCCTGAGAACAATGCAAAGCAATTTAAGTTGGAGATTTCATAAGAGTGATGCTTTAGGGCAGTTTTAACCCAGAAGAAATGAACATATAAATTGTTTACAAATAGCTGAATTTAAATATAGTGATTTAGAATTCCTCTTTGTTTTTCATTTAACAGATGGGTCAAATTAAAACAAATACTTGTGCATTCCCAACATATTTCACTTTTAATGTGAAATGTAAATGACAGTATATAGGATGATGTCTTTGAACATCTAACAGCAATAAAAACAATTTAGCATTTTCTTCTTCTAGTTGTTAAAAGTGATAAGTTGTATAAAACAGAGATTAAATTCATAAATCTCCTGACGATGGGAAAAAGCTAAGTGGAAGGAGACACAAGGAGGAACTGACGCTTTTTTAGTGTCATGTTATTGTGTGGCACTTGAAAATCAATTGTAAATGTTAAAAGTGAAAGACTACTTGCCGTAGGTAGTATTGACGCTTGCAGGATGGGCTCCAGATGGGGTGACACCACTGCTGTGATGGAGGAGGAACATGACAAGGGGCCAAGTGAGGAGAGCACCACCATGCTGGGCAGGCTGCGCTCATGTGGGGAAGAGCTTTTGTCAAAGGAAGGTGGCTGCAAGGTTCAAATCTTTCGTCTTAAAGCCCAGATGGTCTGGTTGGGGATTTGCAGTCCTTGATGTAGAGATGTCAGTTCCTTCTGTTTCTGACTTCCTTGCTACGCTCATGGTGGAGAGGAGGGACTGGCCCAAAGGCTGCAATAACAACTCTATGCCTGGTGCTGGAGAGGGGGCAGTTCCAGGGGCTGTTCAGCTCGAATTTTGGTAGATTTGCCCCAGTGGAGGAATGCAAATTTGTCCCAGTACTTTGGAGACAATCAATTCTGTTTCTATAAAGTAGGCTGTGCAGTGCTATTCCTTTCCACTTCCCCCTATTGCTGTTGGCCTCAAGAAAAACGTGATAGCACATGTAAGTCTCCACTTAATGCTCCTGCTCCTGAAATTAGGCATTTTGTGCTTTTGGATAGACTGGGGCATACTTCCCGCAATCTCTGTGTGTGTGATTTATTTAATCATCTTCTGAGTCATGTGGTAAAACTCCACTGCCTCCAGTGGGTCAGCCCATCCATATGAGCAGCATAGATCAGACTGGTTGACACTGTGTGGGTTACCTACGTTTGTTGTCATTAAAGCAGCTTTGTTCATGTCGGGACAGCAGATCTTTCTTCTAGTGAAGGGCTACATGGGTCTGGATGAGTGTGGCCTGTCATGAATAGCAGGGAATATATAGCTGAACTTAGTTTTTTGAGTGGTTCATGGCAGCATTTGTTAATAAAAGTTTCTTCACTCCCAGCAGCAGAAACTGAATAGCTATAGTGCTTGTGAAAATACTTGACTGATGGCACTTGGATGAAATGCAAGCTTTTAACAGTATTTAAAACCTCCTAATGCTTGGCCCACCCTAGCAGGGATCGATACAGTCTTTGTCGCTACTCGATCTCATCTTTCTCCTGTGGCTGTAAAGGGCAGGGCAGTCATCAGAGGGCTACCTAAATGGTCACGAGGTGCCGCTGGGGACCTCTTGCTGTTCCAACACCTGAGCTTAGGCCCCTGCCACCGTAGCAGTGAGCTCTTAAGAAAGGTTGCGTTTGGAGACTTATATGTATTATTATTATATATATTATAACTGGGTTATAGCAAACGAAGGAGAATGTAATGGAAGGATCCTGTAAAAGAGAGATCCAGCTAGTGCTGTAATTATAAATGTTAAAAAAGAAGGCACTTTCATAGCTGAAACTATGTAAGTTAAAAATCTTTAGGAAATGTTAACAGGCGGCCTGCTCACTGGGAAAGGGGAGCAGTATGGGACAAGCCTTAACGCAAGCTGCTGGTGGGGTGGGCTTCAGCACCAGTGGCTCCATGCCAGCAGTGCCCACTCGCTGGCCATGGCTACATCCTTCTTAATTTGGTCAATCATATAAAGCTACATTTATACAAAAGCAGTTGTATGGTTTGTCATCAGACTAGATATGACTGACCTGAACTTGTACTCTACAATGAAGTGAGTTTTGACTATCCCAGATGCAAAATTTATTGCTTCTAAAGCTTCTGTGATATTTCCCTTGGCAGCTTCAGTTTTGTGCTTCTGCTAAAAGCCTTAATTATTTTGTATAAAGCAGCCTCAAGCCTACCACAGTAAATATGTCAAATAAAAACGTCCTTCAGTGTTGCTATATCCTCTGCTTTTCTTTGTATACACTTCCAATTTGCCCTTTGGAGCAATACTCTTGTGTTTGCACAGCAGAGGGGTCCCACTGCATGGGGCTACTAGGCACTGTGGGTGCTTTGCCGTTTGCCAACCAGCATCTGGGCAGTGCTTTTCTGTCTCCTGACTGTGATGAAACGTCCATCCATCCCGAGCTCTTCTTTCCAGAAAAGAGAAATATCAAAGTAACCTGGCTGCTATGAAAGTGTTGAGGTAGATGCATTAAAGCACTGCTGTAGCTGCAGCAGTTGGCAAAAGCCAGAGCTGCAGCTGGACCTATCTAACTGGAGACCCTGCTGCTACCAGCCTGGCTCCACCAGCTCCTCCATGCCAAGTGGGGCAGATAATTCTTTCTGCTGTCTCTTTCCCATCACTACAGAACTGCAGCTTTTCTGCTTTGGGACCTTCTCATGCAAGATGAATTCTACTTACGTGCCTGGACAGCAAATGCCCTACAGCTTCTTTAATGAGCAGGGAAGGGAATTGCTTATCATAATTTATGGCAGTGCCTCCATCTGAGAAAGGCAGTGTGGTGGTGGTGGGTTTTTTATTTTCTTTGGTCTCAATACTCTTGTGTTTGCACAGCAGAGGGGTCCCACTGCATGGGGCTACTAGGCACTGTGGGTGCTTTGCCGTTTGCCAACCAGCATCTGGGCAGTGCTTTTCTGTCTCCTGACTGTGATGAAACGTCCATCCATCCCGAGCTCTTCTTTCCAGAAAAGAGAAATATCAAAGTAACCTGGCTGCTATGAAAGTGTTGAGGTAGATGCATTAAAGCACTGCTGTAGCTGCAGCAGTTGGCAAAAGCCAGAGCTGCAGCTGGACCTATCTAACTGGAGACCCTGCTGCTACCAGCCTGGCTCCACCAGCTCCTCCATGCCAAGTGGGGCAGATAATTCTTTCTGCTGTCTCTTTCCCATCACTACAGAACTGCAGCTTTTCTGCTTTGGGACCTTCTCATGCAAGATGAATTCTACTTACGTGCCTGGACAGCAAATGCCCTACAGCTTCTTTAATGAGCAGGGAAGGGAATTGCTTATCATAATTTATGGCAGTGCCTCCATCTGAGAAAGGCAGTGTGGTGGTGGTGGGTTTTTTATTTTTCTTTGGTCTAACACTTAAGTATGTCAAATACACTGTCAACCTGAAGACGGTAGCAGTGGTGGTTTCATGTGATGTGGTATGGTACAGGTACCTTCAGGTCTGGTCTGCTTTATAGAGCAATAGCAGCTAGAGGCTTTACTGAGACTCTCGTTAAGTGCTGTAGAAGGAAAGAGAGTCCCTGTCTTTAAATCCAAATAAAATGGGCAAAAGGGAAGGGCTGGAAAAGCTAGACAGAAGGAAGTCACTGACCTGACCAATGCCACAAATGCTATGGAGAGTCACGAATACATCTGCTGGATCTTGTGCTAGTGCCCTATCTGCTGGGCTGCCTGGCCCCTCTCCTGCCACTTTTTTGGTGGTGACTGTTGAAACGATGCCAGGCTATTCTATAAAAATACCAAATGCCACTGTAAACACCATGGACGCTGCTGTACCTGGCCATAAGCTAAACCTAGATAAAACTTTAAGTCAGAAATTAAAAAGACCTCTTAGAACTTAAGCTGGAGCACCATTTTTTTCCCCATATACTAGTGCTGGCAGATTAATGTTTTGCTCAGAATAAAGGTATTGTGTGTAGAAATAGCCTTTCCAAAGATCACTAAGGAAATGTATTTCGTAAGGCACTTGGCAAATGGGTTTTCAGGAGGCAGATTACTTCAAGTAGTTGTGAAAAATACGTGGTTGTCATCTAGAGATGACTCAGGCACAGTATAACTTGACAATGGTAGGACTTCTGTTACAGGAAAATTAGATGCTTCTTCACAGGCTGGAAATTGGCTGGTTTTTTCCTTACTGAAAAAGATAAAGCTTGGGGATAGAACAAAAATTGAAAAAATAACCTAATTGATTAGATTCCAGAACACAGCTCCAGCCCATGTTCTTTAAACTCAGCTTCATTGACTCCTCTTGGTTCATTTCTTTGATCATTCCACTCAGCTGCCTTTCTTCAGAGACTTTGCTGGAGAGGTGCCTGAAGATAAATACATTGTAGGCTGGGTATGATTTTCATCTCTGTGTTTTATATGGTGTCTCCATCCATTTATTTCCCTGAGCAGGGCTTCGAATTACACAAGACAAGTAGGACACTGAATGCACTGAAATGGGTAGCAGGGGCTGAGCAGGGAACGTGAAACACTTAGACCAACAGACTGGGGTCTGGCCATTCGACTGAATGGGACACCCACCCTCTGTCACTAGTAAGATTTTTCTTTTAGGTGCTGCTTTCTGGAAAAGAGATAAAATCAAAGGATTGACCTACCGGTGTTCAGTAAAATTTGCTTTCCTCTTCTCTGCAAAAGTATTAACTGGTGTCAACGGCAAAACTGATCAATGCTACTGAATGCTGGTAGCACAAAACCGAAGCTCAGCTATTCAACAGATGACAATGGAAAGGCTGCATTCAGGGATTATGGCTTCTCAGGGCAATTGTGTACAACCAACCTTCTCTGAAGAGCTATGGGACTTCTGTTGGTTTTAAAAAAAATACATAGCCACAGTAAAATAGACTCAAGGCAAACTTCCAAAATCCAGTTATCTGTATGTTCAGTTTTCCCACACTGTAATTTAAAAATGAACATAAGCAGAAACCAGCATAATTTTCCTCCCTATTGTACAGAAAGCAATTTATCTACTGCTTTTAACTGGACTCATGTAATAGAAGATTGTGCTTTTGGCTTAAGTAGACAGTCTTCCTTTCCTCCTATGCCGAGGGATGGCAAAATGGTACAGAGAGAAAAAGAATGGAAGAATAGGGACTAATTGAGGCCAGCACCCCCAGGGTATTTAAGACTTTTGTAGTTTTAATGGAAAAATCAATGTGTGATTACACTTTGCATTAGAGTACTTAAAAATTGCTTCAACATGAAAAGTCTGCCGCTTGAAAAACAACCTAACCCTGCAAATACTGTAGTCAGAGAACCAAATTCACCACTAGTGTAATCCACATAATTCTCCATATGTGATATCCTGGCAGATATGGTCTCTGTGGACACGTGACTGCTGTCTTTGCTTCTGTGCACAAGAAGCCCACGAAGACAATGAGTGCTTTACTGGCGCTTAGTGAAAATCGCGGCCGTGCTTCTGTCTTTCAGCAGATGCCTACAAGGAAACTGGTATTTCACCTGGTCTGATAGTGAGCTATAGGTGCTGGCGTACTGCTTCAGCCTAGCTCATCCTGTGGCACAGGAAGCACAAGTATCTTTCCAGTTCTTTATGCTCTACCATCTGTGTTGTCCAGAGATTAAGTGGACAGCTGAGATTTCTTAAAGTCTTTAAGCCTCATTAAAGACTGTTACCAGTGTTGGCCTTAAACTGAGTATTATTAATCTCTCTCTCTCTCTCTCTTACAAGCTCTAGATAATGAACCTATTGGCCCTTGGTTCTTCTGGCACCCCTAGGTATATGCTAAGAGAGGGAAGGAGGGAAGTGCAGGCAACATTGCTCGCTGTGGCAGCGTGAGCCAAGAAACAGGCGGGGGCTGCTGCCTTTGAGGAGCTGAGGTCTGTCTGTGTCATCTCAGCTTCTGAAAAACACAATCTGTATCATGGCAAACCCTCTCTAGGGCATGTTTTCTTACAAGTAGAAGCCTTGGAAGCTGTCTGATTCTTCAAAGAGTGGATAAGAAAGCAGGAAGATTTATTTCCATCAAAGTGGAGAAATACAGATGTCGCTCCAGGTATGAAATGAGTTGAGGGAGACAGCCCTCAGGTAGAATACAGCAGCCCTACATTAAGTAATCCTGTCCCATCAATTTTGGTCTACTGCCCTCATTCTTTGGTCAAGAGACTATTGTCTTAAGCATTAATTTTCCAATTTCTCTGTTTTCTTGCTATCTCTTCTGAGCCAGACACCATCGCAAATGCAGATTGCTCTTGCAACTCCCCAGTTTCAGTAGATAAGACTCATTTGTGGCAAGTTCACAGATGATTTATTGAAGTCTTCACGTGTGAAAACTAAATGCATTATCTATTCCTCTATTGTTTCATATTCCAATTATACCGCATTTCACAAAATTAAATCTTTTGTTTTCCTAGCTGATGTTAAGACCATTATCTTTAAACAATGATTGCTAGTCTGTGAATTTTAATGGAAGAGAGCTTTATTATCTGAGCATTTATTAGTAATGTGAAGCTTTCCATCTTATCCTACATAACTTCTTGGTTTCCTAAAGGCACCATTTGTGTTAGAAACTGAGAACCAACCAACTGCCAGCCATTAGGTTAAAGATTATTTTTTCCCCTTTCATTGTTTTAAGTGAGTTTCTAAACCTATAATTTTACTGGATAGGTAGTACATTTGAAAAACTAGTAAGAAGGAATTTTAGAATTATGTTTTCCACTGAAGATAAACAGTTAAGATTTCAACTTACATTTGGCACAATGTGCTGTAGCACTTTTTTAGCCTTTTTTGAGGGCATCATAAGCATGTTTATGTAGCTAGATGCCAGCCCTATACTTAGGTGAGAAAGCAGTTATCCTTCTGATCTCTGCTGTGGATGCCTAAGTAATATCAAGGTCAAAATATTATGGATTAAATGAGTCTGCCAAGAACCTCTTAATCGTATAAGTAATGACTTACAAGGAAGGATGAAACTGAGAAAGAGGTCTGGTATTGTTATGAGCTAACTTTTCGTTGTTTCCCCTTAAGCTGTTTTTAGGCCTGCGGTTATTGCGTTGAATTCTCTCTTAAAACCACTTACTATGTTTGTTTTTGTGAATTTTTAAAAGGAGGTATTTAAGTTGAAAGTGCAGCTTATGGGGTTAGAGTTAGGGATCTCTCTGACAGCAAGTGTATGCTTGTTATGGAAACATATAGAGGGAGTTCTGTGAGCACTCAAAAAACACGACATCCACCTGCAAACAGGTGCATATATGTAATAATTACCAGGAAACTAAACTTTACTCATGAGTATAAAGAAACCCAGACACAGAGGTGCATTAGAGAAGATAACATTGCTTAGCTACCCATCCTTGTCCTCACTCAGCATAAATGGCTTTCTTTTCTCATGTTTTATTAGGTAGCATCTGCACAGATATTCAGGAAGCCAGAACGCTCCACTCTCTAGCTGAACTCTGCAAAAGAGCTCAGATACAGCCCCTATCAGAGGGTAGTCTAAATATTTTGTCCCCGTTCATATAGCATTTCTGCAAATCCACTTTGCTTTGCTCCTCCATATAATATTGCCAGCTTGCTTTTTGTTGAATGTAATGATTGTCTTACATAGCTAAAGGAGGGACCACCTCATGCTCAGTCTTTTGTTTTAGTGGTATATCTAGCATGGTGCTGCTGAAGGTGATTTTGATTTGAAGAAATATTAGAAGACTCTCCTGATTGCTCCATCCAAGAAAAATCCCTGGCTTTCACTATATGAGTACCCCTTCTATTAAACTGCAGTTTAATTCTAGCACTTTTTCCATAAAGTGTAAAATTTAAATTGTGGAACTTATTGTTGTGGAGGCCAAATGTAAAAGTGGGCTCCAAAAGAGATTAAATGTAACCTTGAAGGATAGTGCTGTCAAGTACAAGATATAATCTCCACTTTAGAAAGTCCTGATATTGCTGAGTGCCAGAAACTCGGTGTGAATAGTACAGGAAAATCCCTCTATGCTTGTTCCTTCTCCCGCAGCTGTCTATGTGGGATCATCATGGAGAGAAATTAATGGACAGATGAGTCCTAGATCTGTCCCAGTATGTCTGCTCGTAATCTGAAACTTTGTGTATATGCCAAAATAGGCAAGTAATCGGAGTCTGCCTTCAGCCAGGTACAGGAACATGAGCTTTTCAAGATAGTAGAACAAAAACTTTGATTGGACAAGAAAAAAATTGATTGAAGTGCTTTCCCTCAAATTTTGGTTATTTTTTTCCTACACCTCCCTGCCCCCCCAAACTTTTCAAGAAAAAAATGTATTCATTACTGGGTGTGTTTTTTATCTGTGTGTGTATGTGTGTCAAAATGTGTCTCATTTGATCAGCTCTGGTATTTGTTGATGTTTTTCTTCCTGTGCTTCACAGTCTGTCTCTCCAATAAAGCCAACTTTTGAGCTCCCTATTTTTAAAATAAAACTGAACTTAAATTTGTCCCTTAAAGGCATTAACAATGAAGGTCCTCACCAACTGAGTCTCTTAGTAATGCTTAAGGATATCTATAGAAGAGAAGTTCTTGAAACTGCTATGACTGAGCCAACAATCAGAATTAAACTTTTAAGGTAACTAAAGATTGCAGTACCTCAGCAATAAGGTACACAGAGGTTCAAACAGTCTTTATTGTGGACATGACTTCCCTTAAAGGCATTAACAATGAAGGTCCTCACCAACTGAGTCTCTTAGTAATGCTTAAGGATATCTATAGAAGAGAAGTTCTTGAAACTGCTATGACTGAGCCAACAATCAGAATTAAACTTTTAAGGTAACTAAAGATTGCAGTACCTCAGCAATAAGGTACACAGAGGTTCAAACAGTCCTTATTGTGGACATGACTTTAACATGTCAGGTTTTTAACCATTAGATAAGAACTAACGTGGTATGGTGAAGGACAAACAGAAGTCACAAACAAGCACGCTGGTCAAGTTTGCCCTTGCCCTTCAGACAGTGAAATTGCTAAAAGCCTGCCAACTTTCTGTCACAAGTTTGTTCAACAGGTCTTTCTGATCAGTTGAAGGAAATGCAGGTCTAAAATGGATGGAATGGGTTGTGTCACAGGTGTTCAAAAGATGGTATTTAAGTGATCTTTTTGTCTTGAAAGCTGAAATACCTAAATTCTAGTGGTGGTAATGATGACATCAACTCCTGCCAAAATGTGTAAAAACTTCTATTGGTATTTGCAGATGTACGCATACCTTTGAAAATCTTGGACAACGATTCTAAGGGAGTAACTTAGCTACTGAAGTATAATGGGTTAAAATATATCTTTTTTTAAACTTGAACTTTTGAAAAAATGCGATGTCTAACTACCCATGTTGAGGTTGGAGAAAAGGGCTACTAAGATGACAGGAGAATGGGGAGACAAACCTTTAACAGAAGCTAAAACAAGGTTGTATTGTTTAATGTAGCAAAATGAAGAATACGGCTGGCTTTGAGTTGTCTGTAAGTACATTGGGGCAGTGGGTACCAAGGAAAGAGGAAGATCTGGTTTGTACCCTGGTTTGAAAATCTTGCAAAACTGATTCAGTAACAGCCATATGCAGAGTGACTCCGGGTACAATCAATCTGATCTCATTGTGCAATGAGTTTAGCTTAGCAGTCTTGCTGTGCATCTTTAGAAACTGCCCAGGGAGCCCAGCCTGTTTAAGTTAGGCCTTATGTCGAGGAGTTTGCAGTTGCCTTTGTTTCAGTTGTAGGGCCAAGGACCTTCCCTCCAGCATGTACAAATCTTCCTCTTCAGCTTAGAGACTTGAGTCTGGAAGTTGTAGTACCCTTGATTAACTCTGAATTTACGGAGCTTTAAATCCATGCTGAGTATGGATTCGCTAATTTGGTCTATTAAAAAAAACCAACCAGCAATAGAAGAGCAAAATGAGAGAGTTCTTCTGAAACTGCTATCTGCTGGTCTGGTGGGTACAAAGCGCCATCACTGCTCAAGTGGAGCAGTCTCTGAGCAAAGCCAGAGAAGATCTGACCTCTATGCCTGTGGAGGTTTCTGAGTGTATACCTCTTCTCTCTTTCAGTGCTTCTCTTGTGCCCTTTCTTAAAAGATTTTCCCCACCTACTGTACTTGGAGGCAGCCTTGGGAGTTCATTGTTAAAAGTTAATATCTGGAGATTGAAACTTTCCATTGTCTTGATTCCTTTCCCTTTTCCTATTCCAGCTCATATACACATCTCCTGAATTCTAAAAAGCTTTTTGATAGCGACTTGAAATTCAAATGTCCCCTTTCTATTTGTCTTCTGGTCCAAGCCAACATTTAAATGCATTCTTTTCTATTATAAAGAGCATAATGACAATTTAGGAAACATTGTCCTGCAGTGCAAACACTCTGATATTACAAAATATTGCCATGTTCTCTGCATTGATCTAAATGATGGCGTTGGCACAAGAACTAATAGGTCTATAGGGGCCATGAATGAGTACAGACAGAAATGAGAAAATTTCTAATCATGAGAAGTACATGTTCAGGGACAGCCTTCCAAATGGAAAGCTGGGCCAAACTAGTTCAGTTTCTGGGGTAGAGAACGTGATCGTTTCTGCAAGTCCATGATGTAGTTGCCCGTGCTGGGAGTGGAGGCGTGTCTCTGGTCACAAAGCCCAGATCTCCACTGGGTTGGAAGGAAGAGGTTGTGTTTATTGCTCCTTGGTGTGGCACTGTGTGACTCTGTGTCCTTTGGGAGGGTGCTGAACTTCCAAAGAAGGTCCAGCAAGCTTACCCAAGCTGAATGTTTTCTTGGCAAATACCTGTTGCCAAAAGGAGACTTTCAGAAAGCTGGCCTGGGACCACACAGCTTGGTGCACACATGGGTCTCTGCCTGTAAATGAAGGATCCATTTCCTGGATGCTTTGGTCTCTGAATCAAGGGCAAGATATCACCTGTGCTGCTCCTCCTCTTGCTGTTGCAGATCCACTCTGCCAGCCTGCCTCGATACCCTCCTTCACAACCTACATGGCTGTCAGTCTCCCTGTGCCCGATGACTAGCGTTCAAAAGCCTGCCTCTGAGTCCCTATCTCCAACAGAGAATTGCTTTAACCTTATCAAATGGGAGTGAAATTTAAAATGACTTAATGTTTATTTGCTGACAGGCAGGAATGTCATCTAAATTGACTGTCACAGCTCGAACGCAGTGCTGTAGGACCAAATCATAACCTCTTGTTGGCCTTCAATGAAACAATGTTAAGTTTGGGGAGTGGAGATATTAGTTTGGCCTCCCTGGATGTATGGATAGCATTCTCATTTTGAAGTTTTATACAATGAAGTTATATTTTATATTTGCATAATTCAAATAGATGAAATCCTCAAACAGGCACAGAAGACTTGATTTCATTAACTTGGGATGCAGCCATTCCCATCTCTCATGCAAATGGCAAATACCTTTCCTGTAAGTATACTTTAAAGATTCATTTCTTTCTCTAATCAAGTGGTGAAATCCTACCCACAGGAACCTGAATTGATTTCTTTTCCCTTCAGACTGAATAGCATAGACCTTATTTGGGTTAACTTCTGTCATGAAATGTAAGGTTAACCCTTCTGTGTGCTGCGAATCAGCTAAATGTGTTCCTGTTTGCTGCTCCAACACACTGAAAATGTACACGGTGCAGTCAGCAAATGTAGCCATCAGCTCTGCTAAGCTCAGGGAAGCTCTGCCAGTTGTCAGCAAAGATCTATTTCCACTGAAACCCTGACCTTGAAAGCTGTTTTTTAAATTTCCTCCTGGGCCTTGAACGCTGTAATTGATTATGGTTGTTTTGGTTTTAGTCTTTAACAATCAAGGTGAAGAATTGCTCCCAAATTTATTAAGATGTCAGGAAGAAGGCAGCTTCCCCCACACCGCATGGATGGTGTCAAGGAGCCACAATGGACTCTCGCAAGCCTTCCACGAAGCACTGACGTTTCTGGTTGGAAATGGAAATCAGACAGAAATGCTCCTCTCTCGGAGCTGGCACCTGTGCCTTGCTCTCTATGGGGGACCTCTTGGGGCATGCAAGAGCTCCACGGCATTAATGCAATTTCATAGGCATCAGTGGAGAATTAAAGGTATCTGATGTTGGTCCAAGTAGTCTTAGGGAATAGTCCCTCACACTATGTAGTCTGAGCCCATGGCTGGGACTCCTGTCCATAGCAGTGCTTGGGTGAATTTCCCCCTCTCCTTACTACTGAATTGTCTGTATAACTTTGTATGCTATTTTCCGGTTCACCTTCTTGGTAATAGAGCTCTGCATTTATTTTCTGTCTTTCAGATATATCACTTTTCACTTCAATTGTCTTATATTAGTTGAAACTGATAGCCTGACCCCTTGGCCATTGTGCTTCTGTGAAGCATTTCCCAGTGCTTTCATCGAAAGCAGGATGCTCTGCTACATTCTAATGAAGAGCTGCTTTAAAAACAAAACAAACAAAAAAAGAGGAAAAAATTTATTTTTCTTGGTAATTTGGGATGCTTAGTTTTCTGGTTCTCTTTTTCTTAGAACACAAAGTAGTCATTGGGGAGGCTTTTCTTCTCTGCACTGAAAGTGAATTTATGGTGTGCTCTCTGCCTCTTCTGCCCACTAGCCTGCCCTGTAGAAGAAAGCAGTAGGAGGTCAGCTGCATTGAATGACTCAAGAAAAGCCAAGACGTCCTGGATTTTCCTCTTGTATTAAATGAGGATTTTACTCTGTAATTGGCACTAATTAGTAAACCCTCCCTTAAGTGTATACACATTGTGGTATTTGACCTCTAAAACTCCTAGTGTGGGGATGCACACTGGGTAGCAAGCACTGAGCTTGCTCTGGTGTTTTGGTTCCTACATCAGATGTCAGCTGCCTTTCACGAATGAGTTTGAAAGTTCAGCACTGTGGATCCCGAGAGCTTTTGATCAGTCTGGCTTTACCGCTTCTTTTAGTTAAACGTTGCACTGCCCCTTCAAACCTCCGAGTTGCCTGCACTGCTGGGGCACGCAAGGCCCGATACCTGGTATCAGCTCCAAGGAAGCAGTAGACTGAGATATACTCTGTCTCTGCTTTTCTGGGGGTTCATGTGACACCAAAAAAATGTGGCTTTTTGACACCAGGGAATGCTGAAATGTTCTATATCTATATACACCCACAGACGTGTGTATATGTGTATATACACACACATATATAGGAGTATTGACTAATTAGGAGTAGCCATTCTCACCAAACCATTTGTTGTATCTCCAGGCACGTTCCTCATGCTGAGCAGCTTTCTCACACATTGGAGCTACAGCAGCCCAGAGCCCTCTTGGTTGGCCACATGTTGCATTTTACAAGAAAAGCAGCCCAAAATAATAGGGCCTGAAACAATTGCTTTGTCTTTGTGTATCTGGAAATTTTGGAGATTTCTTTTCAGTTTTGGGGTGGGTTTTTGGTTTGTTGGTTTGTTTGTTTTAGTCCTTAAGCAGACTCAGCTCAGGGGGCCTCAGCTCCCATCCTGAGCAGCCACATTTTGGAAAAAGCCTCATTCAGCAAAAGCCCCAAGAGCCTAGAGAGTGAGGCAAACACCGTGTTTGTTGGGGTGCACTGGAGATCAATGCACTGAATTCAGTAGGAGCTAGAAGCATTTCAGACTTTTGGTGACAAAAATCTTGTTGACCGAACTCTACTGAACTCTACTTCCAAGTCATTTCAGGTCAGGAATAATTGCCATCTTTATGTCACCATTTTCAAATTCTTTATCCCTTGAAGCAACACTGAGAAAGTCAGTGTCCCTAAGGTTCAAATCTTCCTTATTTAATTTTCCTACTATTTTAATATATCAATGGTTCTGATCAAAATCATATTTGCTCAATATGGTTTTGAGGAGAAAATTCTGAGGCATGAAAAAATCTGTTTAAAGTGAAACATCATGCTTTTGATCCAAGGACTGATGTTCTATAGGAGGAATAGAAACAAAAATCTCATGATAACCCCTCCGCTTTCCTAAAATAGAAAACCTGCCTAGTTAATGAATATAAATGAATGTACATTCACTTCCTTTTTTTGAGGTTACTAAAGCTGATTAACATTAGGTACCACAATTTATTTAAAGCAGTTGAGTAATTATTCTGCTTCCTATCCCATGAACATGCAACTTATTTACTACTCAGGGTTTGGGGTTTTTTTAAAGTGTATCCTTGAAATCACATTGCGGACATATCTTTGTCATCATCGGAGTTTTAAAATAAGTATTTTACAAAAAGTAATTCTGGTATACAAGCAAAGAAGAAAAATTGGGCAATGCTATAAAAATTCAATAAACTATGATTCATCGTCTTACAGGAAAGGACCTGAAATCCTTAGGAGCAAAATAACGTATTGACAATTTGGGGTTACACAAGTAGAATTCAATATTCAGCATAATTAAATTAGAAATTGATAGCTTCAGCAAAACAGAACAGTTTTTCATATAAAATTTAAAATGGGTGAAGCTACTTTGCTTTATTGTGACACTGGGTGGATCAAGGTGCGTTGGCTGAGAGTTACTTTCCAGCAGATCATCATAAAGTGACTTGTATGTGTTGGGCTTTCCTGTTAGTTAGTCTAATGAGAATCTATTCTCTGCTTGCTAGTAGAGGCTGCCATAGCTTCTGCCGTGTTGTTAGTTATGCCAAGCAGGTTAAGTCACTCTCTCTAAGTCTATCTTTGCTAAAATTGCATCTTCCTTCTCTCCAACCATCCATCCTCAAGACTGAGAAAGACAGACAGAGAAGTGAGCAGATACTGGCTGCAGTCGGAGGTGGCCAGGAGCTGTGCAGTTGTGGAGATTTTGCAGGCTTGTCCCTCGTTGTCCCTTTTGTTAACTTTAATAAGCTGGCTGTTGAATAGAAATCCCTTTAACCTGGTTAAAAGTTGTTCTCTAAGTTTGCATAGTTTGAGATATTATCGGAGTCTTCTTTGGGCTGGAAGCACTTTAATTCCTCATGCTTGGTAATCGTCTGTAAGGGCATGTAAAATTGTGTGTGAAGGAAAAGAAAGAGAGATTCTTAAATACAATATTATTATTTTAAATGTAGTAACACTGTTTTATATTAACTATCACTTCAGTATGAAAATTCTATTTCAGGATTAATGACTAAATCATAGGCACCTCTAGCCAAATAAATGAAACTGTTGACGTGAGCACCGTAACAGAGCAGAGAGTTTCAGTATTAGGTCTGCCTTCCCACAGGAACACATGCATAGCTCTCATTAATATTTGCAAGTTCTGTGTATGTACCCGTAGAGAAACATACACCATTTAAAAACTGGGGGAAAATCAAAAAGAATCTGCTCTGGAAGTTTCCCTGCCAAAGCACTTGAACCTCATCTAAGGAGTATCATGGGACAGAAAAAAGTTCTGCAGCTGGTGAACTTTATGGCAAAGTTGTGTTTCATCCTCAGACCAGTTGTAAAAAGACAAGTTAAAATAAATCTTCTACCTTCTGCAGATGTGCAAACAATTCATGAATAAAATGTAATTTTGCAAGCAACCTATTATGGCTATAACAACAAGTTAAAAAAATTCAAAGCAGCTCGATGCTGCTCATTTAGAATCACCAACTTCTGAAAACAATGATATCCAGTAGCCTATCCTGACTTAGCAGAAGCAGTACTGATTTATACAAATGTAGGTACTTCAGTGACATATCTTGTAATTTATCTATTACATGGTAGTATTTTGGAGCCCAGTCTGAGAGCAGGGACCCATTGTATTATGCACTGTACAGACAAGAAGAAAGAATCTCTATGTCAAAACATACACAATCTACATAGTTAGAACCAAACGGTAAAAAGGATATTCAACATACACAGTTGATCTTCTTTAGCTTTTATTAACACAGCTGTTGCATATTAAGTGCATGTATTAAATATTTTGAAACTAGATAAGAAATATTTATTTACTGAAGAAAAGCGACCCAGCTACTTCTAAGAACTACAGGCTACATGACAACTGTGTAGCATGTTTTAGGTAATTCAGTTTTGCATTTCCTGAAAATGCACATGCAAGAATCTTCATTGTAAAAACAATTATTTTTCTCTGAAGAGTTCACCATTACCAGGAGCTACAACATGTGTTGCATTTTTTAAGATATTCATCATGGGTTAGCAGATGAAAATGAACTGCAGTCAGCTGTCAAGGGGAGATGGATCTGAGTAGCAAGAAATGCTGCTAGTAGACTTTCATTGTCAGCCAACTCTGATGCTGATGTTGGAAGATGAAGAGGATTGTTTGCACCAGCTTGTAGCTGCTCAGAGGACAAATAACTTCTGTGTATTTGCAGATTAGGCTAGACATAGGCTTTGCTTCTCTGAAGAAAACTCCTTAATGTAACTTGCATTGAGGCTCTGAAATGCAGCCTGTTTGTATTTCTCCCTTGGCAGTGTTAGAAAACCTCATCTCTCCCTGATCTGCATTTGAAGAGTCTTCATTTTTATCTCTTTTAGATAAGGGACTTCTCTGCTTTAAACACTTCCTCTCTTTCTCTCTCATTTGAGCATGGAGATGTTGGGAGGTTTTTTTTTTCCGTCTTGAGCCTGTGCAATAGTCCAACTATTTGCTTTACAGTGTCTCTGGTTTGTCATTGATGGGCAGTCATATTTCCAAATGGACTGACTACAGCTCTCCTGGGTGAGTCTGTTTTGTCTGATCGTGTCTTGGAGTAACACAGGGACAGCCTGCAGGCTTGTTTGTTCATAGTCCTGCACATTCAGACACATTGGTGCATTAGATGTCTGTGCTTTATGCATTTAGGATGGCAGGCTTCCAGTGACACATAGGGTGTAGGCTTATAATTTCTAATAAATCTGCATGTGCAAAAGAATTATATGGAGTGTAGAAAAATTAAGAGAGCAATGAAACTGTACAGTTTAATTCAGGCACACATCACTCCACAGGAATAGCCATTTGTGTGAGTGATGTGGGTGTCACTTTAATGCTTGCTGCACAACCAAATATTTTGGACTTTTGAAAAGACCAGCATCTGATGCTAATAGTCCAGGTTTTCTGAGCCTGTGATATCAAGATGTGAAGAAATGTAGCTGAAACCTCTGCTTCCTTTTCCCTTCTTCCTTTACATCTTCCACCCATATGCCAGTTCTAGATCAATCAGCAATGAACAAACGTGCAGAATCTCTAAATGGGATAAACACATGCAGTTTATTACTGGCACTTGATTTGAGACCAAATGTGAGTAATTAATCAGTTTTTGGAGACTGATCTTTCTTTTTGCCTACCTGCAATCCCTTTCTCCTCAGCTGGCTGAACAGCAGCGTGCGAGTATGTACCTGCAGATAATACAAGAAATTGCTTTGAAGCCTTCTCTCCCTGCGTATCTTCCCTGCTTTTAATTTGGTAGTTTATATGTGGAAAATATGATTATATAGGCTATTTGACAGAGGGTGTTTTCCCCTTGAATGCCCGTAAGACCAAAAGTGATTGCAAAGTGTCCACCACTTTATGCTTCAAAGACCACTTCCTCTTTGTAGCTTATAAAATCCTATAAGCCTGGAATGTCTCATGTTCATAAAATCTACGGCTCCCTCTTGCATCCTAGCCATAATAGTTTTTTTACAGCTCTTGTGCTCTTCCTCAAGCGGGTAGGACAGTCGCCTGAAAACAAGCACCAAATCTGTTGACCGGAGGTATATGCATAGGCTGATTGAGGAAGAGGTAATATCATCTGCTCTCTTGTTTTGGAGCCAGGCCTAATAGGACTTTTTAATTCTCTGGCTGGAGAAAGAGGTGGCAGCTTCATAAAGCCGTATTACTTGTTAACTGTTACAGATGAAGATAATCTGAAACACAAGAACTATCAATAACGGAAAGCGCTGGACAGAAGAAGATTTTCTATATGGGAAATTGCCCATCCACAGCATACTAAAGATTTTATTCCTTTCATAAGTCAGGATTCTGACTTCACTTAGAGCTTTTACGACTTCAAATTTTTATCCTACTGTCCATCTGCCTCTTCATTTCTTTTGGAGAACCACTTAAGGGTTTTCTTTTTAAAACACCTTTTCCATGCCCCAGCACCATACACCAAAGTATATGCATATACTTTGCTTACAGTCTGGCTAGAGTTATTTATTATTCAACTTACTTGCAATTAGGGTTCTAAAACTGAAACTAGTTTTACCCCTTCACAGTTATGGAGCAACCAGCAATTTTCTCAGTGCTCACTAGTAGCAAGCTCTCTCCCTCATTCTCCCCTTCTTCCCCCAAAGCAAAAGTAAATAGGATTTAATGTCACTCCCCCAGCCCCTACCTTAAGTTGTTCTGTCTCAATGGCACCATCACCATGATTTTATTTAACAAGTTTCGTTCTTTACACCTTTTGAAATAAACATGTTTACGAGCAATAACTTTGCTAAATTTGTAACCCTTGCACTCAGGGACTATGCCCTGAGGTCCTCTGTGTTTTTGCTATAGAAGGATTGGACAGAATGTCAAATGGTGTAGCTGGAAGAAGAGGAACAACCTTCTGAGTATCTTTTTCTTTTCTTTTAAAAAGCAGCAGAAATTATGTCAATGACACACACCAAGATTTGTGTTGCAGAATAGCTGGAAAGGGGGTTTCCCTCCATCTGTCTTCATGACAGCTTCTACATATCCAACTATCAAAACCTATTATGAAGAGCTGTATTGTAGTGTAGGTAGATTTTTATGCTTGTCATAATACAGATCTATAGGTAAATTTGTCAATGATACATCCACTGTCATATTGCCACATTTGTTACAGAAAATATTCTTAATGAGAACTACCAAGTTAAATATCCTTACTGTGTAAGTCTGAGTTTATTTGCTTGCTCGGTTTTACGAAGAATGTTTTAAATTATCAGGTTTTTTTCAGTTTGGAGCAAATTTAGAAGCACAGCATTGAAACCAAAACTAATTTACTGGGCTAGTTACTTTCTACATCCTGTTTTTTAATAAAATATGCACGGTCCAACAAGCTTCCTTCTATGACTTCCAGTGCTAGATTTTTCCTTCTTCCCATTTATACGTGAGTTGTCCAGCCCATGTTAGCAGCTTATTCTGGAATGAACTTTGACAGGTTGATGAAAAACCAGCCCTCCTTGATTCCCATTTTGAAGCTAGGGTTGGTTTGAGCTCTAGGGCTGCCTTTAAAACCTAAAAAAGAAAAATCCTCTGTGTGCTTTTGTTAGAAAATCTCCCAATGAAAGGAGTAACTTCCTCCGTTTCTTCAGTGTTTTAGTTCTCATCCTGTCCTCCCTCCTGTGTTTCTCTGTTCCCTGTTACTAGCTGAAATGGGGCTGAGGGTGGGGTGACCATGCAGTTACAGGGAGGGAGCGTGAGGGAAACGAATGGGGGACGGGGGAATGGGGAAAAAAGGGTCACCCATTTGTTTCAGAACTGAAGCTTAGTGTTTTTTCTCATCAAACTGGAGATATTTAGAACAACAGTTTTGTTGTTTGAAAATCTTTTTTTTCTCACAAAGATTAAAATAAAAGTTCTTGGTCTCTTTAGCTCAGCACTTAGGAATACGAAGTCCCTAATATATCAAGAATATAAAGCCAAAAGCCATTGCCATGATGGTTTGGTCTGATCCGCAAAATCAACAGTTGAGGTGTCCCCTGTTCCTCCTACCCCATAAATAGCAAATCCATCTGGGGCGGGGGAGAAGGAAGAACTGAGGGCACAGCCTGGTTTTGGGGCTCTCCAGGTTGTATCACATCCGTGGTGACACTCCCTAATGCCCACTAATGCACACTAACCTCACTTCTCACATGCACAAGCCCAGAGGCGTACACCGGCTGCAGTACCAGAAATTGCTGCTGTTATCCTTGAGCTCTGACTAACTTCCTTTCCAAACATAAAAATGACACCAAGCATTGAAAGACAAACTAGGTGATGCCAAGAGGAAAAAGAAATCTGAGTCAAAAGATGTGCCCCCTCCAAGAGTCCGGGAGGGTGCTGGGAACGCTGGGAGTGCCCTGTTACAGGTACCCTGGGGAGGTGAGAGGGCCCAGCCACACCAGGAAAACTCGGTACGTGTGAATGGGATGCCTCAGCCAGCACAGGCCAGTTACTGCATGTTGACTTGTCCCGTGGGTGGTTGGGGAGCCACCCAAAAAGTGCCTCTGTGTGAGGTGTGAGACAAAGGACAACTGCTATTCCCCTCACACGGAGTCAGGAGCCGAACAGTGTGACCTTTCTCTGCAGTGATTTGCAAGGCCTGGTTTTCAAATTGACACGTATTTGTCTGCTTGAAACCAAAGCCTATGTATGGGCACTGCACATTGCACGTACAAACGGCCAGTGAGGTACCTACACAATATGGTTTGGCAGTATTGAGTTGGATCTGCCCCAACTATAAGCCTGCTGCATGTGAGATTTCTGTTTCTTTCTCTGCATCTGTTTCTGGGTTCATTAGCCTCTCCCAATCACTCCCTGTCTTTGCAGGCTCCGTCATAGCTTCTGGTTTGGGTTGTGAGCACATGCAAAAATCTGAAAATTAGCTAATTTCTGAGACACAATGCATAGTTTCCCTGCTGAAGTACTTGCGCTCCGAAAAAAAAGGTGTAAATCTAGTCAGAGGAGCCTTTCTGACTCCATTTTACCGGGCTGCTTATGTGTTTCTTTTCCCAAATTGCCCTGCAGGTTAAACTAATACTCCATGTTCCCTGTCGTTCAGCCCCAAGTACAGTACATACTATGGCAACGGTGTTCAAGATGAACCCAAATTAAGTCTGTGTCTGCAAGGGAGACAAAATAAAAAGAGCAAACTAGTTTAATTACTTCCCATTCAAATGTAATTCAGTTGCATTGCACTAAGAAAAATAAATGCTACTGGGATGTTATGAGACAATTAGTAAGATAATGGAAAATAGTTAATACCCCTCATGTCTGCGAAAGAATGCTCTCCCCTCTGCTTCAGAGTAGTCTTGAAAGGGTTTTCCGAATTGTGTTTCCAAGCAAGAATATCTTTTCCCTTTGGAAATATAACAAAATCCTGTCACAGTCCAAAATGCTTATTTACAGTTTGGAAATCATACAGTTCAAAGAAATCACCTTGGTCCTGAGCCAGCCACAGGGTGCAGATCCAGGCACTGTGAGAATACTCCTCCTTTGGGAACGAGGAGTGATAGGTACACTTTCTCACCTGGCAGTTTTGATTGCACCCTGTGTTTCCTAGCAGGCACATCTAAATGCATCCTTGGGCCTTTCACAGTAGCCATTCGAAACATTTCACGAATATCTCAGGCACTCAAATGTGTCACAAGTATCTTCCTTTATTATGTTCAAGATGGAGGACTTTTTCCTCTTCCACTGTGACAGCAAAGTTAGAACAGCAAATTTGCCAATAACTTGTCAGCTTATCTTCCCAGCACCCATCAGCCATAAACGTACTTGCCCCTTGCTACGGGGTCTGAGACTCGGGCTCTGATCCCAGCTCCTCTATGGTCCTGCTGAGTGACCTTGTTCAAGCTGTACGGTCTCCCTGTGCCTCGGACACTTCTGCACCTTAGGGATAATGATTTCTGACTCCTTTGTAAGTGTGTTTCATTTGCTACAGTAAAGTCCAATTATCCTGGCTTTTGCCACTGCATGAATTACCAGCTACCAGCACCCATGGGCACAGCAGGGTGAGCTCGAGCACATGTGTGGGCATTAACGCAGATTTCCTCACTTCTCTTGTTTTGAAGTTCTTCCCTTGGGGGATGGAGTTTAGGCATTTTTTTCTGTGTGTTAGTCTCTCAGCTGCACAACTCCCATTAAAAGTCAACCTCCCTGTGCAACTTGATAAAAAAAAAATCCTGTTTAATGTGAGATTAGTTTAGGCTTTTGTACTTGGTTTCCTTGGGACTCTAATGGCAGTCTGAAAAAGAAAATCACCCCTGAGAACGTCTAGCACTTTGGATTTCACATAAATGTAATCCAATTACCCCAGTGTAGGCCATGCAGAACTATTTGGTCTGAGGTATACATCAATCTAGGAGAAGTACAATATACTGAACTGAAAAGAAGGCAGATTGGGCATATTTCTTAATAGCATAACACAATGCAATTGCCAAAGGAAAGGCATATGCTTCTGTCCTGCATTACTCAGTGCCTGAACTGAGTAATTTGAGGGGGGAGAGGGAGTGAAGTCCTTGCAGGGAGGGATTTTAGAGGTATCTTCCCTGGAGGCCAGTTTTGTAAAGGCATACCATCTGGTGCATTCAAAATGCAAAAAGATTTGTTCTTCAGAAGTCTGAGCCAGGGATAAAAGTCCATCCCTGCCAGGGATGGCTTAGCAGTATCCAGAGAGAGGGATGAGTTTTATCACAAACAGCGAAATTCTCCTTTTCCTCCACCCTTAACCTCTAATTCAAACATCAAATAGACTGATCTTACTGTAGCTGCCGGTTTCTGTAATGAAAGTTTCTGATGTCCTTGCTTACTGTGAACTGAGCAATGAACTGTTTCATTACTATTTCTGCTTTGCTTCCAGGCACCTTCATTTTACTCAGAGGTCAGAAAGGGGTTAAACACAAATGCTGACTTTATCCCAAGGAAAGCCTGTACTGGGACTCAAACTGTCTGCTCCACCCTCGCGTGCCTTGAGCAGCAGTCAGATGACTACTGTGGTGCAGAAGCTTATAGCTGCTCTCAGTATCGGCCCCAATATTGGCATCTCTCAGGCCTGAGCTGTAATGATTGAGTCTCTTTGCAGAATTAAGCTTTTTTTGCCCCGTGCCTTGCAGGGTAGATTTCAAATTACCTTTTAGAGGAACGGTTGGACGTTTAGCTTGCCTTGGAGACACCGCTGGCTCTGGTGTTGGAAGCCCTCAGTGCATCGCTGTCACAACTGAAGCTCTCTGCAGAGGCTGGAGGCCTGCAGGAGGCAGCCACTGGCTCATGCTTTCTCCAAACACAAGCTGTTTGGGGCTTACCGTGTGCTTAATGCTCCTATCGGATGGGCTCAGGCTATTCACAAGCTGACCAACAGAATATGCTGTCTGCGTAGAAGTTAAGAGTTTACAACAAAAGATGGTGTAACCGCTGGATAAGAAGACATTATTGCATTGTGCCTGAATACTGAAGAATGTGATCACAGCCCCATGGCTCTTGGCATAGCTCACGGCTGTGGGGTGAGCTTCCCTCTGGAAACTGGATCTGGGAGCCATAAAACAGGAATCTTGAAATGCAGAGAAATTATGCTAATCTCTAGCTATTAGTGTCGTGTATATCTGCGCCTGCACAAAAGCAGCAAGACAAGTGCTGTGGGCTGCGCCTGCTTTAGCTCAGCGGAGCATAACGCTCCTGTGGCTCCCCAGGTCTCAGGTATGCTGCGTGCACAGTGACGTGGTCCCTGTGGACTCTTCTCCCGTAGCCAGTGTCCTGGCAGCCCTGCTCCTCGCTGTTCATGTCCGCAGAGCTTCAATCTTGTCTTTATTTTGTTAACTTTAACTTCTCTTTAGCATGCAGCAAATCAATGTGCTAGTGAGATCTGAGTGCTGTTGAACCTCTTTCAGATGTGGCTTTTTGGTCTAAGCAGATATAAAAAAGCTAACCTTAATCAATTACTTTAAAAATATGTCTTACACTGGCTTCTCTCATACTAGGAAAAAAAATCCTGTCTGCCAAGTAGAAGAAGCCTGTGCAACCTCATCTTCCACAGGTACTTCTGCAAGTGAGAAACTCATAGAAAATAACTCCTGGTCTATTCATTTTAATTTCTTCTGCTCTTCCGCCAGATTTGTGGATAGACTTTCCTGTATCTTTGAAGCTTGACAGCTTTAATCTCATTCCAGACTTCCTTCAATTTGGGCACCTAATGTGTAATGTCATGGACCTCACAGGGTAGTTACTCACTGAAAAGTTATTGGGCATCTTCCTGATGCCCTGCAGCTAATGGATGCTTCAGCCTTGAGGAAGTGAGCTGGGTCCTAGTGGTGATGCTTTGCTTTGTGTTCCCTTTACTTGTTCCTTATTGATCTCTGAAATCCATTTGATGCAATATGATTGAGTTCTAACAACTCCCACATGAAATCTGTTTTTTGTCACTGATTTTGTGATGTTTGCTTGGTTAAGTGCTTACCTGGGTATAACTACACCTTTTAACATTGGCCACAGCTTCTGCCTTGCCCATCTTATTCCTGTCAATTGAAGGAGAAGACACAGCTCAAGAGCAAAATCGATTTTCTTATTATGATAACTTATGTGATCAGGCAAATTCATGCAAAATAAATGTGTTATGGAGGAGCAGTGATAACAGAGCCCTTGCATTGTCCTTTGTGTGACCATGGTAGGGCTGGCTATTACAAATAAATCAAATTATTTAAACTGGGACTTCTTCCTGGTAAGTCATCCTTTCCTACCTTCTCTGTCTGTCCTTTCTGTTGCTTGGAGGATCTTTGTGGACTTGACAGAGCTCGAGAGCTGAGGAAAGCTTATTCAAATGTAACTTGTATGGTAGGGTTAAACACTGCTCTTTGCTTTCCCCATGTCTATGTCCCCCTTCACAACTACCTCAACTGACAGAGCACTGCGTCAGTGAGGCCAAAGGAACATAGTCACTATCAAACTTGGGAGAATGTATTAAAGCCCTCTGAAAACCTATTAAAGGTCAAGTTAGAAGCAGTGTTATTCTTCACCCGCCTATTCGTTTTAAGCTCTTTTCTAACCATCCATGTTGTAAATATCTCTGACTCAGAAAAGTGTTTCAGGTGGAAGCCAGAGCAAAACAAAAAATGTGCCTTAATTTAAAAGTCTTCCTGGGAAAAAATGTGTTGACCCTTACAGCAAAATGCCAAAGCATCATTAAGTGCTGTAAATATCCTATTAATAAAACACAGTTATTTAGAGTGGTTAGCCCTCATTTGCCATGCTGTGCAAAGGACGTGATTTAAAACTTTTTTTTTCCCTTGTCATCTTGAGTAAGGAGGACCTTGCGGATTAATGGAGAGATGGTGAAGGGGAGAACTGGCGAGAGAGGCTGTTGCTAGAATAAATTACCCTGAACTTCCCACTTTAAAAGTCAGTACTGCTGCTCTTCACCTTCCTTTTGTGGCACCCTTTCCTCCTTAGCGCTAAGAAACTCTCCAGAGGCTCATTGAGGGCTCAGCTAGAAAAGTAAGCTGCTTTTTGCTCTTTATGTGCCCAGGCTCCTTTTGTGCGATATGGGGCCTTGAGTCATTTCAGCTGTGCGGGTCAAACTTCCTTTCTGTCTCCGGGGGGTATAACACTTTTAGAAGTCACTGAACATTGTTCAAGAAGTCATTGTTGTTGGCAATGAGCAGGAAAGGTGTATGATGTTGACGTGAGTAAATACCAAGGCTGTAATGATACAGCTTTCCTTCTGTCTTGTTCCTCCCTGGAAATGCTTGAGACAGGCAGGACATTTCAAGTGTCTGTAATTGAAAGCATTAAGGTTTTACTCCGCTCTGCTTAAATCGGTGGTCTCAAGCATATAGTCCACTGCAATTACATATTGCTCCATGCTTGATTTTATGGTTCTGCTCACATAAACTTCTGCTGGAGCTTTTTCAGGCATAAGTAAATCTGAAATGTACAGATCATTAGAGGAAGTATTGAACCATTTACTTGTAGAATAGACATAGATTAACTGGGAATGGATCAGTGCGCTTTTATCACATAGCATCAATAGTAAGACTGAAAATTTCTTTGGGATAAAAAAAAATAATTGTTTGCAGTCACAAGGAGATGAGGGACAGCTTGAGAGAGCATGGTGTGAGATGCACGGCAGCCTGCATCCTCTAAATGGAAGTAAATATTTGTAAGCAGACTTCAGTCCTAGTTTTAAGTGAAATTTCAGAAGTAAAAAAAAAAACCACCGAGGGGGTACACAGGGAAAAGAGACTAGCACTGAGCCACACTTTCTCCCCTCACCCGCCCGGGTGCTGGTAACTTGCTTTCTGTCACCGAGTCTCTACCCGCCAGTGTGGTGTGGGGAAGCATTGCTCTCCTCTCCTTCCTCCATGCTGCAATGGCAGCAGGGATCGATTCAGAGGGAGAGTCCTATGGCCCATGTTTATTGAGCGGGTCAGACTAGGAGATTATAGTGGTTCATTCTGCCTTTCTAATCTAATAACCTGCTTTTATCCAGTTACCCTCTGGACTTTAATTTGAGCTACTATTCGATCAGAGCACAAACAAATGATAGGAACCCTCAATGATAGTATGCCAGAGGAAATGCTACAAAAACAGAATTAATTGAAAATATATATTCCAAGAGTGAGATATGGACCCTTTTTCTAATAGACTTAGACTTGGATATTATTACTGAAATACTGGCAAATTCACACATCAATGTAAATTGTCTTGCTGCATCTGTCAACAGGCACCTAAAGCAGTAATAAAGGCAGAATAGCTCCTCATAAATATCCAATATCCTAATTATCAGAGCTTGACTTAACCAATGGCAAGGTAATAAAAAATGAGATTTTTTTGATCTTTTGCCATGAAAAATGCATACTTTATTCTTTGAAGACTGACTGCAGTGTCACAACTTTTGTGGCAAATAGAGCATGAAGCATATTGTCAAAAATATGGTTAGGGAATATGAAACCACTAAATATTTTATCTTCCTGGCAATGTACTAGGAGAAAAGTATAAACCTTAAATCTATCAGGTTCCTCCTCCCACCTCCCAAACTGTTTTAATAATATAGAAATTCAAGTTCCTGCGAGAAAAGCAATACATCCATTTTCCAGTGTGCTTTGATATAGTGAGTATCATGAATTATGTAGTGTTTGCATTGGGGTTTAAAATGTCATCAGTGTGTATCTCTAAGAATTGTTTAGCAGTCGCGTGTTATGAACGTCCATTTGTTTCCTTTTTACTGATCAATGAAGGTGTGCTGGTCTTCTGACTGGGAGCCCCAGTGGCGGTGGGAGATGGGGGGAGAGGAGGGACCCCAGGGAGGGACAGGCGGTCCCACCTTCTGTCAGAAAGTGTCGTCCCTCCTTGCAGGGTGAGGCCTCTGCATGCCATCCTTCTCACACAGCTGCTGCCAGCCGCTTTGTCACTGAATCTCCTTTCTGAAAACCTGGCAGGACGTCCTGCCTGCCTGGTTGCTGCGGCGCCAGCGCTGGCCCAGGGGGACGGATGCCCCAGCTCTGCAGCACGCTGGCCCGTGGCTCAGGCAGCCCTATGGTATGACATTGGCTTGTGATGCTCCTCCTGGGTATTTCACGTGGTGCTTGCCTGTGCCCCAAGTTGAATTTCAGCCATGAAATTAACTCTGTGGCAAGGAACAAGTCACGTTCTTCCCTGTAACTTGCATCTCTCAAAGAGTAAGTGTGGCTAAATGAGCCTTCCCCCTTCATCATCACTCTGTTATGAAAATCAAAGCTCTACGATGTATTACTCCTGTTGGCTTTGTGGCATGGTGCGAGACTTTACTCTTAAGAGACCCTGTCTTTGATTGCCAGCATGGCCTTTGACTTTGCATGAGCAAGGAGATTATTTGCTCTGCCTTGTTGCTCATTAGTAACCCTGTCTTACCTTGTGCTGATACCTGATTTTGTCATTAATGAGCATTTGTCTCCAGGTGCTGTTAGGGAGAGGGTAGGAACCGTGACACTGGTGGAAGCAGTTATCCCCTGGATGTCTGCTCAAAGATCCCTCCAGCAAACCAACTGGATTAATAGAGTTACACTGGAAGGGAGATGGATGGAGAGGCTCCAGAAGTAACAGGATCCATCCCATTTTTTTCCTCCTGTGGCCATTGCTGTGGTTGGGAACACATGACTTACACAGTGAATTGATGAAAATCAGTACTAAAACCATGAATCTATACTGAGCACCTGGATATATGCTGTAGTTCCCATTTTAATTTATTAAAACAAAGCACCTTTTTACAGTGTAATCAGGACGTATTACCTACTTGGCAAGGATATGTAGGGCCTTTGACTGACTGCTGATGTTCACCTGACCCTTGTGAAAAAGATGTGCTGATGAGAAAGCATCTGGGTCATAAAATAGTTTTCTGCTGTTCGTTACTATGTAAAGGGAAAAGGGCACATGTGTGCGGGGTCGGGTGATGTGAGGGCTCCAGTTACACAGCTAAGAAACCCAGCTTTCTGCTCTCCAAGAGACTGGGTTTTCTGTTATACCAGTGATGTGGGGACAAATGATACCAGGGTGAGAAGTCAATTCCTGCTTTATAAGTAGGAATCTCTAGACTTAAATGCTGCCTTTTCTCTCCTTGGTTTCCTTGAAAGAGCCAAATAGAGGTTTCCCAGACTTGCCCCACACGTGGCTGCGGTCTCAGCCTGTATCAGCGTGATGGGGAGGAGAGCTGGCCTTCCTCCTGGGGAGGACGTGTGGGGCTGACATCCCCCTCGCAGTCTCAGTGAAAACTCTGGTGTTCGCTCAAAGTGTCAAAATCCTGTGCGTCAAATGATTTATTGAGGAGACCTGGAAACAGGAATATGTTATATATAGATCTTATTGGTGAACTCTGCTCTTCTGGTGTAGGAATTTAAATGCTTTGTACGATGGTGCTGGCACAAAAATATTGCATTCACTACACTCCACATGGTTTGAAATAAAAAGGACTTTGAGCATATAGTAATGTTTTGACAACAGTGCTTTTTGGGAGGCTTTATAACAGGGACTGTTGCTTTTTTGATGACAAAAGCTTACAGATGAATGTGCGTAAAGCAGAGGAGTCCAATTTTTCACAACCTGGGAGAAAAAAAGCTCCTTTTTGTAACACATCGCTCATGCTCCAAGTGCGTTCACCTCTCTGTTTTAAAGCACGAGAATGCATAACAGCCGGGACAGCGCTGAGAGTACATCCTTTAGAAAGGATAGTCTATCATCTTGTCTCCGACTTTATACTCCCTGTTGAACAAATCTGCCAACACGACACTGGATACTGATGAGCAATTTGTATGGTTATAAAAATATTGGCAGAACTCCATTGTTTTGCTATTTAATTCTTAATTTACATTTTTAATGTGCTGTGTCCTCATTCATATTACAGGTTTTACTCTTCTGTGTACATCTATAATAGAATTATTTTTTTTTCTAAAAAATAATTATGAATACTGAAGAGCTGTTACAATTGCACTGTGTTTGAATTAAGGACTGTGCCTTTTAAGATATGCTTCCTTAGGAAGGGAGTACATTTGCAAGGGACGTGGGAAAATAGAGTAGGTATATGGTATAGAATAGGTATATTTTTAAGTGTTCTGCCTGAGCTACAGATTGCCTTCCAGTAATCAGACTGGCAAAAAATGTAATAAATGATGGGGACTGGAGACCCAACCTCTGAACGGCCTGTCTCAATGTATTTATTAGTCCTCCCTCCCTCCCTCCTCCTCAACCCCCAGTTTTTGATGAGAAGGATGACGTGTTTTTTGCCAACCCAAGGAAATAAGGGCTTAGCAACAGTACCTTCACGCTCTGTATCCAAGCTGTGTTTTTAAATTGCTGTGTCCAGTAGAACTTTTTTACTGGACTATGATTTGCACTAGAACTAAATTGCTGGTAATTGGTTTGGTTTTCACCTCCAGAACAACTCACCCACAGAAAGCATCCTAATAGGAGTGTATTTATGTGCTGTATTCACACAACACTGCCTCGCGTGGGGAGCTGCGAGTGAGCAGCCCTGCCGCGGGCTCGCTGCAGCCGTGAGCTGCAACAGGTACCGCCTCCTGCATGGAAAAACCAGAGGCGTAAGCTGCCGTAGAGAGAACTGTCTGCGAACATTTTATTCCATTAAACAGACCGTCATTCCCAGGGATTAATGACTTATGGAATAGCAATACAGTGAAAACATTGATGGTAGGTTTAAAGTATAGTTTAAGGACTCTGAACCCAGAGAAATAACAGCAAACAACTTTACGTGGCACAGACTTATAAACTTGCTGCTGTGAGAAACTACTGCAAAACACAGGAAGAGAAAACGGATGTGTTCCTAGGAGCAGTGTACGCGCAGGACACCTCGGTGCTCCTGTACCAGTGCTGTGGTTCCTGTGTCCTGCAAATGTACTGGGGAAGACTTCTTATTTACCATGCTTTGCTCCAGCAGAGACCTTTAAAGTTGCCATGAAACCTGGCAACTTTAGGGACCCTTTCATTAGTGCACGCTTTCCCCCCGTGGGGTCCATGTGTGTGCTTGTGCCGAGAGCGGGCGGCAGCCCATGAGGGTGCAGCAGAAGCGATTTTTGCTGTATAATCACAGAAGGACTTACAGGAAAACTTGGAGCAATTCACTGAGAGTAGGAATTAGACTGGAAACAAGTTTTTACATACGCATGCAGACCCATGCATTTTTATGAGGACTCTTTTAAGTCATGGTCGAGATAAAAGGGCTATGGGGAATGGGAACCAAGTTGTTCAATGGAAGAAATAGGATATTGATTTGATTTGGGGCATATAACGAACAGTGTTGAACCAACCGACTCCTCTTTGGGAGGTGCTCCTGGGAGAACTTTCTTGAAGTTTAAAGCATGGGTTTTGTTCAGGGAACCTGGAAAATACAGAAATACTTTTAGTGAGGCTCCTCACTATGCTGCTGAGTAGCTGGAAACCCACAGGGCACAAGCGGAGGAAGGGGAGAAGGTGAGCAGAGGGGGATCATTAGGAGGGAAGCCCGCAGCCCTGCAGTCTGGCTCAGCTCTCACTGAATCCCAGGGTTACCTGTTCATATGTATCCCTCTCCTCCCTTTAAAATCTCTTAAAATCTCTGTGCGCAGGTCACAGGGTCTGTGGGCCTGTGTGAGGGGTGGGAGCTGGGAGCAGAGGGAAGCCCTCCCAGGTGTGGGGGGAGCAGAGGCAAACCGGCCGTGGGGTGGGTGTCAGTCACCCATGCCCCAGTGGGAGAAGAATGACATGAAGCGGTGCTTTGGGGCAGGATCGAAAGGGGACACAGGTGCCCGACAAGACCCCAGGGCTTTTGCTCTTGTTGCTGTCAAAGTGCAACTCCCAGGGCACACTGAGCACTTGCAAATACTGGAGACAGAAATGCTCAATGAAGGTTGGACATCTTGGGAAATAAGACAAATCTGATCGACCCAGTCCCCTTGTTTGGCACTTGCACACCAGAGTTAGATCAAGCCTTGCAGTGTAGGGGTGATGCACAGATGCGTGTTTAAAATTAAATAAAGGCGTTCAGGAGAGCTCTATTGTGAACATTGTGACTAATTTGTGCAGTCAACAAAGCACACCTGCACCCTGTACATTACCGTATCTCTCACTGAGCTTTCAAGGTAGAAAAATCTCTGCAGAAACTTGTTTGCCCCCTGGCTTATTCTGTATTTGAATGTAATTTTTTATGGTCACAAAAATCTGTGATGAGCCAGTGTACTCTGTGGGCTTGTTTCATAAGCCTTTTTCTCAAACATGCTAAAGTTTGGAAGGAAGTGTTACTGTGTCATTTGGGGGCATTTTGCTGCTAAATGTTGTGTATGTCAGAATTGTAAAGTAAAGCTCTTGGTAAGTCTCTTGTTCTGAACAAATATTAAAAGCTGAAGTATGGTATAGAAGCCCAGGCAACTGGTTTCTTTTACTGGAAGGTATTGATGCTGGGTGTTTGTAAACTGGAATAATGCTCTTGCAAGTAGTCCTGCTGGGTGCCTCGTAGGAAGCTCTTTGTGGGGCACTAAATGTTTTCTAGGATGAGGAGCTTACCAAGCAGCTCTTTGAAATGAGACCGCTGCCTTTAGATCTATCTCCAAGATGCCCGTGCTGTTTTTAAGCTGATGTGTTTACCTAACAGGCGTGTAAAAAAATTACTTAATCTACTCCGTTTTGAATTTGTACAACTCTCTGCATGCTGGACAACTTTGCTTGGATCACGGGAGATCTGTGGATATCTTGGACCCTAAATGCTCATTGTATGGATTTAAATTCTTAACTAGCCGTTTAATGCTTTATTTTCTTTTACAATGAGCAGTCACAATACTGCTAAAAATAAACGTGGGGGTTTTTACATGTCCAGATTTGGATTTCTCTTGAGTCTACCAGTCTTTCAAAGGCATGGGTGGGAAAGAATTGGGGCGTCCTCTAACTCACAAGAGGAGTTTGCCATCTTGGTGGCACTTTTTGTTCTACACGTATATGTTTATGAAAAGAAAAACCATTATCCAAAGAAATTACACAAGCCCCAGCGACAGTCTTTTCTCTCCTATGCGATTTCATGTAGTCATACTTTCTTCAGAAACACTAGTAGATTGGGAATTTTTTTTAAAAAGTGTCTCTTGCAATGATTTTCCTCTTAAAAGCAGGGCAAGAGCTCACGGCACCGCATGTGAGAATTGCGAGTGGGATGCTGGAGAAGAGCTCCCTGCAGACCTGCTGTTTTAGAGCATCCCCAGGACTATTAGGCGGGCCTCCGTCTGCAGGGGGACGCTTCCACCCCCGCAGCGTGCCGCGTCTCGCCCTTCTCCCCGGCATGGGAGTTTCGAAAACGTGGGGTAGGTAAGAAAGCACAGAAAGCACAGCAT
>NW_008794155.1:4912415-4927851 GCF_000699145.1 Aptenodytes forsteri | reverse complement strand
ACACCTGCTGCTTGTGCCTTCGCCAAGGAAATAGATTGGAAATGCCACCCTCGGCTCCCTGGACAAACGCTCTTTGGCTTCGTCAGAGCTGCATAGGGTGTAATAAACTGTTACTGCAGGGAGTCTACGGAGCACTTTAGTTTTAATTCAAAAGATGTCTTTAATCTTCCTGTTGCTTTGTGTAAGTTGTAAATTACACAACCCTGCAGAAAATTATATGTAAAGTAGGATTATGATTCTCATTTTTATTATGAAACTGGCTCTGCATGGTAAAAACCAATTCTCACAGTCACTTAATTTTTCATTTACTCTCCGATTTGTGTTTCACGTATTAAATTCCTTAAAATCTGGGTGGATTATTGTAATTTGGATATTACAAATTTATTTATAAACAAACTAGCTAAAGAGATGCTGTAGACATCAACTATAAACGACCATAATAGTTGGGGCTGACATGTACATGTAGAAGCTTCAGCGTGCCAGAGGCTGTTCCCGTGCGCGCGGCTGTACAGAGCAAGAGCTGCTGCGGGGCAGCAGGGTGCTTGGTGCTACAGCCGGACCCCAGCAAGTGGTATCCCCAAAGCACCCGCCGCCCAGCCCTTGGGGAGCCGGGATGGGGTTCAGGGAAGGTTAGAAGTCAGGTTTTGAAGCAGCCCTGCAGACTTATGGGAAGGCTGTACTGGGAGTGGAGAGGGCACAGGAACAGAGGGAGCATCTCAGAAACTTGAAATTGGCTGTAACGCCTGCTGGTGGTGGCAGTACTGGGGTAGGGCAGTGGCTTGATAATGTTTAGACTTGTTTTGAGTTCTTACTGAGTTCTGCATTTCTTTGCATCCTCAGCGTTTACTGCTTTGGGGTTTGCAGTGGCTCTGACAGGGGAAGGAGGGTGTGATGGGTGAGCTGAGGGGCAGAGGACTTTCCTGAGGGGTGAACTTGAGGTGGGAGTGGGAACAGAACATCAAAGGGAGGGTAAGGAAAACTAAAAATCCTGACAGGACTTTCTCTCTGTCCCTGATGCTCCAGATCCCTGCAGGCAGTGGCGGGTGGTTTGGGTGGCACAGATGCTGCACTGGACAGCGGACACTTCCCTCTGGGAAGTTCAGCCTCTCCCTGCTGTTGCTTTCCAGCTAGCATTGGAGTTATAGCACTAATTGGATCTTTGGTTTAAAATAAGAGGAAAAAAACCACTTCCAGGTACTATGCAGTGCCATTCGATTGCCAGCTTTGTGGGACTGCAAACTGGGTGCCATGGTGCTGCAAGGGATGGGGAAGTGTGAAGGGCTCAGCGAGGACATAGGGATAACTCCCAGCAGCACAGTGGAGAGTGAGGGATGCCCCTCCCTGTGGGATGTCCTGGGTGAGTACCCACAAGCTGTGCCCACAGCTGCCTGCAGCACTGTCCTGTACCCAGCCCATGCTGGGGCCGGGCTGCACAGGATCCCAATCATTTCTCCCTTGCACAGTATGCCTTCCCGCTACTCCTTTCTGTTCCCTGTCCTATATTGTAACACCCTCTCCTGTGCCCCGAGGCTTACAGCTCCTGCCTTTGAAAAGCACAGAAAGGAAGATCAGATTTAGGTGATGGAGGAAGCGTAGCTGCAGAATGAACAATGGTGAAGTCCTTGGCAGTCTCTGAGTCAGAGGGTCCCAAACGGCACCTGCAAAATCTGCCAGAGACCATGCCTATTGTGGGGATGGATGAGGCTGGATCTGCCTCAAGTGGCAGGGGAAGAGACGACTTGTATATCTGTGCCCCGGGAATACATAGTCATATGAATGGCAAGGAGGAACAGAGGAGCTAGAGAGAAGTAAGGAGGCTCAGTAGGACAGGAGAGGAAGTGGGGGAGGAAATATATAAATGCAAGAATAGGAAAAGATTTAGTATAGCACATTAGGCACTAGCTCAAATAATGTGAAGATCCTCAATGACTTTCTGAGATTTTAATCCTAAAATAAAATAAAGTAGTGCATTATTTCACTGCTAATGCTGAGTGCGCCTTGAATGTTTCCTGACTGTTAGGGATTCCCCCCCCCCAGGTTGAAGTTTTTGTATTTAGCCTTTCCCTTCTTTCCTCTCCCTTCCTTCCTTCCTTTCTTCCTTCCTTCCTTCCTTCCTTCCTTCCTTCCTTCCTTCCTTCCTTCCTTCCTTCCTCCCTTTTCCTTTCTTCTTCCATCCCTCTCCCTCCGCTCTTCCTTCCTTCCTTCCTTCCTTCCTTCCTTCCTTCCTTCCTTCCTTCCTTCCTCACCCTTCCTTCCTTCCCCCCTCTCTCTCTCTTTCTAATTTAAGCAAAATTGGTTCAGCTGTTTTTGATTTATGCAAGCATGGGGAAAATATGTTTTTCCCATATCTTCAGAATAAAATATGTTCACACTCATAAGTCTAAGCTGGCTGGAACTAGCGATGTCAAATTAGCTTGTTTATAGCCATCGCTGGGGAGTTCCAAGTTTTGGAGAAAATTGGTTCCATGTTTTTAAGTTCTGAATGCGCTGGAAGTTGGTGTTTTCATGTGCACACATTAGGTGGGGTCTGTTTGGTTTTTTCCTCCTTCCCCTAATGCTTTTAACCTGAATCAGCTTTGAGCATTTAAGGATGCATTGCTAGGAGACTCTTACATTCAGTTCAAGTTGTCTTGCTAAAGCACTTTCGTCACACATGGGTGCAGAAAGTAGCACACTTTCCTTCCTTCTAAATAAATGTATATGAGAACCAAAATGCAGTGGGGAATCTTGAATAATGCAAGCCTAGTGTTTCTAATGCAGTGTTAACCATGGGAAATACTTAGTTTTCAGAATGATTGGATTTGTTTCAAAGACCTCTACCACCACGTTTACGGCAGCTGCTGAATGATACGCTCTGTAGCACAAGGTATCAAACAGGTGTACAGTAATCTATAAATGCTTTAAATGCACCTATGCGTACCACCCTGTTGTGCCTGTGTGCTCTTGGGGAAGCCCCGTGGGTACCAGCCTTGTACCTCTCTCTCGGGTTGAATTTGTCCCTGTGGTCCCAGCTGTGGCCTCAGCAGCCCGGCCAGAGTTCAGACCCTGGTACTTTGCTTCAAGACTTGGACTCACTGTTAACACATATCCTGCTTTAGACAAGTACTGGCTGATGTTAACTCTGAGAATAGAGTGCTAAAAGCTGAGGGCTAAAAATAACAAGCAAATTAACCTAACCATAAAGTCCTTACCCAGCCTTTTAGCAGTTCCTGGCCTACTTGCTTAGAAAGAGCTTTGCTGGGTAAAGACCTGGCTTCCTCCCATGGCCGTGCTGCCAGTGCGCAAATACTGCTGCTCCCTCCCAGCCAGCACTGCCTCTCTCCAGCCGGGGCGCTTGGGCTTCAGGACCACAACCTTTTGAATGTTAGCATTTCTTTATTTTTTTCTGTACATGTTATTTTTTGCCTCTCCTGTTTAAGCTGATCCTTGGCTGCCTTCAAGTGCAAGCAGGTGGCAGTACAAAAATTAACAGGGACCCCTATTTGCACAAAATAATTCACACCTCAGAGCTGTTCTCATTGGAGAGGAGGAAAGAAAAGGAGTTGGAGGCTCTCTCTCTTCCTCACCTCACTCCTCTTCTCTAGTCAGTGAGTGGAGCTCCTGATGCCTGCCCCTGCCCCTTCCCTCCCCGCCCAGGAGAGCTGAGGAGAAAGTGGGGAGGATCGCTGCTGGCACAGGAAAGGAAATGTCAGGCTTGAGGCACCTGGTGAAAACGCCTGTAAAAGCAAAGACAAGTCCCAGGAAGGATGGGGTGCAGGATTTGAGGGGCACAGACGGCATGCAGTGGGTGCTGGGCAGCACAGCACGTCCCCATCCATGCACGCTGTGGTGCCTGCTCCCAAGCCCTGGGGAAACACCTTTATGCTACGGTGTTTAACCCAAGTGGCTGCATTTGCGTGTCTGGGAAAGTGATCCAATTTTGTGCTATATTAATGTACCGCATCTCTAATGTAAAATCTGATAGTTAAACTGTGGCTTGGAAAGACAGTTCTTTAAGTCCTGGTGGATGTATTTGACTTCTACATAACAGCGGTTATTGGTAGCCCTTCAGCATAACCCACTTCTGAGCAAAATCCCTCTCTATCATTGTTAACATTTATCATTGTTAATGAAATTACTTACTTAATCATCTTAACCTTGATGCTACCCTGGATAAAAGACCTATGATATATCTGTAAAGGAATAACTACGCATTTGATACAGTTGAAAAGATAGCACTAATTTATTTTAGTCTGATTTATGATTAGTACTGCACAGCATGAAGCACTCTGTGCTGCTCTGTACATCCCTTAGGGTTCATAGGGTAAATAATTGCTGTACTCGCCATCCCAGAAGCTGCATGTGTGGCACTGTGTGTGGCATCGTGATTTTAGTTTCCAAAAAATATGGGTGTGTTTGAGCAATAAAAAGGCAGCTATGTTTGCAGCAACAGGTGTTTGTGTTATTGCCCCTGCAGTGTGTGTGTGCATAATACCTGCAGTGAGTATTGGCGTGCTCCCACCGTGGGGAGACGCTGAGCCGAGATCAGTCCGAAAGGGTGTGCAGCAGGGTGGGAGAAGAGAGCAAGGAGCTTCTGGAGTGCCGGGTATTGACTCCATCAGAACGACAGAAAAGGCTTAATCGGGATTTTACACACTTCTTTTAAGAGAAGTCACCTCCAAAATCCATCCCCTTTGGCCAACAGAATGACTGTTCAGGGCCCAGATTTCCCCAGTAAAGATGCCCAGATTTAAAAGCTGCCTTTGTAATTGTGCCCGGCAGTCTGACAGTGAAGCAAGATACGCTGTATTATTTTTGGTTCTTAATTTTAATTCGAGATGACTTTTCAGCCATACCTTAATCACGTAGTGCATCTCCAATCTACAGAGAGGACTGGATCATTAGGATAATTAGAAGCCATTAAGAGTATAGGATAATATCACTATAGAGCTGTACAGATGTTCTGTACTCTTCAGGCCTCTGTCAAAGGAGGAAATTTAACATATGTCAAGTCCTATCGGTGATGTCTACCTTATTCCTGTTGTGTATGGGAATCTTGGAGGGATTCGTCACACTAGACTCAGAAGTTTTTTTCCTTCCTTGTTTTCCAGTCAAAAAAAGTTTTTTCTTAAAATCAGTAAAGATACTTTTCTCTCGCTCCATTCCCCCCTCCCAGTATTTGGATTCAGAGGTATAAAACCAGGAGCTCTTGCCAGTTGTTATTTCTCTCTGAATTCCAACTTGTCTTTTTGTCTCTTGCATTTATTCAGCCTGTGATCATCAATTCTGCATTACATGAACCTGTCTAGCCTGTCATATTTTACTGCAGTAAATGGAAGGGATGGCTCTGCGTAACCGTTCCCATCTGTGATAGCTATGGCACTGGGACTGGACCTTCTACACCCACACGTCCGGGCTGGGACAACTGTCCCCACAATATGGTCACACTTTGAATGAGACTTATACCTGGGTGACCCCTGATACTTCTGTGGATAAATCCAGGTCTTGGTGATTTTACACACCACTTTCAATGAAATTTTTTATTGTTATTTTTTTTAGAGAAATGTGGTTGCTTTGTCATGTTGCAATACATAATTTTAGACTGCACTGTTTAGATTTTGCCTCCTTCTCTCAAACGTGTATTTTAAGGTTGTTGTCATTTTAGATAGCATCTCTGAAATAGATTTCCAGATGATTTGCATGGATACCAAAAGATATTTTAAGTCGTAATGTTAGATTTGGTTCATATCTTTCACTCACTCTCTCTTGCTTGAAAGATGCTTTCAAAATGCAGAGCTCTGGTCCTGTATCTGAATGATTGGCACTAAGGTTTAATAATCTCTATTGTCTTTATGGCAGTTCCATTTGTAGCAATTTAAGCATCAGTCTCCAGTGAGCCTGAGTCAAAAACTTTATTTAATATGAGCCAGCTAAATATAATTTCCCATTTCTTTGATCTCCCCTATTTTAATTTGCTTCTTATCAGGTACCTGTAGGGCTAATAGATACAATTGATGGTTTGCTGCTTACGGAAAGACCTCGTTTAAGCTGCATGGATTATTGGTGGTGAGATATTGCGGTATTCTTCTCATTACAGATGTGGTAGTATAGGTTAGAGATGTTATTGCTAACAAACACCCTGCAGCTGTTGTGGGTAAGGGTTTTGATTCTGAATCTCCTTCCAGAAACTTCAGTAAAATATAGGGAAGGGATCTGATGAACAACATCGGAAGTAAGTGCCTGTTGGTTAACACCGCGGTTCCTACCTCAGTTACCTTAATGTGGCCATGGAGGGGTGCTGTGTAACCAGAGGCATGCCAGGCTGTCCTGATGATGAGGAAGATGTGAACACAAGCACAACATTTGCCTTTTGCCCCGCAGCAGCAGTTGGAAGATGTGAACACAAGCACAACATTTACCTTTTGCCCCGCAGCAGCAGTTGGAATCGGTGGGTCAGGATGAGGCCTCTCAGGCTCCCACACCTTCTGCCCAGCCCAAGGTGTTGGTGTGCCACTCCACAGTGCAGACTGATACCCCCGATGTTATGCTCTGGGGACATTTGTCAGGACGTAGCTGTGAAGTTGCAGAGAGAGCAACCCTTCTTGAATAGTGTCAAATTTGGGTGTAAGCAAGGCAAGGATGAAAGAAATGCAAAGAAGAACCGAGTGTGGCCATCAGGTGTCCTAGCTGCCTGCACTCACCTGTGTGCCTCCTCAGCCAGGGCCACCTTTTGCAAGCAAATTGCATCCTGAAATGCCTTTTGTGGGGGCAGCTGGGGAAGAGAGGAACATCCAAGCCCCCGGTTTTTCTTTTGCTTCATCACTTGTTACTCGGAGCAGCAAGAGGCAAATAGTGCTTCAAAATCCCTGGAGGAAAGCATCTCGGGAACAAGTGTGAAATGCAGGAAGGACGAGCCAGGCTCGAATGATGTTTTGTGCTGTTGCCTGTGCCCACTGGAGATTTAACCTGCTGTTTGCATTTCTCTTTGCCTGAAGATAAGTGTTGAGAATTGGTGAGGGTAGCTCAGCCCCTGTGTCCTCCTCACCTGTGGAGACCACCGGAGCATGTATTTGTAGAAGAAAAAAGCAGCCAGTCTTTCATGTGGATTTTGGTGCTTCTGCTCAGTAGTCTGATAAGGACCTTGGTGCTTGTGAAGTAGAGATCAGGTGTGCGCATGCACGCACAAGTACATTATACTAATTAGAGGCAATTTAAAAACCAAACTCTTCTGCACTATTTAAAACACAATAAACAGCTTTGCTCCCTAAGTGTTAATCATCTCCTGCTGTTCAGTCTCTGAAGCTAAAACCCTCTACTCACTTCAAAACACTCTCTCAGTAACCAAGTGTGACATCGCAAAAAGGATTTTGAGGACTTCAGTCTGGGAAAAAGCAGATGTGTTTAGGAGAATAAAATCACCAAGGTCTTTGGATCTACAAAGAAACTCCAGGCAAGAGAAGGAGATGAAATGAAAAAAAAGCATAGTCAGCGTAAGTGGAAGTGCTCTCAAATTAGGTTTCTCAAGTCTCCCTGGAAGATGGCGCAGGCGCCGTGTGGGTGCCTGCACGCCTGGGAGGAGTGCAGCAGGGGAGGGAGAGGAGGTGTTGGTCTGTGTGTGCTTCGAGGAGCCCCAGCTGTGTGCCACGTGAGCTCAGAGAAGGACTCAGGGAGGGGATGGCTGTTACTTTTCCTCAAAGTCCCGACGTCAGAGCAGGCACATCATGCTCTAGGTCAATTATGTGAAAGCTGTACGCTCTCAACACGTTTCATCATTGGGAGGCAATGAATTATCTGCCGTACAGGTGCAGGTACCCATCTCCCTGCAGAGAGGAGACATGCAGCTGGGGGCGTGGGGCACTGCCGGGGCCCTTGAACCTGCTGTGGGGTGAGGCTTGCAGGTGGGCCTCTGCCAGGCAGAGGGAGCCTGTCCCTCCCAGCCTGGCTCCATCTCCTCCTGCTTTCTCAACCACTCTCTAGATCAGAATCTGCCACACCATCACCACTGTGAGATGGAGTGTGTTATTAAGCTGAACCTAGAAACAAAGAAAGGGTTGAGAAATTACCACAATCACTGACCCATGCATTTATTATAATTGAGTCCATTAGCCTTAATTTTATAATTTCTAAATTAACTTTGCACATTTACAAATGGTCTTAATTGCTTCCTGGAGGGAGTTAGGCTTTAACAAAGCTAAATGCATAAAAACTGTATCAGTTACATCAGTATCAGTGGGTTCATTTGTAATATAATGCTGACAATTTAGATCAAGCAAACTGTTTAGAAAACACATCGTTGAAGCATCAAAGTTACTTTAAGTTATTCTAGCTAGTAAGAAAAAAAACCAAACCTCAACTGGATGTTTCCACCTGCAGGTTCCTCCCTATGCCGAAGCCTTTGTGCATGTTAAGCGCCTATTTTAAGCACTATTTTAGCGCTTACAAAAGGTGTTAGTGTGCAAACATCAAACCTGAAATTGACTAACAGTAGCTTCTCTGTATCAAAGTCCTCATCCAGAATTTGGGGTCATGTTCTGGAATTTTTATGCCAATCTGTGAAGAAAGTTCAATTTTTATATTATAATCTTAATCTTCAATGTGGCTTTCTTTTGGACCTGCTGGAAGGACGTTCCAATTTCTAGTCCCGCAGCCTGGTGGGGGAAGGACATCTAGACAGGAGCTGTTTAATCTACAGATGCATATTAGAAGTTTTGGAAACCATGTTCTTAGGGGACAGTGCTAGAGAGTAACCGAATCCCTAATCTTTATTTATTTGTAGCAAATCTAGTGAATAGAAGAAGGTTCCTCCTGTCCATTAAGAGATGTGAAGTGATGAGCGGTTTCACAGGGCTTATGGGCTCTGCCTAGTGGAGATAGCTGTAAGGAAGTAGACAGTAAAAAATCAGTTGCCTTTGAACTTGTGTTTGTTTTTTTTTTTAAATTCACATAAATGCAAAAAAAGTCCACCCCTCTTAAAAACCTTCCTTTCCTTTTGAGTATGATGCTGAGACTTGAATTCAGTCCAACTGGCACATTACCCCAAATGGCTGTTGCTGGTGTCCATCTCCCGACATGAATCTCTTCAGATTGTTTTCCTCATTGTTGAGAAATGCCAAACTCTAACGGTGAAATGCCTTTGTTGTCAATGACTGCAACGTGAATATTTTAACGTTTTCCCTGAAACTTTGATGTTTGGCCTTCTTCACAGGTAGCATTTCCTGAAGGCAGTGTGAAGTGTAACCAACTGTGTGAAGGATCAGCTACTATGGGCACAAAATTGCTGCTGTGCTAAACTTAGAGCAAGATGTTAAGGCTGAAATTTTACTTTTGAATACTTTTATTCAAAGTAAGAAGGGATCTGAATTAGAAGTTGTAGTTCTCTCATCTTTATCTAGAGGAAGTAAATTGGGGGGAGTAGAAAAACAAGGGTTGGAAAGTAATTTATTCAAAGGAAAAGAGAATTTTATATATTTTGGGTTATTAATATGCAGCAGTGGCATCTGTGCTTGAGAAGAAAGTGAACATAGAGACTTCAGCAGACAGCTCTGGTACAACGTGTGATGTTATGGTATGTTTGATTGTCAGTAGTACTCCGTGACTGACATTGAATTGGGACAGGCAAGACCAATTTACACATGTTTTCATTTGAAGATGGCAAATGTTTCTTTGCAGATGTGGATGCTTTGATTGAAGCTTTGAAACCGAAGACTCTTAATAAAGTAGGCAGCAACAAGAGGTATAGCTAGATTAAATACTTTTTCCCCTTCCGTCTTCTGTTTCAAAATATCAATGCTTTTCTCCTCTTCTGCACTAGGATGAACTCCCTCCACCTTTCCTCCCGTTCTTACTCCCTCAAAAGAAAACCTCCTCTACCAGTAATTTGATGATAGGGGTATTGTTGAAGGTAAACAGCAGAGCCATAGCTATGACCTAGTCTGAACTTCCAGATTATTGGCTATTTTGAGGTTGGGTCTCTGTGGCTACATCAGAAATTTCCCCTGTGACTGGACGATCTTTTCCTGGGGAAAGTTTTGTTTATACATATATTTCTATAAAAACTTAGGTTTAATACATATTTTCTCCAAGGTCGGGAGTGGAGAAAACAAACCCCAGATAGAGAATCCTCTGGAGTTCTGGACCCAGTGGGACCGAGGTTATTTTCAGAAAATATGGACCTGTTTAATGCAATTTTTATTATTATACTTTAAAAAACTTTTGTTGCTTACTCAATTGGTTATGAATCTGAAATACCTCTGAGAAGGGGGGGGTGACACACCTCAAAGAACCAGTGTATGGGGAACAGATAATATTTCAGATGGCGGTGATTTTAAAGATGTCACCCATGAATTGTAGCATCTAGGTGCAGGTGAGTTCTGGTGCCCTTCACATTTATGGTGCTACATTGCTAATAACAGAAGTCAGAGAGGGAGTTGAGGAAACCTTTACAGAAGTAGCTCGCTCTGCTGTCACTGTACCAATTTCCACTGTCTAATCTTTCACCTCCATGGCCTCCACTAGATGCTACGGTCCTCTTAAGTGCAGAATAGCAAATATTTCCCAGCATGCAAGGATGTATCCCAAACCCATTAAATCTTTCAGCTCAATTCTTTTGCTGGAGTACCTGGCTTGGAGATTATAGCATTAATTTTTTCTGAGGCCACTGAAGGCCTCTTCAGTTACAAGTACTGGAAGGAGTCTAAGAGTCCATTTAAACTGTGCATGACCCTTTTGTCTGGATCACTGTCTGATTTCATTCGACTTGGGTTTTCCTTTATTTTTGTTAAAGATTGCAATGTTAAAGGCTACAAATATTAAATGTTTAGAGAAAAGGGAAAGTGACAGGACGCAAAGGGTCTTGTTGAGGATCTGTAAAATCCAGAAAGGCAGTTTCTTCCTTTTTTTTTTCTCAGAGGTAAATGAGCAATGAGAGATAAATTAGATGGGCTTCTTGAAGTTTCATTGTACTCCTCCACTTAGTAAAAAGCATGTGCAGAGTTACAGGAATCTGGGCTCTCTGAACAAGACCTATGGAGACCTGTCATGTGAAGACAGCGTAGAAATGAATATAGGTGCTAGTCATGACCTAATTGAAAACTACCTTTTCGATTTGCAAGAGGTTGCAGTACAGATGATAATGCTCAGATTGGAGATTTTAATGGGATGATTTGTACGGCATTCTTTGATGTTTGATAACAATCGACATCCTTTTATGTTTAATAATATAGAAACAGCAGCCACAAGCTGTCATTGAATCCTGGTGAGGCCTGAGCCATAGGGCTAAGCCCGTCCTCCTCCTCCCTGCAGCTGTCCTGCCCTGCTGAATCTCGTCTGCCTGATGCCTGGTTCATGCAGAGGCTTGTTAGCTCAGAAGAGCCCATGGGTGTGTAAGTTTGGTCTCCCCATGGCAGTGATGTGAGCTGGAAACCCCACAATTAAATGAGGAAATTTTGTACCCCAGCCAGCCCTAGAACCACTGCACTACCATGCAGAGAAGAAATGCCTTTCTCTTCAGTGAAGCTTGGAAAAAGCTGGCACTATGTTTTGTGAGGCACCGGAGGTGAGGTGCTCTCTGGAATTCACCTCCTTAGGGGATTTTTGGGGAAAGGAAAAGCCCCTTCCTGGATCCGCAAGGGACTGAGTCCATGGATATGACCCCAGTTGATTTCAGACTGGGGAGTCAAGGTAACCCCATGGTGCCCCATGTGCTCTCATGCCCATGACATCCCACAGTGGCCCACCACGTTAGTGTTGGGCACCTGAGCTTGGAGCTGCTTTGCAGCTCCTGTGTGACACCGGCATCGAGTGTTCCAGGCTTGAGAGGCCTTCATAACTTTCACCTATCCCAGGTCTTTTCAGATAAGAGTCTGCCAACCATAATCATACTTGTCCAACAAGTATGTCTGCTGTAAGCTCATGACTTGTAGAGGGAAGAACTGCAGATGAGCTACCTACAGCTACAGGGGTTTCCTTCAGGCTTCTTAGCAGTGAGGCAAATGTGATCCAAGATGTGCGTTCCTGAGAAGTCGGGGAAATGGTCACTTTTTGTGGCAGTAGGGTTTCCTCTGGAATATGGTGGGGACTTTGGGGGCATTCAGGAAAGGGACTCCAATGGCGATGATGTCTGGATGAATCCAGGGATGGTGTGGTTTGGTTGCACGAGGGTATCAGAATAGCCTCCTTATTTATCCCAGCATAATGAAAGTGGAGAGGGGATGTGAATTGCTGTCTATAAATACATCGGAGAAGTAAACACCAGGGAGAGAAAGGAGCTAGTTCAGCTAGAGGACAGTGCTGGCACAAGAACAAATTGGTAATAAACTGGCCGTGAATAAATTTCAGATGGAAATTAGAAGCAGCTTTTTAATCAGTAAAAAGGTGAGGTTCTGGAAAAGCCTTTCACTGGGATTTTGGGGGCAAAAACCTAACTAGTTTGCAGATGGATCTTAATCAGTTTATTAACGGGATTGTGTGATGTGTTTGTCTCCAATATCAAGGGACTGGGCTCCTTGACCTACACATCCCTTTAGTGCTATGTTCCTACATATTGTATTTAGTAATTCTCTCTGAATTGCTGAACTGCACTGAGGACAGAGAAATGCTGTATTCTTCTGATGCAATGTTATTTTTCAAAAAGCATATCAAACTGTAAACGCACAGGAATAAGGATAGTGCTAGGCACCTTTTTATTTAACCTACTTTAAAATGAAACCTGGGGACTAAATGGCTTTAGTCACTCAGAGGACATTGGCCATATCTCTCCCCACTCCATAACTAATTTCATTTCTGAAACTTGCGCTTCCAAAAAATATTGGCTGCTTAGAATTGGAAGTGTTAGAGGATATATAATATTCAAGGTTACTGTATGATTAAGGACAGCAAGCTGCCATCGCATACACGAGGTGTTAGCACAGCCTTGTCCACAAAAAGACCAGAAACTAATCATTACTGCTTGCTACTTCCCATAGTGGTAGACACTTCAAGCAATAGAGAAAGCAATTTCTTACTTAGAAATTGTTTTACCCTTTTTCCTTTGAACACCTAGAACCATCACTCTCAGGTCCCTCCCTTCTGATCGATTGATTGACAGTTGCAATGGAAAAAGCAGTTGGCTGCTAAAAAAAACCCAAACCCCGCTCTCTAGTTTTGTACTTGGGAATGTGAGTTTTAAAATGAATCCTGTGAGACTAATTGAATGTGATTAGCATCTGCCACTGGTACAGTGAGGAGAGGAAAGACCTCCATTCCCGACTGGGAGAAGACCAACACCTTGCAAAAAGCTATTCTTTTTCCTTCATTCATCATCTCTCAGAGTTCACAACAATAGCTAAATAACAGAAAACAAATTCTAGATTCTGAGTCTGCTTTTTGAAATGCTAAAAAGCAAATCAACAGCCTGGTTCTTCCTAGGCTAAGAGGTCTCAGAAATTAAGTCAAACTATGATGAATATACCATCATGCCGAAATTCCAGCAATGATTACTGTGTAAACATTATAAACAACTAGTCTGAGGGAATAATTTGTTTTGCATTGAACAGAATGCTCTAGTTGTGACTGTCAGCGGAATCTAATACTGGTCCCAAAACTAATTTTTATTTTAAAAAAGGTGTAATAAGCAGATCAAAGAACGTGAGAGAAGAAAGAAATCTAAATACAACCGCATATAAGCTCAGAAAATATCCTCTGCATGAAGGATGTGCAATCACAAAACGCAATTTGTTTATGTAGGTTTTAAAAGATTTTGCGCATCTTATTGACTGTTGTGTGTAACAAAGCATTTTGCATTTGAGCACTGAATTCCGCTTTGCACCCCGGTGCGGGGGGAAGCACGATGTGGTGCAGAGCTGCTCGTGTTGGCAGGTGTAAAAGTGGAGGGTCTCGTTCACACAAGTTGGATCTACTTTGTATCCCCCAGTCAATAATTTTGACAGAGCTCTAATACATCAGATTTGCGACATGTGTACCAATTGCCTCTGCAACACATGCAGTGCAACTGCTCTGCACATGCGGAAAGGTTGCTGGTTTGGGGCTGTATCTGCAGTAGATGCTTGCTCAGAGCACTATGAATTAGCAGTTCAATTACTAGGAAGAAAACGGTAATCTACTGTCAAAGTACATTCAATCGGTAGGTCTCCTGCAATGACTGGAGATTAGCCCCAGATTTCCATATGTTCTAGTCCCTTTAACCAAGTTATTATTTATTCATGTTGGAGTCTGTTTTCCTTCTAGACAAGGGGGAAGTGTTAGGAGGGAAAACCCCAGTTAAATGCTGTTCTGCAGGACTTGGCATTTGGAGTGCTTTTCCATATGATACTCTTATTCTCTGAACTGGATGGCCAACTTCTCCTTCAAATTTAGTTTGTTGACCATGATGTGCAAATAAGGAATAAAATACTTATTTTTTTTAATCTCAATTTTTCCAGGGGAAGAAAGGCAATATGGCCGGATGCATGCTTAGGACTCAAACTGGAAAGTAATCTCTCAAACCTTAAACATTTTTTTTAATGTAGGTACAACTCATTTCATTACCTACTAGACAATTAATACATTTTGGGCATTTCTGTTCGGTGATGCTGGTAACACTCTTGGGTCCTTTAGTATCTACTCTGTGCCCTTTGCAGCCTGACCATGCAGCAACAGTAAACTGAGCTTGTGTAAGAGCCCAGCTGAGGGATTTTGACACAAGAAGTTATTTCTGAAAAACATGATGTTGGACTAATCTGCCATGGAGCAATCTCCTGCTGCAATGGATTTTCCCTGTCCCCTGGCAGTCTTGTTAGGAAAAGGGTTTTTGTTAGGAAAAGTGAGTGGGTTTCAAAGCATTGCTTTGAGGGCGCTATGGGAGAGGCACTGCTGCATGAGCGGATGGAGAGAGGATACCACAGGGACCACAAATCCCACCACGTGAGCTGCTCTGCCCCACATGTGTAAATTCCCAAGTCAGCAGTTCATCCTGGAAAATTGTGAATAATGGTTGAGGCTTTATTGGCCTTTTGATTTTCAGAGTGAGAAGGAGCAGAGAGGAGCTGAGATTACACCTGGGCACGGGCCCCTGGAAATGAATGCACGAGAACGGTCAGCAAATGCTGTAAAGCTCACTGCCCTTGGAGGCACTGTCCTCTGGGTTGCTGTTGCTCTAGTTAAACCCTGCTTCCGTGAAGTATATTTATTCTCTTTTCATTTCAATGGTAAAGAGTGGCAGTATTACAAATGTGCAGCACTGAAGTTCATAGCAGCCCTGGTTGTGTAACCAGGTGCCACGTTGTAGGTACAATGTTGAATTTTAAAAAGGAATATAAGCAACCGGATACTACAAAAATTTCTATAGGGATTTGAAAGGTTTCTGGAGTAAGCTGAGTTCAGTTTTGCAGATGTTCACAGTATGAGGAGATGCCTGGGATCGTAGAATCATAGAATCATTAAGGTTGGAAAAGACCTCTAAGATCATCGAGTCCAACCATCA
>NW_008794155.1:4889062-4909017 GCF_000699145.1 Aptenodytes forsteri | reverse complement strand
GCCACGCGTTGATCAGGTGTGTTTTCCTGTTCCTTTCAGTATTCTTCCCTGCCACTGTAGGGATAGAGGAAAACACTACCTGTGCTCCCGATCCTTCAACCAGTCGCCCCAGTGCCCTGAAGTCCCTTTTGATCACTGCAGGACTTCTCTCTGGAACCTCATCACTGCCAGCCTGTATAACCAACAGCGGGTAGTAGTCGGAAGGCCGTACCAAACCAGGGAGTTTCCTAGTAATGTCTCTGACCCAGGCCCCAGGGAGGCACAAATTGCTAAATAAAACCAAAAAGAGTATAAGAAAGCCTGATGCTATGGGCAGAGGAGATGTGGACACGAATGTCTCGTCTGCTAATGAGGAGTCAATGTTGAGTAGGAACAGGCTGCAAACTATGTCCCAACTTGGCATCCCTTCTTTTATTTGGTGTAAGGGAGAAGCGGGAGGGAGAGGGGTGAGGTGTTCATCTCAGCAGCCTGGGAAAACGGTCTGTTGAGCACTTTGAATGGATGCAAGCAAAGCATAGCAACATTTGCTGAGGCTGAAGAACTGAGCACAGTGTGTGCTGTATACTGAGAGCTCAGGTCAGTCCCAGGTGTTCAGTGAGGATGAAGCCCAGGTTGGCCAGCCCCGCTGGAGGCAGTACAGGAGGCTGAGCTGTGGGCCAGGGAGATGGGCAGTGAGGCGGCAGGGTCTGGAAAAGATCAGGAAAAGAGGTGGTGGTGAGAGGGGGACTTCAATTTTTGCTTTAGCGAAACTGCTCGCAAGCTGACAGCTGGACATCCAAGGGTACGTCAGGGAGGCAGGCTGAGCCTCTCGCTGGGACACATCGAGACAGGTCTGTAATGGAGAGGCAGATCTGAGTTGTCAGCATGGAAATGGCAGCTGAATTTGTGCTGGCAGCAGAGGGGGGACCCAGCACCGATCTGTGCGATCGGAAGGAGAGTGAAGAATTAATTGTTCTGGTGATTAAATGAAGCAGGAAGAAAATCAAAGAGGCTGAGGTACTTGGGGTTGTGGAATATTTTCCATTTAGCAAAACTCTTAAGATTGAAAATATTAATTTTGCATTTTAAAAGTTTTTTTGGGAAATGCATGCTCCAGATGATAACCAACAGCCTCACATTTGCTAGAAGGACACACCATCCAAAAGGAGTGCCCTAACCTGAAAATCCACCCTGCGACCAAAGAGCTCTTTTCCATCATCAGCAAAACCAATATGGCACAGCTAGAAGTGCTGTGGACAAAACTTCAAAACAAAACTGCAGAACAAATGTTTTCAACATGCTGATTTGTTGGGACGAGCTCTGATGAGCTTCAGCTCACTTGTGCGAGGGTGCCCGCAGCAAGCTCGGTGGGCTGTTTATGCCCTTGCAATAATGGAGATTTTCTTTTTATATAGCAGCAGCTAGAAAAGTGGAGAAGAGAAAAATAGTGTGGTTGGTAAAACACCCAGCCATCACTCTACTGCGAGTACTGTAGTCAAACATCAAAGCCTACGGATGTATTAACGGGGAGGCAAAGATCAAGGAGTACTGGCAGAGCAAATAACATGGTGGCAGCTGTAGGCAAGCAGGCCGGCTGCTCCTCTCAAAGCTGTAATCTAAAACCAAGAGAAATGCCCCTGCATTGACAGGAGGTATATTTGTCACCATTCAGTAGCGTGACGTGGCTTTTAGCAGTGGCATGTTGTGCTTGCAGCTCTTAAAAATCCCATGCCTTGTCTTGCCTTAGGTTATCTCTGCCCATGCCTGTTCCCACAGATCCCTGTTACATTTGGCAAGTGGAACGCTGGCCAGGAGCTGGCACGTGCTGAACGACTGCGTACGCCAGCTGGGTGCTAAACCCCGTGCTCGACTTCCGCAACGGCTGTCAGACTCGTACGCTGTAGAGATCCACAGTGAACCAATGCATGCAATAAGGAGGGGGAGTGCTCCAGCGTCTGTGCAAGGTCCTGCCAGTGCACCAAAATTCCCAGAAAAACAGGGCAAATGGGTGGCCAGACACCCTGGGCCGAGCAGGGCTGCGGGCAGGATTCCTTGCTGAACTGTAGCTTCCCGATGCTGGGGGCAGGGTGGAGGTGGGGGGAAATTTGCCTCGCGTGCATCTTGTGCCACTTTGCTTTGGATTTTTTTCAACTTTTTGAGTAACCTATGATAGCTGTATATTATTAAAGCCAATTAATTCAGAGGGCTTGCTGGTGAGAAGGCAGTAGGGTGCTTTGCTTTGGAAGATGCAGGGGTCTGGGGGTAGCCTTGTGAGTTCACTAGCCGTGGCCAGCGGGAGGTGTGTGGCAGCAGTGGTGTGGTAAGGGATTAAATGGGTGCTGCTGCCTCCCTCTCTTTGGCACTAAGAGCTGCCTTTGGCTTCAGTATCTTGGTGTGAAACAGACCACAGAAGAAGGGATACTGAGCTGAGTGCAATCTGTCCCCCAAACCTGCCGGGTGGGAACTCCATCAAAGGTGGAGCAACGGAGACCAAGAGTAGCCAGCGACTGCAAATGAGTTTTAAGGCCAAATCCTATGACTTTGGGAGCATCATTATCTTTTCAAAGCTATTTCTTAGAAGAAGGAATTCACAGAAACCCAGATGTTTGCATGGAAATCAGTCTGTCAGAGGAAATCAACAGGAATTAACAGACTTGTTAGCATTTTCCCCTCTGACCCTATTCTTCTGTCCTGGCATGATCACTTGGAAAGGCTGCAGAGTGCTTAGGTCTTCCTTGCCACAAAAGCCAGCACGGTTGCCACGTAATCAAACAGAAGTGCAGCAAAAATGTTGCCAAACCAGCTTGCGATCATTTGGTTTACTGGGGAGGGAGCAGAGAAAAACCTGTGAAAAGCAGTCACTTCAGCAGTGGCAAGAACTGTGTGTACAGAAAAGGGACGAAACTGTCATTAACCTAAGGGTTGCATTGCTGGAAGATTGCAGGGTTTTTTCCCTATAGCAATGCCAACTGCTGGTTTTATTTACACTATCTTAATTTTTTTATACCTCTTGTTATGTTCTCTTTTATAAAGACACGTATGAGGCTCCCAGCAGCATTAGCTCAGGGACTGTCTTTTTATATTTCCCGTGTGCAGTTGCAGACTGCCATGGAAACAATTCCTGGTCCAGTTGGAAGACCTTTTTTTTAAAAAATAACTTTTTCCTGGGTCCTCAGTTATTTTTATTTTTAAATATTTTGATGTGTGGGAGAGATTTTTATAAAAAGTAGCAGGAATTGACTTATGGAATGTAGTTTTAATTAAATTGCAGAAACAGTATCTGCTACAGTACTAACAAACTATGTTATTAAAGTAATAAAAGTGAAAGAAACAATTTACTGTTACAAAATAGAGGAAAGCGAGAGCAGAAAGGTAGCTAATGAAAGGCAAGTAAGAGTTTGGCAGCCCTCTACAGGGCAGAGTGGAGCTGGCAAAAGTCCAGCTGGAGTATGTTTCCTAATTAGCTTTAATTCTCCGCTTTTAAATTCAGACTGGATTGCAATATTGTCATTTCTCTGTCATGTCTTCTCCTGAGCAGGAATTTTACACTGAATGGCAAGTGAGTAAATAAATAAATAAAATCAATTGCCATGAACCATTTCAGTTTTCAAGACTACAGGATATGCTTTTAATGCCCCTCTCCGAGCTCCGCGTTCAACTGCGGGAACTTCATTAACACGCTCATTAGCGCTATCTGATTCACTGCTGCAGCCTCTCACTGGGAGCTGCGAGCAGCAGCTGGGAGAGCGGATCAGCTTGAGCTAATGCATATGTTAATAACACTGATGTTGTAGCATTTGGTGTTGCTGAAAGAGAGAGACAGTAAAATATCTGCGCTGTCTCCTGCTACACTTAAAAAGAAAAAAAGACCAATGCAACATAAAATAAAGCTATCTGCTAGGAATGTTTATAGTCAGTATTTATAGATTAGTGCAGTATGTTAGAAAATCAAACACCACAATGCACACATGAAGACCCATTCAATGAATTATTCAGGGAGATCTATTGTAAAGTGCTCCACTGACAAGGAAAGCAAACTAGTTTCAGCAAGTTGAACTGAATCTGCCACCTCTGACCCGCCAGCCTTGCACCGTCTATTGACCTCCGCTAGCGTAAACTTGGTTTTCCATCGGCTCTCTGCACGTTGCTGGTGGTGGCACGAAGGAGGTGCCGCAGCTGCACCTTGGGGTTGTGCTGGAGGTCCTGTGAGGAGTCAGACAAATTAGCAACTTCTCCGTGGCCAGTGGGGAAATGAGCCAGGTTGCTCTGCTCCAAAACACACCTGCGTGGCTCCGTATTGGTAGATTTGAAAAGTATTTGGTCTAGCCCTGTGCGTCTGCTGTGCTGAGTGAAATGACCAAAGTAGGCAGAAAAAGCAACCTGTTCGTATTTCAGCAGCAGTGTAGGCTTTCCAGATTTGTGGATGTGTGCTGGCCCGTTTCAGTCCAGGTTGCTGTGAATTTCAGTGTCTCCACCGTAAAAGTAGGATCCAAGGTGATGGGTTTTTTTTGATTTACACCTACTAGGCTTCTTGGCTTGCGTCCTTTTCCTGTGGCCTTAGAAGGTCGACACGTGGGTCAATGACCGGTGTCTGGTGTCAGGAGAGTTTCTCTGCTCCTGTTTCCCACTCACTAAAATGTCAAAGTCGCATTAGCACATTGTGCCTTTGGACAGCGTGGGAGAGCTCTGTCGACAGTAAATGCTTATGAAGGGGACAGGATTAACTGTGATGAATAATTTTAAAAGGTGGGTTGACTTTTTAATAAAAAGATCTTGTACATGCTGCCTTATAGATGTAACTTAATTCTGGCATGAAAGGTGGTCTCAGTGCCTCTGGACACTCACCAGGGCTGAGATACTGCGTAATGTGCACCTCTCAACTCATAAATAAGTGAAGCATTAATTTTGCATGAACTGCTTAAAGCTAAAATAGGTTTTCACCCCTCTTCACCTGATTGCAGTATTGCCACCTGGTTCCTCTTATTCGCATGGGATAAATCTTCACTTCTGGCCTTCAGTGTATGCTTGAACTTGCAGATTTGTCATGCTATTTACTGTAGTTTTGTTTTCCTGCACATAGTCTCTGTTAAATACTGATACATTTTCAATTATTTTTTTAATCAGATAAAGCTTTCAGCTAATTTTATTTGACCTAATATGCAATTCACCCTTCCAAACTGTGTTTTCAGATCTTTTATCTGGAATCTCGATCTCCATTGCAAACACTGCTTTCTGCTTACCCGCTGAGGCTTTGCACACCGAGATGATGTACAGCACACTCGAGTGATTCCGTGATTGTAGATTTGAAAAGTATTAGATCCGGCACTGGGCATTTTTCTTCCCCCTCCATATCTTCATATTCCACATTTGAATGTATCATAGTGCTGTATTGATATTACAGTGATACTGCCTTTGTACCCACAAAGTCTTTTATTGCTGTAAACGAAAGATGCCCTTCAAGTTGCCGTGTGGTGACAAAATCCGAGATACTCTGTAGAGCTGCAGTATGTGAGGAGGACTGGAGTGAGAGGGATGTGGAAAGCCTCAGCTCGTTCCTTCTAATAAATTCATGCCTGGTCTCAGCATCATTTTGGTTGTAACCTGTCAGGAGAAGGCTTAGCCAGCAGCAACTCTGACTGAGTCAACAGCAAATTCCCCAGCGACCTGGATATGCTTTTATTGGTACGGGGTGCATGAGTTGTGTTTAATGAAAATTATGGGGGCTTTCCTATTTACTTTACAAAGTAAAGTGCTCTGATCTTCCTCATCAGCCTTGCGTGGACAACTTGCCTCGTGCCATAACTGCAAGCCTGGTTTGTGTGTCACACGGGTGGGATCTCTCTCTTACAAACCGTTGATATTTTCAATTTTCTTTTCTGTGCTCTGTAATTACCAAGTTAAAATAAGGGCCAGGACCCCCCCTCTTCCCCTGGAGCAGTGAGAATATTTATGGCACGAGGGTGTATATTGTGTGCGCTGACCTTTGCTATTGAGAGGACCCGTATGAGAGGTCAGGGTTGCAAAGGCAGGCGCAGCCGCTCCCATCCATCAGAAAGTCACTGCAGCGCCCGCTGCGAGCCATGCGTCCGATCCGCCGAGCTGGGCTTGGTTCTCTGGGGTTTTTATTATGCCCCATCCTACACATACAGCACTGCTATTAAAGCCAGCATGATTGTAGCATGTTTTGAATTACCTACTGTTCCTGACACGTATGGGGAACTTGCATATGAAGTATCATCACGGAGCCAATTTTTACTGTTGAATCAAATCCCTTAGAAACTACTTTCTAATGGAAATGATAATGAAACTTTAATTATAACTGTGCTACTTGGTTCCCTGAGCGTACACATCCCATTAGATGGTTTCTGCTAAAATAGTGACATCTTTCAAGCTCATTTCCAAGCATATTAAAAAAAAAAAGGATGGTATTTTACCTGTGACATGTTACAACTGTTGGTATTTTTTCTGGGTTCATCAAAATCTCGTTAGCATTAATCAGAGATGTGACCAGAGAATAATATAATTCCTTGGGTTATAGACTGAACAGGAATATTTGCATGAGCCAGAAACATATTTTTTGATGAAGTTTTAGATTTTTAATTTTTAAAGAAATTTTCAGGAGAGCAGAAGGGCTGTACTGATAGTTGTTTGGGCAGTGTGCAACACAGGTTTTATTCAGGTGATTAAGCATACTGTTCCCACGTAACTAGTAAAGGAAAAATACAGTGCAGTCTTTCCTTTCCTTTCCTCACTGTATCATCATTCTAGGCAATAATTTTGCAAAAAGGGATATTTAACTTATTTTAACAAATGAGCCATTCCATTAGCTTCAGTTGCAGGATCTGTGGGTAGGACTAGCCATTATTGCAATTCAGAAACATGCAGCTGGAACTAGACTACATTAACCTGTTTATTAATGAGATTATCTGTAGAGTAGCTACAAAACCCCAGATCTTTTCTGCATGAGAAACACCGGGCAGTTTAATGGTTTGTGGATTAAATGCAGATTGCCGTGTGTCTCTGGTAAGAAATAATCCAGGATTATTCCAGATGTCAGAGTGTGTTGGAATCTGATCCCTCCTGGGACGAACGGGCAGCAAACCTTTCCTGTGCTCGGCTGGGGGGTCCCCTCATGCCACCCTCTTCTTGGTGGCTTGGCATATTGAAGGGCTGTGTGCATGGAGGCAAGAGCTGGCAGAGACATAAAGAGGTCTTGAACGGTCTTCGCCTCTTCAGCCTCAGCACTTTGGGGTGTAACCAACTCATGTAACATCGCCAGCAATGATAAACAGCTTTAAGACAGGCGTCCCTGCATACTGCTGCTGGGATGCAAACAGGGGGGTTAGCCCAAGGCACTGTCTGCTCTCAGGTGTTATGTGACTCAGCTTGTCCGTCCAGGGTGGCGGATGGCGGAGTCCAGGTTTTAGAACCAAAGTCTTTGTCCTTTTCTATGTGGACTTGAAAATCTATGTGGACTTGAAAAAGAAGAAGAAGAAGAAGAAGAAGAAGAAGAAGAAGAAGAAGAAGAAGAAGAAGAAGAAGAAGAAGAAGAAGAAGAAGAAGAAGAAGAAGAAGAAGAAGAAGAAGAAGAAGAAGAAGAAGAAGAAGAAGAAGAAGAAGAAGAAGAAGAAAAAAAAGTGCAATCTTTCTGATACTGCTGGCTAACAAGAAGGGGAGAGGCCTTTGCAGCATTACAACACTGGAAAGTTAGGAGAGATTTTTCACTGTTGATTTTTGAAAAGGGAAGAAAAAAGGCAGCCATTCCAGTGCAGGAGAGTGTAAGAAAGGCCAATGTTCTTAGTTTAAAATAGCCCCAGAAAGCAATTACTCTTTTCGTGGGAAGTGCAGGATTCCTGGGTACTTCTTAAGCCTGTCCTGCAGGTACAAATGTGCCTTTTAAAGTTTAACCTGCTCTGTGAATCCTGCGGGGAACTCTGTTTTCTCTCCTTGGCTTTGTTGCTGTATCTCCAGCTTGTCTGTGTGAGCAGTGCCAGATTGCAGTAAAGAAAAGTTGACATTACAACTTGGAATAAAGCCTTCTTCCCTCTGTGACGCAAGGGGCTTGCTTTTTAGAGATAAGGTTAGCACCTTCGGCTCCAGCAGTACCCTCAAGTTAATGATTATCATATCCCAAACGCAGAACTAGGGGAATGAGGATGGTGCCGGTAAAGGGAAAGATACTGGAGGGATGCGCTGCCTTTGACGTGACAGCATATATCAGCTGTGAGCTGAGGGCCTGATCTGTTACTTAGTGCCTACAGTAACCTCGGTGTTGCTTTGAGTGCTTTTCCTCTGCTTTCATTTCAGCTTTCTATTCCAGCTATTAATTTATATAAGATTACGGGTTCAGAAGAAGGAAGGGAAGATAATTCACCGAATACCTCACTACGGGGTCAGGGTTCAGAAGAAGGAAGGGAAGATAATTCAGACTGTATACCTCACTACGGGGTCAGGCCTTTGCTCCTTGCTGCTAAGCAAAGTGACAGAGGAGTTAACACATGAGCTGTGGGACAGTGTAGATGCAATGTTTCCAGGTGTGTGTTACCTGCTCTGTGTGTACCAAACCCAGCCAGTGAACAGTCCAATCTTTCTGTATTTGAAAAAAAGAAAAGAAGAAAAAAGAGAAAGCAAAACCCTGTGTATGCTGCTCAGGAGAATATTTTAACATCTGAAATAGCTAACCTGTGTAGATCCGGTTCATCATCTTCTTAATAGGCACTTTCCTTAATGACCTAATTGGTTGCAACACAAAGTGGCTTTATGAAATTGGTATAGCAGGTTGCTGCATAGTGGCTGCATGAACATAATGGCTGTAACTGCTTAAATCATCTCACTTCACAGTGGTGCATCTTCTCGGGGTCTCAAAGCCCCTGGTCCGCTCCCTGTCTGTCGTCATGTGTCCCCCCGCCAGCTCTGGGAGGGCTTCTCTCCCCTGAGAGCACGCAGGGCAGCAGTGTGGCCTTGCTCCTCACTGCCCCAGGCCTGGATACAGGCAGCTGTCTCCTCTCAACGCCTCTTATTTGCACAGGCAAGATACGAGTCTACGTACCATCCTTTTAGACAGAAAAAAAGATATCTCTGCGCCTGAACAGCCCACGCACAATGGATTTTATGTCTGCACCATCTCAGGAGTATGGGGTTTTGTCATCTCTGTTGTTCCTCTGTGCAGAGGGAGATTGGCGTGCAAAGACCAGGAGTTCAAGGAAAAGGGGCAGTTATGGGCTCACACCAGGGTGCAGGAAAAGGTGGGGAGGTACAAAGCAGATTTGCACGCATCAGGTTCCCTCTTGCATTGCTTGTGCAGAGCCAAACCAGGAGAGGAATGATGTCTAAATGATACCAGGTGGGTCCAGAAGGGAGAGACACAAAATCAGAGGGGGGACCAGAAAGGAAGAGGTGCAGATTCCCCCTGCCTGCACTCTGGGGAGTTGGGTGCAGCACAGCATGTGCCCAACGCAGTGTGCACCCAGGGCAGCGTGCACCCCGCACCCTGTGCCTGCTGTGCCAGATGGGGAAGGTGGAGAAGCAGGAGCACTCCCAGAAGAATCGGTGACCAACTCTGTGAACTTTCAGGGTCCTTGATCCTCCCTTGCCACATGTTATGGGGATGGCCCTTCACCCATGGCGTGGTGGCACGTTGCAGTGGGGATGTCCCTGTGCAATGCAGTACTTGGTACAGAGCCTGTCCTGTGCTCTGCCATCACAGAGGCTTTCCTCTGGGAACAGAGACTGATCCTGAATGAAAGTGCTTTGGTATTTTATATATATTGGAGGATTTCTCGTTTAATAATTTTGTCCTTAACATGGTACTGTTCATCTCTACTTCATGATCTCCCAATTTCAAATGAACACACCCTACGGAGCACCAATTTGCATGGAAATCCTTACAAATCTGGGGGAAGTGCTCTTTGTGTCTGCAGTTTGCCTTTCTACTCCAGAAACTTCCTTCAAACATAAATCTGTACAATTCCAGTAAAAAAAATAATAGTATGACACATGAATTTTGTTTTAAATTGGACTCTAAGGCCCAAGCTTTAGGATTGAGTCAGGCCAAGATCTTTAAGGTCTCAGTACCTGATGTTATGAGCCTAAATCCATGTTTACAGATTTACCCCTCCAACCTTCCCCCCGTGCCCCTTCCTGCCCCGCGTGCAGGCACCAGCAGCTGAAAAGCCCCGGCACCAGCAGCCTCTCTCCTCTTCAGGGAACAGCCTGGAATACAGAAAATCTCTGCAAAACAAAGTGCGCATTTTATTACACAACCTCTAAATTGCAATTTAGAAAACAAAGCGAAGGCCGGCTTCTTTTCTGGCTCCCTAAAGCTACTGTGAAGAGAGAGATACTTTGTCTTAACAAAATATCTAATCTTATCTACAATGTCCCTGTTTTTAATTGCTATGATAGTATGGGAATAACAGAGAAGAACACTGACCCGTAGGTTAGGGAGGAATAAAGGCAAACCCACCCAGCTTTCCAGGGAGGCTCTACAGAGGCTGCAGGAGCTGATTTCAGAAGTACTGTGAAAGTAAAACCTGATGAACTGGAAGGACAACCTGATTATAATGCAGGCAGGACCAAGATTTTGAATTAAAAGTCCATATTGGTGCACAAGCAGATACAAATAACCAAAGCCTCTTAATTTGAGGGCTTGCAGAGGAATATCTTTCTAAGGTATGCTTTTATAAGCATTAAACAGTTTTTGGCACTCATGATTATCACAAGGTCCAAAAAACCGAAGGTAGAAAATTGCCTTTTTCTGGGAAAGAGCACTGTTAATATTGAAACCGTTAAAGCAGCCAAACTGTGTAAAGGGCATCTTTATTCCCCTTTGGCACATCATGACTACACTTCGATCAATGCAAGCTACGTCTCCACGGTTTTCTTTGTCTAAACCAGCTTTGATCAACTCAATTGCACAAATTTCTTCAGGCTGCCTCCGTAGTAAGGATGTGTGCGCTAGGCTGGTCGCTGGTGACCTGTCCTTATCCATATGACCCTTATGATGAAGAAATAAGATTTAGAAATGAGATTTTTAGATGAAGAAATAACATTTAGATCTCAGCGGATTCAGCGAAAGGACACGATTGTGAATTGCTGCCTGTCATTGGAGCCGCTGGGGTTTATTCCAGCCAGTGGCACGGGGTACCTGCTCCTTCACGTGGCCACTGGCAAAATGTGGAAACTTCATCCTTTTGCGAGAGGGGATCCATAAACAAAAGACTGATGGTTATATGGAAATGCCTTCTGTGGTCGTGGGCTGAGCTGGCTGGGTCCAGCCAGGTTTGGCAGCCCGGCGTAGGAGGGGAGGTTTCAGGGGCTGCCGGTTTGGCGGGAGCAGCTGGTCCCTGCGGCAGCAGGAAGAGGGGAGAGGGGTCTGTAACGTGGGGGAGAAGGGGAGGATTCAACAGGCAGAAGACAACATCTGCTTTTAAGGGGTGGGTAGAGAGGAGGTTCATCTGATGAAGTGCTTTTGTTTTTAATCTCCTGCTCGAACTGGTGACTCTTCTTTTCTCTCCCTCATTGACCTCCCCAGCGGGAGCAGGGTGCCTCGTGGCTGGGCGGCTGAGCCTTTTCCTCTCACCTGCCTCAGGAAAAGCAGGGAAGAAGCGGGGAAGGACACAGGAGACATACAACTCTGGCATGCACAGAGAGTAAATCAGGGTGTTAAACAAAACCTCTGCTCTCAGCTGGCTAATGTTTCAAAGGAAAACATTTCAAACGCTGAGAGAGATTGTGCAGTTAGCCGGTGATGCAATTACATGGCTGTAAGCTGTAGAAACTCTTTCAATGTGGCACATATTAAACCTTTCAGAGGTAGTGCTTTGATTTTTAATTTTACGCTGTTGGCAGGCAATCAGGGTCTTTAATAGTATGGGGGCCAGAGGGAAAATGTTTCAAAACAGCAAGGATCTTATCATAGTGTGCAATTAATGAATAATTATTAAAAACCAGAAATAGCTGGAAGAGCAGGCAAGAGCTGGCAATGCAATTCTCTGGTTTCAGGCCTATAATGAAATCTCAAGAGAGGGAAGTAGGATAAGCAGCTTCATGCAATTAAAGCTGGGATTTTTTCCCCCAGTTGAAAGATCAGTGATCTTGAAAAAATATACCTGTCACTTGGTTTTGTTTTCAAGTCATTTAATTGTTGTGGTAAAGCATTTAACATCTAACAAGCATGGAGACATTCTTCTGTAAATTATGGAATTTGGGGGTTCTTTTTTTTAAACAGTAAGATTTTGATTTTGGTTTTTTTTTAAGATGTTTGAAAAGAAGTCTGTCAGCACAGTCTGAATGTGTTAACTATAGGAAAGGGCTGCAGCAATGCTTTCCCATTGCTCTGGCTGGTAAGTTTGTCCAGGAAGACATCAGAGCTGAGAAGAAAAGGCTTCATGGGGACATCCAGGTCTGTTTGATGCTCTGCCACAGGATAGTGCTTTCTCTGTGATGCTGGGGATATTTTGTAACACCTGTGGTGTCTTCCTATTTCCAATCTATCAAAAAAAAAAAAAAAAAAAGGCAAGAAAAAGTACCTGTTGCATTCTTTCATGCAGGCCTCTACAGTTTACCTGGGCATTTACCCCTTTCACCTGTTCTCCTGTGTTCAGGCAGGAATTACCTTTCTGCCTTGGGTCTGTATTGTACCCAGCACAGTACGGCTGTGATCTCGCTGAAATAAAGCAGCTCGTTGTCCTTGGTGCCACTGCTAGGGTGTCCTAATTGCACACATTTGGATGTGAGACACTTGTTCACCTGGGGACAGGTGCAGTCCCCAGCCTGGTGCAACGTCCTGGTCCCAACAGCTCAAACTGTGCTTGAATCAGGAGGCAAGAACTGGTATCTAAAGGGCCTTGTTGCTCTACCAAGCCAGGGGGTGCTGACACGCATTGTGCTTAGCTTCAGCATGATGTAAGAGCCCTTTAAACCAAAAACTAGCTTATGGCCTAACCAAAATAACAAGAAATGTTAAACTCCTCCACCAAGGAGGCCTTTGGAAGGAGCAACCGTGACCTTCAGATTCAAGGCTTTACGTTCTCTTTTTTTCTAAAGTGCAGCTATGGCCGTGTGTTATCACTGGTCTTGCTTTTCCTAATGGCAAGTGAACTTAAGGTTTGCATTTTCACTTGGAGAGAATAGGACCTTCCTGCTTGGAAGTAGGAACAACTGTTTTGCTTTTAAAGCTGCATAACAAATCTAATAGTTAAAGGTATAACACTTGTGTTTTGTCACTGAAATCCATTAGTCTGTGGCACAATGAGAGTGGCTCTGGCATGCAGGCTTGAAGATGCATTTGCTTGAGCAGCCTCTTCTTTTGATTACTGAACCGCATTTGCTCACTGCTGTTCCATTATATATGAACTAAATACAGAAAAAGTTATTTACAATTATCAGGCATTTCTACATGCAATATTAAGAGAGGTTTTCCATCAGCTTCAAGATAGAACAGCTTAAATTGTGTGTGTGTATGTGTGAGTGTGTGTGTGTGTTTCTTGGCTGCTAATACCTTGCATTCATGTCTCTGGTGTTACTCCTGTTGTATTGGCATACTGCAGGAGTGTAAGATGTTGCACCCTTCTGTACCGGTACACTCTAGTGCATGACTGGTATTGACAAAAACAAACTGTGAACTACTCGGATCCGTACTGAATGGGGAAAAAACTCTCTTGGTTCCTTGGAAGGCTTTCTGGCTTGAGCACACTTTTGCACATTTATTTAGACACTTTGATTGCCACTGAGCATGGCAGCTCTAAAGAACTTCACAAGCTAGAAAGTGCTTTGAGAAACAATTAGATTTCCCAGACACATTACACTGAAAACCAATGGCACACTGTTGGGGAGGATGCCAAATTGGCTGGTGGGGGGCAAGCAAAACCCAGAGTGGATCAGCATAAATGAGCTGTAGCGTTTTCTTGAAACTGTTTCTAGGAGACAGAAGTCAATCTTCACCACTGCGCCTGGTTTCTCTATGCTGGTGTTTTGCTTTCTGGCCTCAGGTTTTTTTCTGTTTTTCTTTTCTCCCAACTCCGGTGCCCCCTCTTTGCTCTGGGGCGTTGGTAATATGGCGTAAATGTTTGCTGGCTTGCAAGAGAGGCTCCCCAGACCCCTGTCCTGGCTTGGGACAGGGACTTCCCAAGGAGATGTGGGAGCGGGGAGCCTCACTGAGCTTTGCCGGCCAGCGGTGTGGGGAAGCTGCTTCTCTGAATGGACAACTGCAGGCATTAGAAAATGGACCTGTTTTGGCAGAGATTTTGCTGTCCCTGACCCTATTCCCAGGCAGGGCAGGTGGGTGCAGTAGTGTCCTAGCCTGTGTTGTGCGCCTGTGAGTGCTGTGGTACCAAACAGGAGCGGTGTGTGCTCCTCTCCGCACATCACACTGGTTTTGGGGATGGTCCCCGCGGTGTTTGGCTGCTGCTTTGGCCCAGCAGCCCAGCAGCCTGGGGAAGTGCTTTGAGCCTTGCTTCCAGTTCTCACCAGGCCATAAGGGTGGAGGCCATCGCCCTTCTCCAGGTATTTGTCTCAGGTCTGAGAGGTACCTGCGGCTCTTGGGCTCGCAGGAAATTTTCCTTACCGCAAGGCATGCTTAGCGCTCATGAAAAGCAGGTTGCTAATGTTCGTTTGCCCCTGAAAGACCTTCTGAAGGCAGTAGCTTTTTTCTTTCTTCTCCCTTAAAAACATCGAGGCAGAGTGTGCACCAATGGAGTTCGTTAGAGTGTTGTAACTGGCTTCAGCTCCTGTCATTAATTGATAATCTTGCTGGATCTGCTATAATGCAATGCCAGCTCAGCAAGCTCCCAGGAACTCTTGGGTAAAATGCTCTCCATTTTGAGACCATCGTCGGCAGCTTATCGCTTGATTTATCTCCTATTTCCAGGTGTGGAACTAAAAGTAAACTGTCATTGTAAATCACTAATTCAAGCAGAGTGAGAGAACAGCGCAGAGTTTGCACATTTCAATACCACTTAATTAGGAAAAAAAAAATTCCCTTGTTCCATACAAATGTACAATGCAAATCCTTTCTCTTAATGCTTCAGATGGGTAAAATGTCCTTTTGAGTCCCACATGTCTAATGCTGCTGCTCATCTTGTTACAACAGACTTTTAATTTTGCCCCTGGGACCAGATCGGGAAGTAGCTTTCTTTGAAGCCCAACCCAGTATGTGTCTCAATCTGGGAAAGAGTCCCTGCTTGCTGCTGGCGCATACACCAGCACTGACACCTCTTAACCCAGCCTTGAGCCTGCTGACCTTACTTATTTATTTATTTTTTAATTAAAAAAGCCTTTTGTGCTTGCTAATTGTGTAACTGCCATTTTTACGTCCTAGTAGTCCTAGATGAGGTTGAGCTATGTGTCTTCCCTAAAGGTGTTCTCATCTGACTCTTGTTCAAAATCAGCTTCCAACTGCAAACTGTGCTTTTGCATGACCAGACCTTTTTCTCTACCAGCCCCTTATTTCCTTGAAGCCACCTCCATGGAAAACAGAATCATTTACTGGATCAGTGGGAATAACATTTTCTTGTGTCATGCTGCTTCGGAAAAATAAGTGATTCTTGATACAATCACTGCCTTCAACCCTCCTCTCTTACCATCCCCCTCTCCCCTTCTTCCATTACCCTTTACGCTCCTGCTGTGCTGCTGGATGACTGCACCTCCAGCATTTGCATCTTGTCCCTCCCTCTGCTCTTCGTCTTGGCGGTATAAATTGCTCCAGCAACCTCATAATTTTGATCTGCAATCATTTTGCTCCACTAGCTTATGGCAGTGCACAAATCAAACACGCGCTTTCTTTTTAGACCAGGCTTGGCTACTGATGTACTGATCTCAGAGTAACTTCGGAGCTAAGAGGTCTGTGAGGTGCTAGGTGCACCAAAATGTGGATTAAAAATTAAAGCCAGAAATGAGAACATCCCTTTTAAGAAAACATCCAATATTTCCATTCCTGGTTTTTTCCTTTCAGCACTTGCCAGTTGCTATTTAAACACAAACTTATAAACCCACTATCCCATTATAAAATGAAGTATCCTGCTTTAGAAAAATGAGCAAACAAACAATAACACCATCTTTTGATTTATTGGTGTGATTTTTTTTTTCCAAAGGTGATCTCTAACATGCTTTTCTATCGTGGCTAAAAACATTTAGTACATAAGATTTTCTTGTTCAGATCAATTTGCTAAATTTTCATTTAGTTTCAGAGTGGTATATTTTGTTGAGGCTTCATTTTGTTCAGACTAGCAACTCGAGAGGTTTCCTGTAGCTTAGAGAGATTGCTTTTGAATTGGTACATTATTCATTCATGAATTGTTTCTTTAGTATATGAGCAGCTGAGTGGGGTTTTTATTACAAATATGAGTTTGAGTGCAGAACAACTACTATTTTGGCCAAATAAAGAATGTAAAATTAAGCACGAGTCTTCATAGTACACTGTGATGCTTTTCTACACTGTGTGCGTCGGGAGGTTTTTTAAGTACTTAGCAAATACCTCCTGTAGGGCATGGTAATATGATTGACTGCATGCAGAATTAAAAAAAATACAGTATATTGTAGAAATATGGCTACACTAGTAAGAACTGAAACCGTTTTCCTATTATCAGAAGATACAAGTCAGTATATTTTGGTCTTTGTGATCAGCTACTAATTAAATAGGTCTTCAGCTGCATTCAGCATCTGATCCTATTGTGATGTTCCGAGTGAGTGTAACAGGATTTCTGCAATCACTGAGGTAATGAGGTAGCGTAGGGTGCAGAGCAAGTGCAATCCCAGTGTTACGCACCAGCCTTTTAAAATATGGTTTTCCTCTGTGTTGTTTCCTGTTGTTTACCAGTGTACGTGATTGCTTTTACCTACCTTGAATTAGTTTCCACCTCCGCAGGATTTTTTTGTCCAATAAAGTTAACTTGGGTAGATGGAAAGCAGTAGGAAAGAAATGTCTGGTTTTTGAAGATGCTGTCTCTGGATTTAGGGAGATTCTGTAGATGGAAGATTCTTGTATCAAATCAGGTGGCATTATTTGCTTAGTGTGTGGTAGCGAATTACAGGAGCTTGCGTGTTCCAGCTGCCTTAGTAAAGAGATGGAGGATCCCGTCAGTGCCCCAAAGCAGATCTCCTGCCGTGTTTTGCTGTAATAGGTTTTACCTATTACAGTCGCCAGAAATCGTTTGCCCTGACTTTAGAGGTGGGAGGCAGGATTTGTAGGGGCAGCCTACTGCCTGCAGCACAGCTGCCCGGGGTTCCCTGTAGCACGAAGTCTAGGTCCTTGGCTCTCTGATTTCGAGGAGGTAAGAGCCTATTTTTGGTCTGATATCTTAGGAGAGAGCTCCTTGGTTTTTGCTACATGACTTACTGATTAAAGAAGTTTATCGCCACATGAGAAGATGATTTAGACCTTTTGTTTTAATCTCTTAATCTTGAATATTTTAAGAAAAATTAGTTCTATTAGTGCTTGTGAGTTAGAGTTTCACTCATTAGTAGGTGAAAACCTTACAAAGCTCAAAAAGAAGGTATCTAAAAATCTCTTTTCCCAAGATGACTTAGTCGATAAGTCTGAGTAGAAAAACTTATTTCAAAGTAAGAGGCCATTCTGGAAAGAGGATGAGAAATGAAAGTCTAGTGGATATAGCTATGTTAATGGGGGCAGAACAGCTATTTAATTACGTAGCAATGTCAGAAGCAATAGGATTATCTATTTCTGTCATGGTATGGGTCAAACTGAAGACCAGCAGTTGAACTTAAGGTGCTATATAAATGCATAGGAAAGTCCCCAAATGCTTATAATTGCCCTCTCAGTTGCTGTGAATACTGATATTTCGTGATCTTCTTTCTTGCTTTCATAGTCATATATTTATTATGTGTGAAGGGGTTATTGTAAAAGTCTTTCCTCCATCACTGTGGTCCTGTGTGCCCAAAGTTGGAGCCAGCTGCGTGAGGCTGGAAGAAGAAATGTGTTTTGTAATTTACAGTAGGGCAGATTTAGTCCTTGCTAAAATCCCCTGCATCTTCACTGTGCTCAGAAAACATTATATTTATCACCAGATTCCATAATTGAATCAAATGCATTGCCACATCTTGATTGCTCTTCTTTGTTTATAGGATTTCCTCTAAAAAGCACTGTCTTTTTCCTGTATTTTCTAGGAGAGAGGGAGAGAGCAAGCTGTTGGGTAGTTGGAGCTCTGGCTTAATTAGTTTTCTCAGGTCTGCAGTAATATCTTAGAGTTCTTAGTGTTTCTTGGAAAGGTGCTACAAAAGATAGAGCGAGCCGTATGCTCCAATTCCACTTGGAATACTCTAGTTAGCTGTGGATTCACCTCAGGGAAATAGAAGAGAGTTAAAAGGTCAGCAAAAATGTAACCTGTATGGCTTGGATAAAGAAAGCAACATGCACTGTTTTTTTCTGAAGTTAAAAATCATTATAAGGGGGTTTTTTTCAAATATATTATATATATATATAACAAAATGAGCTGACATCTTTTACTAATACTGAGATACAAGACTGAGATTGCACTTGTGGAGGAGAGGAAGAAATGCTGTCTGATGTTTGCTGTAAGCTATTGCTGCGTGCCAGCTAGCTGAGACATTTTGGAAGTCCCCAGCAGCTATCTGAAAGCAGAGGGCAAATATCACAGCACAGACACAAGGCTCCCAAACCAAACGGTGCCTGTGTGCTTGGTGAATCCACGTTCAGGTATTTATTTGAATGCCATTTCGCAGAGCACATTCGCCTTCTCACCTGATATGGGGAGAAATTTGAGTTTCACAGACTTTGAATTAGGCTGCTGCCAAGGTTGTGGTGAGGGGGAGGAATACTCGTTATCTTGTATACATATTCCTTGAAAAGGTTTGAGAAAGGAGGTTTTGACATGTTTGCACTCATTACGATTCTCTGGACAGCTCTGAAATGTAAATAAAAGGAGATTCAGGTGTTAGCAGAGAAGAGACTTTGCTGCAATGGAAATACTACTGCTCCCTGAATGGCCTTCTCAGAGGGAAGCTGCAAACAAGTAGTGTTTGGCCAGGACATTTTTCTTAGTGTGATTTCAAGTAGCTTCACCACTATCCAAAGCTTTGATCCAAATTATCAAAGGTTAGGCCTAATTTAAAGAATAAAACTGCCTTGCTGTGTAATAGTTACTTTATGTTTCCCGCATTAATACGATAGCTAGGACACGCTTCAAGGAGTCAGACTGGAATTTGGTCTTCATTAACCTGCAGCGTTGGAATTGCCGCTGTGGCTGTATTGGAGGTGGCTGAATCAGAGATTCTCCCTCTCCGCACCCTTTCCAAAAGATAGCCATCTGCCGCCCCGAAATACCTAATTTCATTTCTCACGACACTGTTCCCAGGCAAGAAAGTTTTCCTTGCTCTCCTACCAATTATGACCTTCCTTAAACCTTAAAACAAATTGGTTCTGAAGATGTGTGAAACTTCAGCCTTCATTTTGACTGCATTTGTTTATTGTTTTCCCTCAAAAAGAAGAGGAATCTGTTCAGAGCAGAAAAAGGCTCGCTGTTGTCAGAAAGAGCAGGCTGTCGGTGTGTTTAGAAGAACGTGAGGGTCCTTCAGGCAGCCTTTCACCTGCCCATGCCAGATTTGTAGTGGGTAGAAAGAAGTACTTGTACTGTGTAGGTGCTTTCCTGGATGATTTTATTTGAGGATTAGCTCCTGGGGACTAGCAGCTCCCATGTGCTGTTTGGGGTGGGACCTGTTTGTACCCACAGTTTGCTGCAACAGACCCGTCCCCCCCACTGCCCCCTTACACCACACTGCGCTTCTGCTCTGCAGCATCCAGCATTTTATTTGAGGATTAGCTCCTGGGGACTAGCAGCTCCCATGTGCTGTTTGGGGTGGGACCTGTTTGTACCCACAGTTTGCTGCAACAGACCCGTCCCCCCCACTGCCCCCTTACACCACACTGCGCTTCTGCTCTGCAGCATCCAGCAACTATCAAGAAGAACTACAGAGCCCTGGGAGCGGCGGTAAGGGACTCG
>NW_008794155.1:4884521-4886101 GCF_000699145.1 Aptenodytes forsteri | reverse complement strand
TGGATTAGATGACCTTTAGAGGTCCCTTCCAACCAAACTATTCTATGATTCTGTGATTCTATGATCCACCCGCCTTTCCTTCGGCAGAAACATACCTTCTGATCAAGACAGGCAGCCTCACCCACATCAATAAATATATAAATTATATTAGGTTATGATAGAAGAGTTGCAAAGGCAAGCCATACGCAGTCAGGGTTAGCTCCAGAAACAATTTGGGTGGCACACATAACTGTTGTGGCCAGACTGTAAATCAGAGGGGAGGAAGAAACAGGAGGTTTGATCCAATGCAGCGCTCTAACTCTTTTTCCTCCCATCAAGGGAAGCTGAGGTGTCTTACTGGACTGACACAGTCACCTTCCTCAGGGACAGAGGAGAATGATAAATTGGCCTTCAGACCCAAAGCTCAGCCACTGAGCTGTCAGCCTTCGTGCCACCCGTGCCATGTCTGCCTCGGTGCATTTCTGCTCTTCCACTTCCTAGGTCCTGCTTCCCTCTTGTGGGTTTTGGTGTAGAATTTGGATAACTACACGTAATTTTTATGGCAATTTACTTTGGCTTCTCTTCTCACTTAGGCTGCTGATCATACATGAACTCCAATTGCATTTGTTTTTTAAAGCAGCTGGCAAGCATGATCTTGGTACCATTTGTGCATCAATAATTCCATTTTCATCTCACTTGCTACAAAACAGCAAGTTTTCTTCATTTGAAGGATTTTGGTACGAAAATCTGACTTGGAGATTGATAATATCTATCATCTGCCTCGTTTAGGAAGAGCTTTGCTGATTCCCTCATGACAATTGGTTCCATAGAACATATAGCTCAAGCTTGTCTTTCTGGCGGAGCTCACGAGTATCTTATGTATCTGCCAAGCTAATATATTGTCTTTCTGTATTTGTAGTCTGCAGTTGATTGTTCAATGATTTCTCCTGCTGAATTGCAATAGATGAGCTGTTTAATGTTGCAACGGCTGATTTTGTAATGTAAAAACAAAAAACCTCTCAATTCCAAATTGTGTTTGCTAGTTAGAACACAGAATTTAAATGAGATTTATATGGAAGATGTATTTTTCCTATTGTTTTGCCAATGCAGAAAGAAAACAAGTCTTCACTCTTTCTAAAAGAAAATCAAAGCAACCACGGCAAAAATTAACTCTTGGCAAGAATATAAACTCTTCAGAAGGGATAGGCAAGGAAGGAGAGGCAGCAGGATAGCCCTGTACATTAGGGAGTGTTTTGATCGTCTAAAGCTTAATGATGGTGACGATAGACCTGTTATAGACTACCCAACCAGGACGAAGAGGCGAGGAAGGAGAGGCAGCAGGATAGCCCTGTACATTAGGGAGTGTTTTGATCGTCTAAAGCTTAATGATGGTGACGATAGACCTGTTATAGACCACCCAACCAGGACGAAGAGGCGGACGAAATATTCTATAAGCAGCTGGGAGAAGTCTCACAATCGCTAGCCCTTGTTCTCGTGGGGGACTTCAACTTAGCAGAGGTCTGCTGGAAATATAATACAGCAGAGAGGAAACAGTCTAGGAGGTTCCTGGAGTGTGTGGAAGACAACTTCCTGACACAGCC
>NW_008794155.1:4881228-4882683 GCF_000699145.1 Aptenodytes forsteri | reverse complement strand
AGGAGCGGCTGAGGGAACGGGGGTTGTTTAGCCTGGAGAAAAGGGGGTTGAGGGGAGACCTTATTGCTCTCTACAACTCCCTGAAAGGAGGTTGTAGCGAGGTGGGTCGGTCTCTTCTCCCAAGTAACTAGCGATAGGACGAGAGGAAATGGCCTCAAGTTGTGCCAGGGAGGGTTAGAGATTCTATGTTTCTATGATTCTATGAATTTGTTTTACAAGAAAGAAGCGTCAATAAAAACTAAACCTGTTCCCTTCTACACATCTGTGTCCATATTAGTGTTTTTTAAAAATACTTTCTCAATGCAGAAATAACAATTTCCAATAAGTATGTCTTTTCTGACAGCTGGAATGTTAAAATTTCCAAGAATGAGCAGTTTAAAATATATTTATTTCACCATGGTATGTCTTCTGTTGTTGAGTCTACATATATTTCCACACTATTCTTGATCTTCTGTTTGCCAAAGTTTTAAAATTTCTTTTATGTTTTTACTGGAGAATTGTAGTAGTGAATGAAATGAATGACTCAGAAGTAGATGCTGGATTTTGTAGCTTTTATTGACAAACCGCATGAGATGGGCACCTGAACAAAACAGTCAACCGTTGCTTCAAATGCCACGTTGATATTTACTGTAAGGCACAACAATTTCATGACTGTTTACCCACCTATGTGAGGGAAAGCACCAAAGAGAACAAGGGAGTGTACGAAATTGTCCTATTGTCTTTTATGTTTCATGGCAGCCTTGGCTGTGCAGTGACCAGCTTGCTTCATTCACAGTGTTGGGGTCCCCAGAAGAGCGCTGCGGTGTGTTGGCGTAGTGACCTGAAAGGCTAACCCGCACACGGGGGGCTCACCATGCTGCAGGGATGCTGCTTTGGCACTCCACTTCGAAAATGAATTATCCAGTTACAGTATCACAGACCAAACCACCACTTCTGTGTGAAGTTGTGTGCATTTAAGACTGAATTATAGCTGATGAGGAGCGCTAAGATGAAGTTTGAGATTGGAAGATGAAAGCCGAGGAGCAAGATAAACTCTTAAGTACAATTTTTAACATAATGAACAGAAGAAATAAATGACCATTAAAGGTAGGAACTTGTGTGGGGAAGATGTTCAAAGGTGCTATTGTCGCTGCAGAACAGTGGCTATAAATGTGTAATCGTCTCCGTAATAATTTTTAAGTATGTGGTGGGTTGACCCTGGCTGGATGCCAGGTGCCCACCAAATCCACTCTGTCACTCCCCTCCTCAGCTGGACAGGGGAGAGAAAATATGACAAAAGGCTCGTGGGTCGAGATAAGGACAGGGAGAGATCATTCACCAATTACCAGCACGGGCAAAACAGACTCGACTTGGGAAATGAGTTTAATTTATTACCAATCAAATCAGCGTAGGATCATGAGAAATAAAACCAAATATTAAAACACCTTCCCCCCACCCCTTCTTCCTAGGTTCAAA
>NW_008794155.1:4875056-4880538 GCF_000699145.1 Aptenodytes forsteri | reverse complement strand
TTGGCCAGCGGCGGGTCCGTCTTGGAGCCGGCTGGCATTGGCTCTGTCGGACACAGGGGAAGCTTCTAGCAGATTCTCACAGAAGGCACCCCTGTAGCCCCCCACTACCAAAACCTTGCCATGCAAACCCAATAGAAAGTATTAAAAATAACATGCTTTCCTCTGGTAATGTATGAGCATGTATGGCTTTTAAAAGCATATAATGACTTTAATCACTGTTTTGCAAAAAGGCTGCTCATGTTCAGTTACAATATTTCTGTCATGAAACTTCCTTGAGGATTTTTAGCTTTTTCTAGTGTTTGCACTGTAAAATGGCAGTATTTAAAAATATTTGAGAAGCAAAACTTGACCCTGCTAAGAACTGAAGATAATTCTCAGATATTTTAAATTGCTAAGAAGTAAAACTGTTAAGACTTGTGTCCTCACTAATTATATTCTGCATATCTGCGTTCCCCTGACAACTTCTGATGCACCCGGTATCACTCTACCTAACGGCTGAGAGCTGTTAAGTGACAGTGCAAAGCAAAAATAACTTATTCCTCTGAAGAGTTCTGTTTGCCATTGCTTGTGGAGAAATGTGTGATGGAATCCCTGGAAGCTGTTATGTTTTAATGCTGCAGAGTCAGAAAAGATTTTACTGTAGTGCCCTGTAAGTCCCAGCTGGATGGATCAATGATACACAGACTTGAAACTTTGGTTCAGCTCCATGTAAGTCTCTCATAATCTTCTCCATGTTTAATGGGAATGTTCGTGTTTCTCAACCCAATACACTGTTTAGCAGCTGTAGAGGACTGAAGTACAACGGAGACTGAAGCATTGTCACTCTGCAAGAAAGTGCAGGTATTCTTCTGGGCAGGTTCCTTTAGCATTAGTTTCTATTAGAGATCAGGTTGCTGGAAACACAAAATTCGCCTCACCCTTTGCCACTGAGTAGCTGACGTGATATTGCTGTGCCGCATCCAGCCTAGAGCAGCCCTTTGTTGCCAGTCAAGGCGAAGGAATGCGTACAGCAGAGCAGGGAGGACCTGAACTGAGCACACCGTTGGGCCATGCAGGGATTCAACCGGAGAGAGGAGTTGTGGGCACACTGTTGTTTCATTGTGGCATTGATTTGACCCAATGACACAGCACTGGGCCAAAACCTCTGACAAGCCAGTTTGGTCTCAATGATCTCGTAGCACTCTTAAGGGTATTTGAGGGCTGGGGGGGGAGTGTAGTCCAATCCAAGTGAGAAGACCCACACTTCAGATTCTGCTAACATCTCCTGGGTCTTAGGGATGATTTACATTGGACGTAGCCACCTGAGAAATTAAGTATCAAAAGCAGCTGCAGGTGGTTTTCTGATGCCAAGGGTGGCAAATACTTGTGTGAAATTCTTCTCAATACATCTGACAACTCCAGTTATCTATGGAAACTTTTAATAAGGAAAAAAAATAGATTCCCCACGTTGTCACTGGCCCACACTTGAACATGTTGTTTTGACTCCAGTTATCTATGGAAACTTTTAATAAGGAAAAAAATAAATTCCCCATGTTGTCACTGGCCCACACTTGAACACGTTGTTTTGAGGTAAGAACGGCTGTTTATGGGAAAAATGCATGCATCACTTTAGTGTTTGTGATTTAGCGAGACCATTAATGGTGTCTTCAGTTGGAAGAAAAACAACTTTATGTGCAACAGAACAGCAACATATTTATTAAAACCTTGCAGGTTTGGTTCATTTATTGCACCAAGAGGCAGCTTGGTTCTTCTCAGTGCCTTTCGTTTATTGCACCACTTTGTGGGACAGCACTGTCCTATCACCCAGCTGTGCTCGCTAATGAGACGCGGCCTCGTTGTACAGCACCCTTGGGGCTGGGAGGAGCATCGTGAACACTAGACGGACCCAAGTCCCTCTGAAGGCTGTGGGAATTGCTGGTCCACTGTTTTTTTGCTGGAAGCTGTTGACAGTATCAGATGTACATGGAGCTGTTTTTCAACTGTTTGTCCCTGGCCATACGCTTAATTCTTCCAGTGGTACTTACGAAGATAACTAGTTCGTTACTGGCTTCTGTTCAGTTTAAACCCATTCTGAGAAGGGCTGTGGTGCATTTGCCAGAGCCTCTTCGTGAGCGCTTGGAGATTTGCCTGCTTGTGCTGGTGACAAAAACGTTGTCTTGCTACCTCCTTTGTCCTTGTTATCCCTGCAGTGCCAGCACAGGCAGGAGCAGGGGCTGGATTTTATCTCAGTTTTGCTTTGCCAGTGGAACCCCTCTGTACGTGGTCTATATGCGAGGTGGCTGCACAGCAAAGGCAGCAAGTCGCTGATATGCAGCGATGAGGAAACGCCTGTTCTCTGCGGAGGCTGCACGCTTGTCAGATCCCAAAGTGAGCCTGCAAATCTCTGTGGTGGTTAGAAAAACTCTGATGGGGAAATCACTGGGAGATACACACTGGCCATATTGTTTCTTCTCTTTGCCCTGTAGTTGCTGCCTGAGTAGGGATAGCTTACTTATTGCCTCCTTCCCTTCCAGAGAAGCATTTTTGAAAGGCAAATCTGTGATTCTGAAAGTTGAGGATAAAAGGAACAAAGTTGCTGAATAATTTGAGCTTATACAAAATGTATGTAGCAATGCATGTATTGACTTGTTTCAGTGAATATCAAAATTTATCGTCCCTTCAACTAAATACTGACACAGACAAAGCAGTATCAGTATTTATCTCCCAGGTTAATACATTTTTATATTCACCTCAACATACATCAATATGTGCTGCTTATTATTATAATGTTTGTCCTTCAGCAGAAGAAACTTGCATGTGGTTGAGAGGGAAAAGGGAGGTTTATATTAGTATTCTTTTCCTGTTTTAAACTTCATCAGATGCTTTATCCTGCCCATGGAGCACACTGCAGCCCTCATTCAGGCAAAACCCTTATTGATGGTTGTGACACTCTATGCACGGAATACAGGACTGAGCAATTGATTTTTGGGAAATGTGAAATTAACTGTCACTAGGGGAAGGGGCAGCAAAACCACCACTTCTGTTTTATAGACTAGTTGCTCGGTGGTGCTTCCTGTAGTAACTCTAAGAAAGAGCTAGTTAACAGCTGACAGAAACGGAGGCATAGCGCAGAGTACAGGACACAGATTGACAAGGCTTTTGATTCTGAGATTCAGCTGTGAATCGCTGCCTACGAAATGATGCTGTTAACGTTGAACAGGGGAACACCTGCAGATCTGTTAGGAACCTTCTGGTAAGCTTATCTCATGCCTGTGTTGCGTGTGGCACTCTGCATCTGCATGCCAGCTGGAACTTTATTTATGGGCACTCTGATACCGTAGAGAACGCAGTGGCCTCTTTGGGCCTCCTGCATTTGTTCCAAGAAGCAAGTGTGTGTGGGCAAGAAGAGTGTGGCCACTTCACTGTGTCTGAAGGATTATCCTTCTGATCTGTCTCATTGCCTTTTTATCCTAATTCTAGATCTTGGAGAACAAGAGGATTCCCAGCTAGATGATGAGGGCAGGCTGCACAAAAAGGATGCAGGCATAATGGCACTGAATGTCACAGGACTTGTTTGGGACCTACAAAGGCCTTTTAGCACATGATTTATGCTATAGGGACCCATTTATGTGGAGATACCAGCTCTGGCAGTTAGGCAGAAACATTGTAAGTTCCACAGAAGCACTGAAGAAATGCCGCTGTTCCTCTCTGGGTCTTGCTTTTAAACCTGCTGACCTTGAACACAAGGGAGATGAAAGGATAGGCAATAACCAGACTGGGAGCAGTAGTAAAAGGTGTGTTCCTCTCTCCCACCCCCTGCACACCCTTCCGCTCATCAACAGCTAGTTGCTGTTGGTCAGAGATAGAGGGGTTTGAGTCACATGTTGATCTGGATAGTGGCTGAACACCAGATACTCACCAGAAGCTGTTAAAAGCCAGAAGTTTGGATCTGAAATTCTACCCAGCTGCTGGTAGACCAGAGAAACTTCTCCAAACTCCTACCTGCCAGAAGCAGCACTGGTAAGAAATCCTTGAGGCTGCAGAGCAGAGACGACGGTCCCCTCCTTGAGATGCTCCAGTCTTCCTCACTTTAACACTGCTGAGGAAGTGCAGTCTGCATCGCTCCTGCTGCCAACAGCCTTGCCGAGCAGTGCCAACAGCCATTCGGTATCATTCTGGTTGGTTTCTTTACTGCGCTTTCAAGTCAGACTCGCAGCAATGAAAGTAACAGCTGTTTGTAAACTGCCATTTAAATGACAATTGTCGGTAGACAATAAGCATATGGTAGCTGACTTCTCACATGCAGACAACTGCAGCAGCGGAGGCAGGGAGCAGCTGCACATGCTGGAAAACAGCACTGCATTGATCTGCAGTTGGGAAGGTCATCTCAGTGATTGGAGACTGCGTTTTGTGGCTTTTTTCTTAAAAGCTAGAAAGACAATAAACTAATGACTTGTGTCCCTGTTTCTAATGAAAAGCAAGATTTTTGAGTCCTGGTTAAAATAGTAAACATAACATAAATACATACCAAAACCCCACCTCCTGAAAGTCACATTCTTAATTAGGACTGGAGTCTTTGCTTTTCTCCTTCTCCCAAGCTAGTAGTGACTGCTATTACGACCATCAAGAACCTGATTAAGTGAGGTGTATTTGCTTGTGTTTTCAAAGCTGTTTGTAGCACAATCAAATAGAGACCAAGTGCTTTTCTCATTATTAGTGTTGCTCTATGACAGTAAACTTCATAATGAAGGATGGTCTCGGTATTTTCCTCTTTTGGGAGCCGATACCTCTGATGCATGGTTGGAAGACTTTGTGAGTAAGGCATAGGGCATTAATGTCATGTTATACCTTTGAGTATAGTCGGGCCAAGTATGCGATTGTGAAATGAGCGCTAAAAAAAAGTCTCCCTCTGAACCGACTGCATCGCTGCCTGCACTTGACTCATAACTCAGTAACCATATGCTCATATTCCACTGACAATTGCCATTTAAATGTCAGTTTACAAGCAGATGTTGAGATTCTGCCTTTGTGCCATTAATTAAATCACAGAAAAGCAAAGTTTGAGGTTTAACGCTGCTTAGGCTAACTATGATGAGAGTAGCAGCAGAGTCTGGCTGACCTTGATGGACCAGGGCGGTCAGGGTTAAGTGGCACAGGCAAAGGGGCATGTACACGAGGTCATCACAACAGCCTCGGTTAACAGGCTACGGCAGCCAACTAAAGCGTGTTGTTGGCATCTCCTAGTGACAATTATAATTTTGTAGACAATTCCAAGTTTTGTGGATGGCTGGCAGTGGCCAGGATCGAGGGGAAATGTTGGACTATAAAAGGAGAGAGATTTAAGTGCTCAGGTGCAGGAAAAAAAAAGACAAAAATCTATTCGACAGAAGAACAAGCAAAATCTGGAAGGGTGGAGAGAGAAGCCCTCTCTACTATACCAGACATTTGCATGTATTTAAAATCCTTCCCAATAAAGTTCATAATGAATTTAACTCGGTCCCCT
>NW_008794155.1:4853224-4873673 GCF_000699145.1 Aptenodytes forsteri | reverse complement strand
CCCCCCCCCAGCCTCGGTTAACAGGCTACGGCAGCCAACTAAAGCGTGTTGTTGGCATCTCCTAGTGACAATTATAATTTTGTAGACAATTCCAAGTTTTGTGGATGGCTGGCAGTGGCCAGGATCGAGGGGAAATGTTGGACTATAAAAGGAGAGAGATTTAAGTGCTCAGGTGCAGGAAAAAAAAAGACAAAAATCTATTCGACAGAAGAACAAGCAAAATCTGGAAGGGTGGAGAGAGAAGCCCTCTCTACTATACCAGACATTTGCATGTATTTAAAATCCTTCCCAATAAAGTTCATAATGAATTTAACTCGGTCCCCTATGGCCCAGAGGAATGTTCCGAGTAATAAAAAAGTTTTGCTAAGGGACAGATGACTGCCAAACTCCTATTCTATGCCAGCAATGCATATTTATATTATTGGCACTTAAACGCTAAGTTTATTTTACTACATAAATAAATGATCCTTTATCACATACTAAGAATTAATACTGTAAGATCCACTTTTGGGAAGTTACAGTAACAATTCCCAAATTTCAATCATTGTTAAATTTGTATGCTTTATTTTTAAAGAGGTTTGGGGGTGGGGTTTTTTTCAGATTAAAATAGAAGTTGAATGTGGCAATTCCTGTTTTGGGTAAACTATTTTGTGGCTGTTTTGTGGCTTAGCTTTTTAAAATGGTTTTAGTCAAGGATGTTTTCATGTCTTTTTTTTTTTTTTTGTTACCTTGAAATATCGACATCAATGTTAAATGAATTATAAGCTCGAACACTTACTTAAAGGTTGAGATGCATTCACTTACACATAGTCAACTAGGAAACACGAGGCCTCCTGGCTTCTGTTGGCATGGTCTAACGCACTTTTGATGATTAAACCGAGTGATTCAAACGCGTGCTGGAAATTTCAAGCGCCAGTGATGGAGGTTGCTGGACCACAGCATTGCTTTGTTTATTAACATCATCATTCCATGTAAGATAAATCTCTGCTCTCATCTAGTGTGTCACTTCAGCGCAGTAGTCAGGAAAATGGAAAAAAAAATGGAGCTACTAGTTTTTTTTGCTTTGATAAGGAGAAGGGAAGGTTAGATGAGAGGTGAAATGTGAAGGAGTTTGCTTCCTAGCAGGCAGCAAGCTCTAGGGAAAAATGCATCAGCACTGCTCTAAGATGCAGTCTGGTTTACATTCCAGCTGATACAACACTGTTTAAGCACCTTCTGCACATTACAGTACAACACAAACTTCTACAGCCTGTGTGCAAGTTCAAATTGATGGCAGGAGTGATTCAGTCAAACTATTTAATATGCTAAGGTCCGAACATAAAGCTTTTCTTCTGATGCACTTCAGTTTACTTCATACCTCCACGTCAAGTGTGAACAGTTGGAAAAGATATTGTGAATCTGTCAGTGTGTTTACTTACATGGTGCATCTCCTTTGAATCAACAACCATCTTTTTCAAGTGTAAAAATGAACAATTACTCATCCCTGGAAAACAACAAAGTTTTACAGACATCTCCTCCCACCCCCCAAAAGATTAACCTCACCGCACTGTGCAAGGGCACAAGCAGCTCATTTTTCACTTGCTGTACACACGACGAAATATTCAGTTCCCTGGAACAAAAGTGTCTGAAGAATATAAGGGGGAATCTTAAGCTTTCGGCAGTTCGAACTAAAAAGAAAGGTCAATGGCAAAGAATTCAGATAGAAGCAAAAAATCAGACATCTCGGAGTGCTGCATTTGAGCTTTAAAACTGAATGCACGCATTGTTTGCTCAGTTTTTCACAGCAGCATTCATAATTTAGGAAACTATTAATCAGCACGCTGAAGTATCCTGTTTCTAACCAAGAACATAAAAATTACACTATAGAGCTTATTTTCTTTTCCCTTGAAAGAGATCATCTGGTAAAATTTGACAAGAATTCTGCAGACCTGTGTTTGTGGGCTTTGCGTTTAAGTTGCACAGGAGAAAAAGCCACAACGGAGCCGTAGCATCCCTTCGCCGTCTTTTTATAAGGCCTGTCACAAGTCACTGCTCAGGGCTCCTTATTTTCTGCTGGTCCGTGCAAGGACTGCTGTCCCTGTATTTGTTAGGCTGACAGCAGAGAAAAAAAGCACTGAAGGCTAGAAAATTTGTAGGACTAATGCAAAATTCAGATCAGCTTATGACAGAGACACAACAGGTGCTGAAAAATGAGGCAAGGCAGCAGGGGAAGAGTAGGGCAGCCAAGCAAAGGGGCATGGGATTGTGTAGGAATGGGAATGAGAATAGAGAGACTGTGGCCGAGGAGAGTTACGGTAGTTAAAGAACAGAAAGCAGCAAAGGTAAATGCATTTGTCACCTGCCTACTAAGAACAGCCTTCCAGGGCTCTTAATCTAGTGCTGTGAGTTTAAGGTACGCTACTTCCCCATCCTACCAAAATTATTGTCACATTAAGTGATTACAGAAGCAAGTGATCAAAAAGACAAATTTTATTTGGTAGCTCATTCAGTGAGATCATAAATATGTTAAAGTAATTATAGCTTTCATTAAGAAAATTAATTTCTTAAAAAAAAAAGAAAAAAGACATTTCATACCTTTTCTTTGCTTGGGGGTGGAGGTGGAGAGAACTTGGACATACCCTGTTTAAGCCCTGGCAGTTTCAAAGTTACGAAAAATCTTTCTTCTCTTTTCTGCCCCCCTTCCCCGTTACATTCATGTCTTCCCACTAGCAAAGTATCATTTTCCCAGCCTGAAAAAGCAGTGTGTGCTATTTCACAACTGCGTTCCTACAGTGATCTGTTCGGGGGGGGCAATCTGACTCAGTCTAGACAGGTAAGAATTAAGACATTTCTGTGCTTCTGTTGAGAAAGGCGGCTAGACGCTGGAGGAGATTAACAATATAACAAAAGTCGACTGGAAATGAAAACTGTGCACCATCAGGATACTCTCTACTATTTTGTGCCTCTGCAGCAGGGAAGCCAACCTGCAACTTCTGCTCCCTCTAAGCGTTCATATAAGGCACGTTTCCTGCAAAGAGAAAAACGAAGTGGAACCAGTAAACTGGTGGCTGTGTTGTGTTTCAGAAGTAATGCCTGGTGGGGGGAGCACCGAGAGGAATTGTTTTGGGTACCTGGTATTTCATGCAGGATGTCAGGTCTTCCAGCGCTTACGTGCACCAGAAGCAGTGGATGCTAGCGAGGATTTGAGTGCCTTTCCCCTGCTCCGTCTCCTGCCTGGGAACAGAGCCTGCTCAAGTTCACCCATACGTTCCTTCAGGGCTGCTGTTCTGAAGACGGCATCACCGCTGCAACCCTAGTGAACGCCGGTCCACAGAGGCAGAATTTTCAGACATCCAACACTTACGTCACCCCCTTTTTAATGCCATTAGTGATGCAGCAACATGTATTTATATTTACATATAAATACAAAATGGTCAGATACCACATTTTTAAGCATAATTTATAATCTGAAACTGCTTACACTTTCATGACTAGGCTTGGGTTTTTCTCATTTACATTCATAATTTAATTCCACTGGAATTTGATTTTTAAGAAAGCCCAACATATCTTAATTACCATAAAAAGATCCATACATACTTTTACTTAAAAATATCTTCTGTAAGAGGAAATTTACCAAAAATAACATGAAATATATTATTATGCATACATTATTTTTTTTGTAAAGTACAAACAAGAATCTGATCTCTTCTGGGTATTGCCTGATCTAATATGGCTAAAGGTTCTATTTACTTTGTTTGTTTTTCAAAGTAAAGGGAAAGACATAAGAACTGTAAGAACACAAACCAAAATAAAAATGCGTTCTTTCCAAAGATACAGATATCAATGAAAGAACGCTTTGAAAACTAATAAATGACAATAGGTACAAAGAAACACTATCCAAGCACTACGCAGTCTTTTGTCAGAGCATGTGCTGCAATGACCTTGTAACAGTTACTAAAAACAACCAACAAAAAATGCTACTGGCAGAAAAAGCTTTCAAGCAAGTAAGTGCAGAACTGATACTAAGTATTTTATGTTTTTTTTCCCCCATATACGCACACTTCTGTCTTCCTCTTTCTGTTTGCAGGACTGATTGTTGCAAGTCTGGCAATATGCTGGTTGCCAAACCAGGTTAGAAGGATCATGGCTGCTGTCAAACCAAAGCAGGACTGGACTGTCCCCTATTTCAGAGCGTACATCACTCTTCTTCCCATCGCCGACATCTTCTTCTACCTCAGCTCGGTGGTGAACCCCCTCCTGTACAACATCTCTTCTCAGCAGTTCCGCAGCGTGTTTCTGCAGGTCCTCCGCTGCCACCTGACAATCGAGCATGCCAACAAGGAGAAGTTTCTCAGAGCCAACCTGAGCTCCAGAGCAAGGAGCAGTCGGTCTCTACGCCCACTGCTCTTCATTTCGTCTAGGCGCAATTCTTCTACAAGGGGCAGTAACAAATTTTTCTTAAGTACTTTTCAGAACGAGACCAAGCCTGACTGCAGGCCAGAGAAACAGGGTCTTGAACCACCGGAGCCCAGCTTGGAAGTAGTGCCACTAGAGACTAGTTCAGAGCCCAGTCCAGATGCACAAAACAGCCTTTGTGAACATCAAGTATGACTTCATAAGGCAAAGTTAACGATTAGCAATGAACCTAAAAACATGGAAATTAAAATGACTGAGGAATTGACTACATCTTAAAAGGAGTAACACAGATGGATTTGTTTCCAATTATGCAAAAAGAGCAGGAGTTCTGTATCCCTGCTGCTGAGATTAAGTGCACACTGGAAATTCAATCTGCTAACTGAATTCGTTAGCTGCCAAAAATACCAGCCCCTCTCCCCACAACTACTGAACTTCCCTCGCTGTTGACAGGGATTTGGAAACAAACAGAAAATAATTGCAGTGCCTTTGAAGAAAGGAGGAGACAGAACAAACTGTGTCAGGGCAAAAAACTTGCTTGAAGTTTAGCAATACAAAACCAAAAGAGCCAATTTAAGGAGCAGAACGGTGGTTAGCACGTGTGCCCTCGGCACCACGCCAGAATTCCCCCTCTTCTTCGGCCGGGGTCCATTGCAGAGTGGAGTGTTGCAGCAGCTGATACAAACAGAGTTCACCTTCCCTGGAGAGCAAAAGGACTGGTACCCAGCAGAGGCTATCAGACACGCTGCTGAAGATGCGCAGGATTTGCGATACATGATTCCTGTGACACAAAGCAAAGGTTACTTAGTTTGATAGGAACGCGGTTTTGCTTTACAACACGATTCATCCTTGAAAACTGTTGCGAAACCAGTGTACGTCTCCAAAGCAATGCTGGTGATTAAGCCAGACACCTCAGCTGTGACACGGCTAACAGCTCTGCGCTGCAGCAGCACAGTCACTCTGGTTTGGATTTTTCTTTTATGTGATTCTGGTTGGCACCAAAAAATATTACAAGCTTGATTTACATAATGTATATCAAATGATGCATTTTATAACGAGAATTCTTCATCTTTTGAAGAATAAGCCGTTTGAATAGCCATAACTGAAATGCAGTTAGTTTGGAAGTGACTTTTGTTTCTGTTGCTGAACATGTCTGAATTGTTTAAGGTGTCTAAGTAATTACAGTTTTCTGTGCTGTCAATTTGTCTTTTGAGCATTTTTTTTCCTTTTCTTGTTCATTCGCCACACAGATACAAGTAACCAAGAGTAAAAGGAGAATGACTATCAGCAAAACTTTCATCTCCCCGCCTTTTATTTTTTTAAAGAAAAACTAGTAGTACTTTTCCAGGCAATCTCAGTACTTGCCATCTTTGAAGTTAATACCCTCCTTTTATTTTTTTAAAGAAAAACTAGTAGTACTTTTCCAGGCAATCTCAGTACTTGCCATCTTTGAAGCTTAATACCCTCCACAACAAAAACTTCCATTTGTACAGAAATGGCTTTTCTGAGTTGAGAGTCTTCCTTTTTTAAATTTAATTGAATCTCATTTTAAGTAATAATCTAACTAAATTTATAATTTCTCAAATTGTTTTTACCTGAAAAAAGTCCATTCTAATGTACACAGCTGTTACTTTAAAATGGTTTATAAAGGCTTTAAAATACACAGTTGCATTTTCCCCTGTCACAGTGGAAAAGCACATAAATAGGTAACAGAGGTTTGCTTGTATTGCCTTGCGGTTACAAAAAGAGGTAAATATTTCCAAGGATAATAAAATCACTATTCCTTTTGAATATGGGATTCTCAAAAGTTTTTTCTTCTGAAGGGCACAGGAGCAGGATTCCCTTGAAGAACGGTGCCTCTGCACGCTGTAGCATGGTCCCAGAATGTTTTTAAATACACAGCGATCAAGGGGGGTATTTTTGGAGGGAGTGAAGCAGGAATATGACCTGTAGGTTCTGCACTTACAGTACCTGCAGATACTTGTTCAGTCCCCAGGGACTTCGGAAATAACCGCTACGGCACCTACGCAGTCCAGTAGATACCGCTGCAGTAGCGACTGCCACTGCGCTACTAAGTGTTGTGTATAGCAGCAAAACACCGTTAGTTTGGGTTATGCTTAGAAAGGATTTCCTGTCTTCAGAGAATTTTAATTAAAGCAATTGTTTTATACTGTCACAACATTGCTGCCGTCCCAACAGTGCAGGTGTTTCCCTTTTTTGTGTTCTCCCTCTGCAAATCTGAACTCTGAAACACATTTTAAGGCTATCTGTCTAGTTAAACTTATGAAGAGAAGCCCTCAAGTCAAGTGTTAAAATCTTCCTCTGTCTCCAGTGAGCTTCAATCAATCAACACAGCAGGTAGAGCCTTTTTTCAAGAAGGAAGAGGAGCGACAGGCTGTTCTAGCTGTTACAGCGAAGGCACACAGATCAAGAGGCATAATCTTTATTACTAAAGTTTGCAAAAAGAATAGAGCTCTGTCTCTGTTGACAAACCATTGCTGTCAAGGAGCCTCAACTGTGCTGCCACTGATAGGCTTACAATACCGAATTCTCAGCTGATGTTTCCCACAAAGACCTGGTGCTTTGTCCATGTTCCTCCTGCAGTCTTCCAAGAGCTGAGGCAGACATGACCCTTCCCATGGCTATGATTAATTTTTTTCCTTCCCCTTCCCTCTTCAGAAAGGAATCCTGTATTCAACGGAACTAGGCACAGCGATTGTCCTTCCATCTCTAATCCCACCCATCTCCTCATCACTGATTCCTTCCCTGCAGCTACAGTCACTCACCAAACTCAGCCATTCCTCAGTCTTCCATATGAACACCAGTGAACATCGACTCTCCCCTCAAAGACCAAGCCTCTAAAAAGCTTTTGACATTGGCAGATTTCCTATTCCTGTTGTTTTATAGGTCACTCTCTTCCTGCCATTTCCTTTGCACAAGATTTCTGCAAAGCCCTGTTCACAATTTGAACTAGTGATTTATTAGTTTAGGTCCCTGAAACATCATATACTTTGCAATTTTCCCATAGACTAGGAGACTAGAATTGTTCAGTGCTGTGAACAATTAGATAATGCCCTCCGAGGCATGGTTTTCACCAGGCAACTCTAGGAGACCTCTCCTGCAAAAAAAATCAAAGTCCTGCAGCTTAACTCCATGTGTTTACAACAGCTCTACTCTCCAGGATAAACTCCACAGAATAATCCTGAGCTCCTTTTGAAGTCAAAACGCAATATTCCTGCACAGACCAAAATTTTACAACTCAGTTTCATGCACAGATGGACCATGTTCATGCCTAAACAGAGAGAATAATCTAACTAGTAGTAAAATCCCTTTGTAACGCTTCTGTGGCTTTTCTGTAAATATGTCTTACAATCGGAAATTCCACTCCCAAATGATTGCTCATTCCCATTCCCAGCTCTAGTAATCTGAATTGTAACAAGATTCCTTACGTAATTAAAAAAGTCGGCACTTCTATCAGGTTTTCAATGGCTACTTGGCTAAAGACATGCCCTTCACATCCAAGTTTTTTTCTTTAAGTACTGATAGATTCTTTTGAGCTCACTGATAATCAGCTGCTATCATACACTAATTGCGCTTTTTACGAAGTGTCAGGTATGAGCTAAACTTGATCAGCAGAGAAAGGCTGTGCTTTTTCTCTAATTCTGCAGCATCCTTACAGCAAGATACAATGAAACAGGCATAGCAGATTGATGGAAAAAAGAGAGAATGTTAACACTACAGGAATGACATTTTTAAAACACTTCAGCCGTGACTTCACTTTTTTTTTTTACCATGAGTGTGAAAAAGCAATGATACTTTAAATAGTATGAATTAAAGAAAGGCAGGAAAGATACTCCTAAAATCTTCTTCCTATCATATTGTGATTCCAGTTTAATTGTGGTAGGAAATAAATTAGTACAACTGACTTGATGGTTTGATGCCAGTGACACTACCCTCCTTGCTCCAGCAAACAAGTTAATATACCCCAGTTACTGCAGTTCACCCACTGAGTTCAGACAGGACAGCAGCATCCCGTCTGGATTATCTCTAGAGATTAATCGCTTTTATATCTCAAGGATGTCTTTCCTCAGGCTCCTCTCTTGCAGTGGTTTATTGTACTGTTGAGCCAGTTCTGAAACTATTTCTGAGATCTTCCTGCATCATTCGCCACCAGCAGGCTGAACTGCAGACAGTTCTTCAAAGTGGTTATCTGCCTCGTAAGACTCATACCACAGACGTAACTGCTAATTACCGAATATTCTTGCTTGAGCAATCAGCTTGATATGTTCATTAACACATCGCCTAGAAATATAATTGCAAACCTTTCTGGGAGCTTTTCTCCTACCTCAGACTGTTCTGAGTTGGTGGCTAGGCAAGGAACCTACCTGTTTTACACTCCGCTTTTACTGGGGTGGGGTCATTCCCAGCTACCTACCCTCAACAGTTTACACTAGCGCTCCATTAGTATACTTACTAATATACAATTAGTATATTTACTGCCTAATCTCTTGATGGATGAGTACCAAATAATTGGTCCATTTTCACAGATTCAGCAGCCCCGCGACAGCAGTGTGGGTTATGCATAGGTGTAGGTACTATAATGATGTTTTACCATGAAGTACCTACTACTGACCAATTATTTTTCTTCATCTCGGCTTCAAGGCTTGTGGGGTTGGCTGATGATGTAGTTCAAATACAAGTACTTTTGAGAAGAGAGGGGAGTACACAAGGCTAGAATACCTGTGTGATAATGCAGTAATATTCCACACCCTTTCATTCCACATACACCTACTATAACTATTAAAAAAAAAGCTTTGGGCTTAAATTGGGCATTGAAAATGTACTCCTAGACTGAGCAGCTTGCCCATCGTTACACCTCCCTCTGCCCCACATGTGATCATACATTTAGATAGTGTCAAGGCCCAAACTACTCTTTCTGCAGGATTTCTGCCTTATTCCATGCAATGAAGTGATGGTGTAAATCTCAAGGCTTTTCTATAGTTCCTGCTTGTAATATTGATTTTCTCACCTAGATCCATTCTACGCACACCCCCCTCCAACTGCCAAGCTCAACCCCCCTGCTTAGCTGCAGTCCAGTCCTGTGCATCCGCACCCTGGCACTCTGTTGTGGCCACATGCAGGTGCATTCAGTCTTGATAGCAACAAACAATTCATGCTACAATTTATTCAAATCCAAAAGTGAGAGTTCTTCCACCTACCCTGTCTGCAGAGCCCAGTACATGTTCTCCTGAATAACAGCTTAACTTGTTACTAGGACAACCAAAAAAGGTGACATCACACCTACTTCTTACACTGTGTGTATGCAGAAGGCACCAGAAGATCCAAGCTTTTTCTCTAACTGCTTGAAAATGATCTTATTAGGCACCTCCAACTCTTCTGTTGTAGCAGGTACAGGCAAAAAAGAGCAAGTCTAAGCATGACTCTCCAACTTAAGAGCTAGCCATAATCCTAGCAGTGTGTAACTTCAGTTTGCACTTGTACTCTCAAGACTGTCCTTCAGCAGAATACATAGTCTCTGAAGCCAAAAGAGGCAACTAGGATACCACCTCCGAGATCAGTGACCTAATTTCTAAAAAAGACAGTCACCTTCCCAGTCTATGACCCAACTACTCTGAAACTGCATTCTGCAATGGCACACCTCAGCAGGAAATTGCAGCCCTCTGCTTCAGCCCAGCACAGTCTATGGCCTCACGGCCACAAAGCTCTTAGCTGTAAGTTTGACTCCTGTCAAGTAGATGATGTTGTTTAGCCCAACGCCAACTTTTCCAAGCCAAATGCTCTATCTCGTGGGCTATGACCGACACTCCTCATTTTTAAAGAAAGCTTTTGCTACAGTTTTTTGTACATACCCAATTTCATTGTCATGCATGAAGTCAGATTTGTCTTCTGCAACTCATTCCACAAATACTGCTTTAGCAAAGTCTTCTGCATGTACTCTGAGTATGCCTGCTGCACCAAATCTTTCGGAGCATTAGAAAACAGTCTATGCCCAACTAGGGTCCAGGAACAAGGCATCCTTGAGCAGTCACAAAACCGCCTTTTCAAGATTGGACCAGGAGTTGGAGGCATACACAGAGCCACAGCTTCAGGCATGTAGAAAAGCTTTATATCTTAAGATAAGTAACTCAAAGTTAGCAGGCAGATCAAGACAAGTTTTGAAGCGTGCCGTTAGGACTTCAGCAGACTTTCTCCACGCAACTCTAAGATTTGGTGCTCCATCTTGCCCATCTCCTCCAAGCAAAAGGCAGAAAACTGGCCAACAGTGGAGAATTCATATTGTGGCACACACAACCCATAAGAAGCCCCCAACAGTTGTCCCAGCTCTAGCGTTAGCATGCTTTCATGATTTGTATGTGATTTGTTTTGGGTGTTGTCTCAATCTTGTTGTTCGTAAAGAGAAACGTAAGGGCCATGTATATGAACTGACACTCCCCCTTTTTTTTTTTAGTGTCCTGAATAGTTCCGATTATCTTATTTCACTGAAACTTTCAATTTTCTGGTCTCGGTGAATCTGCAAGTTTTCCTTCTTGTTGTGCTTAGACTTGATGTCTTGTCTGCCTATCCATGCTTCCTTTGTGATTTCGATTATATATTTCATCCTTTATTTCTTGCCCTAAACTGTCACTTGCTTACCCTCCAACTTGAGTGACATTCAGTATGCAGTAGGAGTTATAAAAGCTCTTTTTGTGATGTCTGCTGAAATCTAGAATGAGAACTGACACTAGCAAGAACAACACGTAAACAATTAATATCCCTTTCTGAGGTACATAAAATATACATGTGACTATTTCTGGATTTTACTGTATCAGTAATGTTCAAAATTGGGTACAGACTACACACAAATAGGTTTCTAAATAATGTTTTTTAGTTTTCATATTAGGTTTTATGCCTTCAGTGGTTTTGCTATGGTAATTGTCTATTCCTTAGCTAGTACCTGTTCACATACATCATACAGTGCAAACTGCAGGACTGCAAAAGGTCCTATTGTGATTTGCTCTCTGTTTTCTAGAGAAAGTGATTAAAAATATTTTATCTAATAAGGTCCTAAATATCTTATAAAGTGACTGAATGTTGAAAAGCAATCATTCTTCTGACATTATGCTTCCCCACAGTTATGGTTTTTTGTCAGATCACGTTTTTATTGGTTTAAAGTATGAATTAAGCTTCCCCAACACAAATCCTTTCATCTATGACTATAAATACACTGTTAAAAAAACAGTTTAAGCCAGTGTAAAGTACAACCATATCCAACCACGTCCTCTGTGTTTCACTTTACGCTAACTCTTCCTATCCTCGTCTTCTCAACTCTCTCTCTGGAGCTCGTGAGTGGTTTAAATAATTTGCACCTTGCCAGAAATTTTATCATGAGATTTACTAATCACCTTATAAACAGCTAATTAAATACCGTAAGCAACCATGATCAGTGTTTGCCAGATGAAAAAACAGAGGTACTGAAATTAAGTGACTTGAGGTCTATTGCAAAGCTACGTCACACACTTCCAGATTTTTAATCCTGCATTTTAGGACTGCAGCTATTTCATCCCTATCCCCTTCCTTCGATGCATTCAGTAGACAAGATAAAAGCATATTCATGCCATCAGGCTCTTACTGAGTATACAATTCTGTAAAACAAAAACAAAAACCAAACAAACACCACAACCAAAAAAACCCCAACCAAACACCCCCCCCAACTGTACCTGGTTGAATTAGCATATTTTCATCATAATTTCCTATGAAAACTTACTCAATATCATCATAACTCCTCCATATATTTGACACTTTTCAAAAGTTGCACTTTTTTGCAGAAACTAATAGGAGGCTTTTGATAATGGAAGACCGGCCTCCTCACTCTCCTTCTGACCCTAACTGACATGGCATCGCGCAGAAATTAAATCATCTTAGAAGAAAACCGGACAATTGTTGACCAACCGAGGACAAGGGTTCGGATTACCATGGTATTGCTTTGTAAGTCATGCCTTCTAATTCTGGTACTGGAAATATGAATCAAAACTGCATTGTTAATAATGTAAATAACGGCACAAAGTAGTCTTTGTCATTGCTCGCAGTATCACAAAGCAGAAGCCAGGCATTAAACTGCTTAAAATGCATAGGCTGAGAAAGTTAAGTACAGCTGCTAATGGTGGTGTTATCAAATAATTTTTAAAGCCACAGGAGGCTACAAACCAGAAGTCAAAGCTCAGCCTCCACCTGCATATCTAATTCTTTTGTTTTCTACTGTCCTTATTAATTTCTCTGCTCACAAATGCGGACTTGCAGCCAAGCACTAAAACATACAATCTTTCAAACAAAGCTGGCTCACAGCCTTCCATCATCTGTGCTTTCCTGGTACAAAGGTAGGTAAATACCTTGGATATCAAGATCAAAACATACATTACCTTCCAGCAAGAGAGGTGAACTTAATTTTCAGAATCGTGTATGAACGTTTTTCTTGACAATCCTCATCTGCTGAAATGAACTGGGAAGCCACAGTCCTTATGCCTTTACAAATGTTAAAATACTATACCCTTGCAATAAGTCCCATAAATAATTTTACATGTGAATAGTCTTGTTGCATCCTACTAATTAATGTCCTCACCAATTTCAATGGAATGGCTCACACGTTTATGCTTGCATGCCAGTACTGTTGAAATCCATTCAGCTTTCATATCTTTGGCTATTTTCATGCTTACAGTTTTGCAGCCTGTTCTACTTCAGAGTAGATTAGTAGGATTTGCCTGGGTTTTATATTACTTTTTCCACATTCAAAGACTCATTGGTAATTTGGCAAAATAGGTTATATTAAGTTTTCCAAAAAAATATCCAGACTACAAAGGAAAAATGGAAATGAAACCAGTTTGGATTAATTAAAACGTGCTTGCCAATGTTTTGATAAGGTCACTGGGAGCTAGGACAAGTGATAGGGTCAGGACACGAGAAGTTTTTTGGAAACAGACTCATTTGTGTGTGAAATGCAATAGGAAACGCTTATAGGAGGTTTAAGAGGCACCAGGCTGTGGGCACTGTATCCTCACAAAATCCATTTGTATACCTTTCAGACAAGTCTGAGAAATAGAATAACATAAAAAGCTATTGTCCATGTCCTGTGAAAAATGAAATTCACTGGACCAGATACCACAACTTCCTTAAAATAATACAGCCCTTCATCACTTCTGCACTTGGATCTTTGTCATGACTTTCAAGCCATAAACTGCTTGAACTGTTAACTCCGCTGTTGCTTTTCTACATTTAAAGGCAGTCAGAACAGCTATCATCTACTACATGCTGTCTGTAACTTCTCCTTAGCTGACGCACTTAGTTCAGTTCAGCCCGTATGTGGCTGGAAGTTTTCTGAGCAGCCCAAAGACTGGAAGGAATTTACCAGTAAGAAAACAGCTTTGGCATCTGAAAAAGTGTTTCTGAATGGTAATACATCCACAGCTCCAAGTTTTCAGCATGCAGTACAAATTAACAACATATATTGTAAGCCTTTTATTCAGCATCAAAAATGAACTGCATGTTTCCAGTACTGGTTACCATGTCTTCATTTCATTGGGCACCTGGTAGCATGAGATATGATGTTATAGGTAACAACTGTCACATGCCAAGTTTTGGGGTTTTTTTTTGTTGTTTGTTTTTTTTTTTTTAAATTGTCAGTAAAGATTTATTATATTATGCTTTACTTTGATTAAAAAAAAAAAAAAAAATCAAAAGTTCTGTTGAGGTATGTTGATATGCTTTGACCAAAAGAGACAGTGTAGAAGAAAATAAAAGAATCTACTGCCAGCTCAGTGGATATTTCTTACTGTTTCTAAATGGATGCTGGGGATGCAGCTATTACCTATAAAACTTTAATGCCTACAGTGATTCTGAAGACATTAAACTTTGTTTGCTGTTTTAATCATTTTGTCAATAAATGTACACCAGAGTATAATCGCCCCTTGATACAAGTATGCAATTAGTATTAGTACTAATGGATGCTATGCATGAAAACAGAAAAAAGTATGCGCTTCTGTAATCCTTAATGGCCATACATGAAGCAACTTAATCATGGCAGCAACACAGTAAGATTAAAAAAAAGTAATCATCACAGGTAAAGAATTTAACATAGGCCAACTCATCACACAACTTAGACACTGTTTTCCTTGCCTGATAAAACAAATGACTGGGAAACCAATACTGAGAAGAGTTAGATAAATAAATAAATAAAATTATAGTTCAACAGTGAGATGATGATCTTGTTCATGATGTTCCCATGCACTACTTTTAAGCACACCATTACAGCAATTGCTTTAATTACACTGCAGGATTATATACTGTGTAAATACATTAAAAGGACCATTGATAAACCAAACAAATAAGCAAGTTTCTTATTGCAGATTGATAGAAATAACGAGGTTGTTTCCCAATTCACTTGCAAAGGAAAATTCATAAACAATCTTAGTTTTATACAGACAGACATTTTAAAGTATCAATCTTGCTACTGTGGATCATTTTTTTTCCTTGCAAAAGTAAATTTGTAAAAGTACATTTGCAACTACATTAGAGCATAAGGTATATTGTTCAAAACATAAACATGGGCAGGTTTACTTACAGTGAGTTCTGAGAAATTTAGACTGGCTACCTTTCTGGGGTGATTGTCTCATCCTTCATGCTTTATTCCTTTTTGATCTATTCACATTGCAAGTTTCATTTTGCCTTGAGTAGGTTTTAGATCAGCCTTAACACTCAGATAGCTCTTGCCTTCAGTAAAAGGTAAACTTCATTATCAGTATGTTTTCTATGATATATGTATAAAAGCATATATACATTATATACTCATCTACGTATTATGAAGATGTCTTATCTGATCCCATTATACTGTGGGATTTCTTTGTTCCTACATATATTCTAAAAATGCAGGAGCACTGATTTCTAAGTTAAAAGTTTGTAGATGGGAAGGAGAGAGGCAAGTGGGAGGGGGGAATCTGCCATGGGTATTTCCACAAAGTATCTGCAAGTGGAATTATTATAAGAGCTTTGAAAACTGTGTAAATGAAATGTTTGACAAAGGATCAAACAGCTGCTCAGCCAGCTGAAGAATGCACTGGAAATGTATCCCTTACGTTAACTTCTGTAGGACAAAAATTACTTGGTGTAGTCTTCAGTTCCACTTCCCATGCTCACCATTCATCCCTCTGAAGGAAGAAAGCACTGATTTTTTTTTTTTAAAAAGATTAAATTAACAAATTAGTTTGCAAGATTTTGCATCACAAGCAAAATACTGTCCTGTCCTTCTGTATCTCCCACTGGAACAGAGTGTTAACATAACTGCATAAAACTTGTTCTAGCAAAATTTTTAAATACAACTCTGCTTAAAGTGAGAAAAATATTTTGTCATTTACTTGACAAAGTCTCCAATTCTGTGCACTGACAGATCCCCAAAGTGCAACTGAAATATAAACTGCCATAGCAAAGTGCATGCTTGCAGGGGAGGCAGAATTATACTAGTTCCACATAATCGCTTAATCAGATACGTGCTGACATACTGCTCAATTCATTTTAAGTTGTGCAACGGAGCAAATTTCTACCTGATACTACAAACAGCTGGGATAACATGCCTGCCAATGCAATTCAAAGTATTAGTGATTAACACCTGCATTCTTAGCTACTCACGTCAGAGGCTGGCACAGTAACAGCCACTTTTTAAGCTCTGGGTTAGGAATATGCCTATGCTGCTGTTAGTTCTCACCTGAAGCCAAAAAGTACTTCCTAAGATCGGTTCTCTAGAAATTGAGATAACGTTCTGAGCACTAACCCTAATTTTATAGCAACTGAAGAGGAGAGGTTTGTTTAACTATGATCAGGCATGAGGAACTATTTACAACATAAATGAAAAAAAAAAAACCAACCTGCACAGTCTCGTCATTCTCCACTGCATTGTTTATAGAAAGTTTAATACCGAAATGAAGCTGAACCATAGAGCTGTCATCGCACAACTCAATGAATACTAACAGATATGTAAGGAAAAAAAAGTCACTGGCTACACGCTCGGGACTATATTATAGGCACACCACAGAATGTAAGTCAGTGACCCCCTTGATAGCAAAACAAACACACAGATTAATGCATACTGCAAAGGAAGGGTGACTACATCAATAGGTTACTGATTCAGACCATGAACTTTATCTCAAAATGTTGCATTTAACTTTTAAATAAGGTTTAGGAGAACTTGTAACATTTTGCTCACTGACACAGCTATATTTTATTAAGGACAAAAATGGGTTAGTCTATAAAAATTAAATTATAGTCCTTTGACTGTATCCAGTCAAGAGGAAAAACTCTAATTACGAGATTGTGCTGTCAAATAAATGCAAATTCACATCTTTCATATTCTGGGTTAAAAATTCAAACTCAAGTCTACTATAAATTAAAATCAATATTTGAAACATTTCAGCTTTCAGTGATAAGCAACAACCAAAAGAATCAAGTTATGAAATATACTGGTAGAAGTAGAATGAATTATTAAATAAAACTTGGAAGAATAAGGCATTTATATGACACACATTTAAATATCAATTAGGAAAAAAACCAATAAAGGATGATGAACTGAATCATTTCTGTTACAACCAATACAGATTAATGCATACTGCAAAGGAAGGGTGACTACATCAATAGGTTACTGATTCAGACCATGAACTTTATCTCAAAATGTTGCATTTAACTTTTAAATAAGGTTTAGGAGAACTTGTAACATTTTGCTCACTGACACAGCTATATTTTATTAAGGACAAAAATGGGTTAGTCTATAAAAATTAAATTATAGTCCTTTGACTGTATCCAGTCAAGAGGAAAAACTCTAATTACGAGATTGTGCTGTCAAATAAATGCAAATTCACATCTTTCATATTCTGGGTTAAAAATTCAAACTCAAGTCTACTATAAATTAAAATCAATATTTGAAACATTTCAGCTTTCAGTGATAAGCAACAACCAAAAGAATCAAGTTATGAAATATACTGGTAGAAGTAGAATGAATTATTAAATAAAACTTGGAAGAATAAGGCATTTATATGACACACATTTAAATATCAATTAGGAAAAAAACCAATAAAGGATGATGAACTGAATCATTTCTGTTTTACAACCAATCCTCTCTAGAAGTGACCGAGGATAATAAAGAAACTAAGCTTGCAATGTAAATTTCACTCAATTTGGAATAGTTAGGTTAAAAATTTAAATTTATTCACTAGCTGAAATTTATAATCTCTAAGCTTAAAATGAGTAAGAACTGCATTTATAGAAGTAAATTAAATAAAATAGAACAGTGGTGCCTGCTATGCACAGCATGCTAGTTACCTCCTAAAGGGAAAATCCAAGGATCTGCTCAGAGACAATATAAAATTGCACAGAAAAAAACACCCCACCCAGAAGTTTCTTTTAAGAGCTCCTTATTTAGTATATTGCAAACCAACTTCTTCACAGGAGTAAGGACAAGTTATGCATCAGTGTATGTCTAAAATCTATTAAAACAGTTCCAGTTTGCATTTTCAACGTGCCACAGTCACACTGGCCAGACTGCAGGCTTGCCTGCTAGTCTGAGAAAAGATGCACAGCTGACTATCCCATCCTACACAGGCAGCACACAAGTGGCTGTCTCATAACACATCCGCAGGTGTGTGCGTGCACGCGTGCAAGCCCACTTATCCAGAAGAGTTGCACTTTAATCTGTGAGGTGTTTACTTGACTGGAAACGCTTTTCCAACCTTCACTTGAAGGAAAAGATTACAGATACGTTTCTGGAAGGCTGATACAGTTGGAGGTTGTACTGAAATAACGTGAAGGAACCAGGGAAGATATTTTAAAAAAACCCCCAACAAACAAGCAACACCAAACAACTGTTAAGAATTAAATGAGAACTGACTTTTTTGTCTGTGTCTATATACCATGTTGATAGCCCTTTGAATCACCACAGCATCCATTCAAACCTATTAAAATACTATAGAAGCTGCGGTGTGCAGAGAGCAAAGCCTTCAAACATTCATTTAGAGATACTCAGACTTTAAAAGTACCTTGCAAGCAAGCCCTAAGTATCTCCCATCCTCACCACCCTTTCCAAGTAAATTTGAAATAAAATACTCCAATAACATATAGCTTGAAAGAGACTAATCTTCCTTTAAACATATAGCTTTTTTCTCTCTACACTGGAGAGCTGCTAAATATTTTACAGAAATACAGTCACTGGATGGTGTTACCCAGGACGAAACAAAAGTGGCAGCATTTCAGCTACTGTTGACAGGTAACAACAATTCTTACTATTTTTCTGTAATTCCTAATGTAGTGATCTGAAACTACCGGCACAAGCAGAACCAGCCGATTGAGAAGCACTTTGAAAATACTACTGAATAGTTTCCTAATGCAAAGACCCAATGTTACTGTTCAAGACGGATAGCTGCACACGTTTGCTAGGTAGAGGAGGATTTTGCTGTTACTGAAGGACTTGCTGAGAAAGGACAGACTACAGCTTGATTTATATTAACAGCATAACAACAGTCCTTTACATCAGTAAACTCCATGCGCTAAAGCGTTGCCCTCAGTTGCAAGATATGCAACCCCAGAGAGCAGCTTCCCCTTTAATCAGGGTTCTGAAGTCCCAGCCTGCCTTCTGCTCCTTGAGCCTACCGCTTGGTACAGAGGTCACATCTGCGTTGAGGCACACCAGCGAGTTACTGCTAGCTTGCCCTTTTCAATGCCCAGCATCTGAACGGCTGTCTGCAGCAAGAGCAGGATGCTACACCAACTCCAACTCCCACAAACACGCTTTCTTGCCACCCCACCCCGCCCTCAAGTCCCTAATAAAGCTGTAGTCTTCTACTCACTCAACGTGGTGGTCTAAACACTGAGACAGTTCTCTCTAAATCTCAAATGCCTTCCATGATGCTGAATAAAAAAAAGCAATTTATAGAAAATTGTCAAAAGGCAATAGAGGCGAGAAGCAGAATCACAGCTAGCTCCCTCTTGAACACATTTATCTCCAAATATGCTAACTTAATATTAGTTACAGTAAGGGAAAAGCCCCCTTAGACTTAGAAAATGAATATGGCAAATATATCCATTTGTGCCCTCCTCTCCCCCCCAAACTCCCCAAAATGTTCTTTTTATCCCTCTCTCCCTTTTGCTTGATGTTTTCTTCTATGGATGAAAGCAAAGATGACTACACTTTCCTTCCCTTAAGATGAACCTTCAGAGTATTCGAATTGCTAGAGTAAATAAAAGAAAGGAGGGAATTACTAATTTAATGCTCTTCCATCTCTTGGGGAAAAAGCCCATGTAATTAACTGTAATGAGATTAAACTAACTTGTTATTAATTTCCCAGTGCTGGGAAACTAAATCTGAGACCCATAAGACTGTGTATTAACAGCTTTATCAACATTTGGCCCGCATCCTTCAGTTTTTACACCAGTTTCAAAGGAAAATTATTAACTTCATTGCGTTGCAAAGTCACTCAGAAGTGTAAGAAATTGAATTTGGTCCCTTTAGGTAGGAATGCCAGATTCATCTGTAGCTGAAGACTGTGAATGGGTGGAGCCAAAACCAACAAATGCCATCCAACACAAATAAACAGAAGTATAATTACTGAATTCTTACCAAAACTTTTTTCCATTACTTCTTTCTGACACATATCTTGAACATTCACCGTACAATTCACGATGAACTCTGGAGCAGAGCAGTCATTATTTAGCTGGAACTCCTCACACTGGTAGCACTGTATTTGCAAACCCAAACCTGGAACAGACAGAATTTTGCTCAGAATAATAATGGTAATACTATTAAAAAACCAAACAAACAATCAACACGTGCCAGAAATCGTCCTTATCTTTCCCTCTTCGCATTTTGCTGTTCGTAACTACACAGCAGCCCAGCCAAAGTACGACTTTGACAAAAACAACGTAAAAAACCCGCGTCTCCCACTTAGCTGAGGCTATGCCTTATGTGCTCAGCACCTGGTTATGAAGCTGGCTCCTTTCCGCGGGGACTCCGGGGCGGACAGGCGGCTGT
>NW_008794155.1:4834889-4851212 GCF_000699145.1 Aptenodytes forsteri | reverse complement strand
GGTCAGGGCCGAGGCGGCGGGAGGGGCGAGGAGCCGTCGGAAGGCCGGGGAAGCGGGCAGCGCCCGCCCCGGCGGAGGGGAGGGGAGAGGCAGGCCGGGGTGCCGCGGCCGGGTCGTCGGTGCTGGGACGGTCTTTTTCGCCCTGCTGTAACCCAGCCTGAGGAGGTGACTCGTCTCTCTTCCTCGGATAACCACGTATTTCTCTTTGATCGTTTCACAGCCTTATCTGCAAGTGGAGAGTCTGAGTTGAGCTGAAATGGCTTTTTAGTCGCCGTGTCGCGAACTCATCTAAATGACTGACTCTTATCTCCACATGCATTATTCTCGGAGGACGGGAGGCCAGTCGGGTTGAAAGGGAGGCGGTTGCACGCAGTCCCGTACGCATTCGCTCTCTGGCGCTGATCCCCTTCCTGTGCCGCTTGTTCGGCTGTACCCACGGCACCCCCCTTACCGCCTCACACCAACCCCCTCCAAAAACCCCTCTTCAGGCACGCGTATGCAAGAGAAGTTTTATTTACGAAAGATGTTTCAATCGAAAAAAAGTCGAAAAAGACGATGCAGGTTTACAGAGGAAATCACTTAAAATATAACAAATTGCACAAAATATTAACACTGATCATACGATATTTCAAAGATTAACAGGCATGTGCTAAAGAAACGGTAGAGTCTAGAAATATCCCAAATATATCTACTTTACAGATCGCTGTACAAAAAGCAGTTATAAATACTTCACATCTAGAAAAAATACACAGAACCTTTGAAATAGACTTTCCCTTACATATAAACAACCTTTGTAGAAAAAACAAAAACACCCAATACAGGCCAATCCCCCTGCTCCTAGATATGTTTGAACTAGTACTGGTTAGCACCAACATCTTTACGTGTGTCACAAACAGGAGTCGAGTTCTGGTTTTTAAAAATAATTTTAGTGTTTACACTTTAATTAAGACCAAACGGGGACTACAAAAGATAACGCAATATGGTACATTCATAATTTGATAGGAAACGAGTACAGAGGAGGTGGAAGTAAAGAAACTGTGTTGCAGTCAGAAGTAACGGGGGGGTTGTGTAGTTCTCATTCATACAAGACTCCCGTTCGTGTCAGCAGTGAATTACCTTGACCCTGATCTTTCAAACAGTTATGCATGTGATTTATGAAGTCAATACCAGCAGTATCAGGCCTTTTAATCTATTCATTTTCTTGCTATGTCAAAAGTCAAAACCCTTCCGAAATAAGACACCTGTTGTGAAGTTGTAATAACCGAAACGCACATTTCCCTACAACACCTGTATGGAATTGCACTAAAAAAAAAAAATAAAATAGGTCTTGTAAATGGGAGTCCAAGAAAGTTTATTACAGACAATTTGGCAGGCTCGGGTTTATGGTAACGCAGTGTTTCTACATACAGTTTTAAGACTAGAACAATTATAAATCTTTTTAAAAAAATCTACTAACTTTTCTTGTTAATATTAACATCAATTTCTTTAAGTTAGTAATCTGCCATTACAGGAGCATAGCACCAATTTAATATTTATTGCTGTCATTTATCCCTACAAATATATTTTCCCAAGATATTTACAACTGTACAAATATTCACAAAAGTGCAAAATTAAGACTTTATCCTGTGTAACCGTTCGTTGTGTTCGGTGTCGAGTCTCACGCGCCACGATGACTGCCGTCTTGCCTTTCTTATTGCTGTGTGGTGAAAAGTCAGAACACCCTGCTGTGAGTACAGCGATTTGGAGTGAAAATTTCCAACAACCGCCTCTTCTCCCCCCTCGCTCCCCACCCGCCTTCAGCTCTGTTACGTGCCGCAGTCACAGCCCACTGGAAAGCGTCTCTATACATCGTTCGAGCCTTGGCTGGCGCAAGAGGAGAAGCTATCGTATAGAGAATCGCTCAGGGATTCTAAATTGTCCACGTCGTGCCTACCCGAGCTATTTAAGGAAGCTGCTTCTTTCTTTCCATTTTCTTCCTTTTGTCCTTCAACCTTGTTCAGACAGTTCTTCTCTTTTTCTAATATAAGTACGTTATTGCTGTTAAATTTATTGAGAGACTCCAGGGAAATTTTAGATAATCTATTCTGGGAATCGTCTTTTGTTTCTTCAGTTTGCTTCAATTTCTGTAATAAGTGAGGGAAATATTAGAAAGATATTTCTTATAAAGTTATCCTACTGTACACCATTAATTACTGTCTTTCCAAAGTTCACAGGGTTAAAGGAAATAGATTGTTAGATGCTTAAATATCTGTTATAATTCAATAGAACATTAATGTCCATTTTAGTATAAATCATAACTTTAATGTTTCTGCTGAGACAAATAGGACTCCACTTACAAAACAGTTAAGTGCTATTGACGTCTTAAGTAGCAGATCCTGGGTATGCATGTGTTAAGCATCTCCAGCATCTTCACAGTAATTTACATCTTCTTTACGAATACTTTGGGGGGTATGTTTAAACGGGTATTTGTCTAAGTAGAGTTTGGAGTCTGCTAAAAAAAAAAGGTGCGTAGACATGTTCAGAGGAAAAAAATTGCATTTTCCATAAATAACAGACGCAAATGAAACTTGCTAGAGAATAACCTCACATTTTGCATGTGTAAGCCTATTGATTTCCATGGACCCAAACCCTCTCTAATAGACAAGAAAACAAGACAGGAAATTATACTGAACTGGGCCAATCCCCACAGACCAGAATCAATCAGATATTGGCCAGGCCAACTCGGAGAAGTGGTGTAATTCTGCTGGAACACCGGACGATGTATTAGCACATTATATTAAAAACACACAGTAGGATTATACAAGAGTAATTTTATCCCTTTGTTAGCTACAGGTATTTTCAATCAGAGATCTGACCAAGGAATAGTTAGGGAACTGTGCAGGGAGCGGTTCAATAAAAATGACCTGCCGTTCATATACAGGGTGTTTCAAAATCTGTGTAACTAACTCCTCTTACAGATAATATTGTCACAGAAATATGAGATAACATTCAACATTTTACAGGACTCTCGGAGAGGCAAGATGCAAGAATTCTGAGATACGCTGTCAGAGTGCAAGCCATTCCTCATTTTTGGTATTACCATCAGATAGCGAAGACTGAATCAGTAAATTACTGTCAATCCAAGACATTAATATTTTGGTTTAGATAGAAAATGAAACGGTATTTTAAGCACACTGAAAATATAGCATGGCCAGATGTATGGATGATGTGGGTCATTACATACGCAGTTGTAAAGGGTCATTAGAATTTTTTGAAAAATTCAAGTTTCAAGTAAGTTAAACGTTGTGCATGCTGTGCCGCTTAACCCTGGAAATCTTGGGCAAGAGGAAGACAAATTGTTACATAGTTTGATCGCTTGTTTTTATGGCTCATTAGATAAAAATCGAAATGCCAGCCCAATGACTGTTTATGTTGTGATCTTGTTGTATTTCATATGCTAACAATGCCTGGATTAGTTTAGTATTTTTATCAAATGTTTCAAACAATCTTAAGCAAAGCAACAGGAGATGCTGAAGTCTTAGTAAATGAAAATTTTCTGTTTGGTTCATGAATTAATCTTCAGTCTAAAAGGTTTTAGGGGATGTTATGTCAGATTCTGGTTTTAGATGATAGTTAAAACGAAGGTCTTCAATATCTGTGATTACAATGTTTTCTGAAATAGAGGAATATAACCCATGGTAAAGGGAACAAACACAAAGTTAGGACCCTTCAATATAAATTCTCCACAATTTCAGCTTAAAATGTTCTTCCCTTTGCCCTCATTTAAAATACTATACAGTATTACTGAAACAGTTGTTTCACTTCTCTGGAGGCCAGATGAGAAAATTCTCAGACATGGCATCAATAACATACATATTAGCACTTTTTGCTCTTCAGAGTACTAAACCTAAAATACGTTATTACATGACAGATGAAATGATTTTTCTTTGTGTATATTTTTCCCACTTCATAGCTTTTCTTTAGATAAATTGAATGTGGCTGCTTAGCACAGACTTGGGGCTGCAAGAAGTCAATACTGGTGTTAGTAAGGTCTATGATAAAACTTTTATTGATTCAAATGGAGCCAATTTCCGCTCTCGGGTAGGAGGAGCAGAGACACCTAGAGTATTCGCTGCACAGAGCAGTCCAGATGAAGTATCAAAATAAGAGTAGGATCTTTGGCTGGCTGAAGGATAGATTTAAACCACAGGACAGGCTGGCGTGAATTCAGTGGTATATTCTGCATATAAGTAGTATCAATAATTTACTATACCCTACAAGCACAACCTAGGCTACAATCCTACTTTAATCACACCCTAGTTTGTAATTTAATATAAGGCTAACAGTTTATAAAATATATTTGAGAAACCGCAGGGAACGAAAGTATTCCCTACAAATTTTAAGACAAATCATTGAATGAAATGAAATTGAAGTGAAGCGGTGCCCATCAGTGAAACCCACTGGCAAAAGATACATAGAGTAGTGAACAGTACATCTACGATACATCGAGAATTAGAGGCAAAACTAATTCTAAAAGTTGTTGTAGCAGAATTTATTACTAAAATAGAGACAGAATTCAGAAATAAGTTATGGATATTTTTTGGACATACATTGTCCTTTTTAGATGTCTTACTGCCCAGTTACATCCTTTTGTAAGGAAAAAAAAAACCTTTTCCTTTCTTTAACACATTACTGCAATAGTATGCAAGTATGCAAAGGTAATGCTTGTGTGATGTGGAAAGCAATATTTTGCGTTTTTTCATTTGATGTAAGTGTAATCTGTTTGGCGACAATACACTGTTTCAGGCTGCCTATTGCTAATTTTATAATCAGGTAAGAATGTGGGGTCATCTGGATGGGACTTTTGGTAGGGAATTAACATTCTAGAACTGTACTCAGGTATCAGAGGTACAATATGTACAATATGATCTTATCTCACAATTTTTTGAGTACAGCTGCACTTAAATCTGTTAAATTTTCCGTTAAATCGTATATGGAATAAAAATATATTTGTAGTTAGAAAGTTAAAATATGATATTCTAGTCTTTGACACATAGAAGAAAACTCATTCACAGCCTGAGCTCCATGAGCAAAAATAAAGAAAACTTTACGCAGAGATATTAATGTAAGAATCTGCATAATCAACAAATAATTTTCTCCCACAGTAACAACATGATGTGCATTCCTAGACTTGAAAAGTCAATGATAATTTCTTTAAACTTGGCATATCAGAACAAATGTTACCCCAAGTTCTTTAAGAATTTTTTCTGTAGTTATTATAGATACAATTTGGAAAAAAATACCAGAGAGTATTTATTTTGATTCATCCTTAATTACATTTCTTATTTTTCACGGCAGTCACAACAGCTGCTAGATGAATCAAAAGGCAAAACCAAAGCAACTATTATTAGAATTTATTTGATAAATTGTGTATGTGGTTAAGTAGTGTCTTTAGTTTTGTTCATGTAGATTTGTTACTGACTTCACCAGAGCCACAGATATAACAAGGAACAAGGGTTAGCCCAAAGATGTTAGTATTGTGCATTTTAAAGTAGTTAGTTCATTAATGCATTTGAGTCACACTAATGTGAATCAGTAGCTTTTCCTGCAGATAGGAACATTTGGCAGCAGATCAGATGCGTTTTGTATCCACGAGGAATGGGTGAGATTTGGTAATAGTGTAGAGAGCGCCTAACCTCTAGGTCATGGGTTCCAATCAAATCTTTCCTATATTAGTAGTGACTTTCTGCACAATGAACAGGTGGTTTTATCACCACAGGAAAAAAAAGGACTTGGTGATTTTGTTCAGCGTTGCTAGAAGAGCTAAGATGGCCCCAACATTACGTGCTTGCTCTCAGCCAGGATTCTTCTCAGAAGTGACACTTAAAGCCCTTTCAGCCTGAAGGTGTTGACTTTGCTGCTGACTATTCTGCATCTGTTCTATGTATAAATAAGGTGTCTGCTGCATTCGGTGTGGTCACTTACATGTTTTCCTAAGTATTAACTTAAGGGAAAAGGTAAAAAGATGTAGTCACAGATTTTGGTCTAAGCAAAAAAAAAAAAGGCTCAGTGCACAAAAGGACTGTGATTTTCACAGTGCCTCTGTAAAAGCATTGGCCCATCATCCTAAAGCAGATCAATGTATAGCTTGTTTTACTTACACTAACTATATTTTTGTATAGAAAATCCATACTGTTACAGCCTTAGGGTATGGGAGCATTTGTTGTTCTACTCTGTGTAAGCGGAGAGCTTCCCACCACTGGTGTTTCTTAGCTAGTCAGTACGCGGTGCGTTATACCACCTGAGAGCAGTGACTAGTTGTCAGAAGAGGAGAAACTCTATCTGACATAATACAGACATTCATCATGAGTCACATCACTTTGAAATAAACTCAGGAGTCATGAATCAGAATAATGTTTCCTTGTTGGCAACATCCTAAAGGGAATAACTAAAACCCATTAGCGATATAATAAAATCTGGCATGTCACTTCAAGCACAGCAAATTAGGAAAACAAAACTAGCCTGCAGTTACACTGATACATTATAAGTAGGTGTTATTTCTACATTAATACATCAAATTACATTTTTTTTAAACTTTAAAAATGAGAGGTTACATGTGGGTAGAATGCATTTTCAGCGCTGTGTGATCAAGGACCAGTCACAACTGCAGCTGTTCTGAACGGCTCAAAGGCTCTGCAGGTCTAACAGGAAGGAGCAGGGAAGGATGGGCTGGTTCACAGGTACACAGGACCCCACAGCTGGCATGCAGAAAGGAATGCAACAGCAAGTCCATTTTTTCTATATGCTAACATGCAGAAGCTCTGATTGCCTGGAGGTCAGGCTATGCTTATAAGGCATGCCAGAGCCCAGAATTAGCAATGAACCATTCTGCAGGATAAATGTGTTTTCCAGCTGTCTAAGTTTAGTTAACCAGCACTTTAAAGGGCTCAGAATCAGTTACACACAAGAATAAAATGAACTTTATTTATGTCTCTCATGCACTGGGCAATTTAGTTTTTAGATTAACACAAAGGCAAGAAGGGCATTGCTTCAAGTGAAGTATAACTGCAAAACACTATTGGGTAAAAACAACTAAATTGCTATGAGAATTAAATATAGATCAACAAAATCAATACTTAATTGTATAACTCAAGGTCTTTCATTTCAGATCTGATCTCTAATAGGAGATACAAAGTATGTTCACTTTTTAGTTATTATTTAAGACTTTATTGTGAGGGAAAAGAATTTTCTAGATTTTACCTTTTTAAAAACTGTTAGTTACTTTGTCTGCATATGTTCAAGATAACTTGATCCCACAATGCCACTGTTTCTATTTTAAATTCAGAGTTTTACCAATTTAGATATCCTCTAGTCCTATAATTGCTTTGTATTTATGACACAATGGGTCTAAGTGGGATATGCAGTTGCAGCATTACATAGGTTGCTCATATATAACCCGTTTAGTAGGACATTTTTAATACGTTCACAGCTTCTTGTACAATAGGTATATTGAGATACAGAACAGTATTCTGATCAGAGATATACTGGTGTAACCAGAAGTAACTTCCCACTGAATTCAGTGGTGTTACTCAACGGGTTTGCAGTAGAAAGGTGTAAGGTGAAAAGGGTTGGTTTTGAACAACCAGGTAGTAGCTTTCCATCAGCTAGCCAGGACAGAATGCAATGGTAGACTCCGTGGAAAGTGAATAATCTCCAGATCTCATTTAAACATCAGGTGGACAGGTAACACTCTGCAGTGAAAATAGTTGTACAGTCACATCCAGGAAACTACAAAGGTGAAAGCTGTAACTGCATGACCTCTGCTGTATTACAGCTGAGCTAAAAATGTGATGTTTGAACTTCTTTCTCTTTAAAGCATAACCTTAAATAATAAGCTAAGCCTTGCTCTCCCTTGTATATTGTCAGAAGCTTTCATCTATTTTCTGGACTGACAGTAAAATAATTTTTGAAATAATGAATCACTTTTTTCTACTTGAGCAGAAATCCCACGATTATTTTGCTGTAGCAGACAATGACATTCTCAAAGACACACCATCAGATTTTCAAGATAAACAGTAAGTGCCAGTTTCTTGGGAAAAAATGCATTGATGTGAAGTATTTTTAAGTTCATTAGTCTGTTCGCAGTTTATAGGAAAGCCATATATACATAGGTTCATATCATCCACTTATGGCATTATGGGTAATATAACAATGACAACAGAACCAAGGCTTGCCTACTGTATTTAAGAGTATAACAATCTACAAATATATTTTAGTATCACAAGGACAGCATTTCTGGTGATCCTGAATTGTAAGTAAATTACCTTAGAGGAAATAAATCTGATAAGCCTGAACTGTGTATGATTCATAACTGTAGATCTGGACAAAACAGCTATTGCTTAATGAATGGGTGACTGAGGAGTTGAGACTTACATTGTCTATAGCTTGAATTCTTGCGTGGTTTAGGAGATAAAAAATAGTTTAGTGAATTGAGCCTTATGCTTTCAAAAGTCTAATTTTCATAAAACGATGAGATGACTAGGTACATTCAGCATTCTAATGCCAAGAATATCCTCCTCATAATTTACAAAGTATATGATTATTTTCTTGATATGACAAGACCGTTTGACCTGATTAGGTATATACCAACACTCTTTGAACTTTTGCATAACTTAATAAACCAGGATTTTCAGGTCCCAGTTTCCAGGTCAGGTAAATCTAGCTTTTTACCTTCTGCTCAGTTGTGAACTGAATGCCACAAATGTGGTTGTTTTCTCATAGTGCCTCAGAATGGCCACTGGCTGCCTCAACTGTGCATGGACAAAGTTTATTTAAAACAGAATAAGAAAATATAGTTCTAAGTGGCAGTACCTTGCAAAATGGCCACAATGCAGGTGCTCAGTCAAGTGTGTTGAGGGGATTTATTAAAAAGAAAAGCAATTAAACACCAGTACTTTCTCCAGAAGGTAAAGCAGGGCCCCACTCTGTTCACATTGGCAGAATCACCCATTTTGCTTCTCACAGAGGGAATGTACCCTAAAAGCAATGCTTACTGCAGTCAGAGGCTCATCACAAGGCATTAAGGAAGAAATATCCATGGTGAGAAAGAAAGCCGACACTCAGTTTTTAGAACCTGATAGACTGAAAATGAACAAGACATGCGTAGGATACACTTTACTTTTCAGAGATTCTTTTAGCTCTACTTGTAGAGGGAGTTAGATAACAAAATTGTTCTGATTTTCTAGTGATGGGGAAAAAATCACAGTGAAAAAAAATTCACACTGAAAGATAAGATTGCTGACAAAGTTATTGAACTCAACCATTTGAAGTTCAATACTATTTCTTGACAGAATTATGTTGAGGGTTATGTTGCCAGTGGTAACCTACTGAATGGCACTGGGACTATGCAGTCCTAAGTAACTTCACTGTTTCCATCTTCATCAGACTGTATTTCACTACACAGCATTTACATATACAGAGGTTCGTCCTACTGAATGAAAGCAGTTGTCCTCACCTTGATGAAAGTATGGCTGATTGTTTCAATAAAGAAGGGGCTTTATAAAAAAAGGGCTACAATTTTATCCTAGATTAGAGGTTTGGAGGATTTTTTTTTTTAAATTGGGACACTTACTCAGAACTGAATCAAGAAGGGGAAAAAAGTAGTTTAAGAAAGATTTTTTAAATCTAATACAAAATGTGGTTCTTAAAGAGACAGATTCTATCCCACATTAGACTGTAGCAAAAATTTCCTCTCAAACTCAGTAAATACAGGATCGTACTCATACAACATATAATCTCACTGACATTTTCAGTAATCGGGGTCATTTTTCTGTATGGCTGAACTATGCTCAGACTACTGTTCCTAAGTATTAGCTGTGTTCTTACCTGTCTTCATCTTCCACCTTTGGCTTTTCTGAACAAGACTATTTATTTTGGTAATTACAAAGACACTTATCCTCTCGCTCTCCAGTGATGTCTGAGTTCTGGCCTGTAATGTCTGTATGTCAGTCACCCAGCATACTGATGGAAACGGAATTGCACTTCAAGACTGTACTGCAAATGGTAATTGGTAGTGGGAAATGATTTTCCACACTAGTAATCCTCTCTTTTGAGTACTGGACTAGATTCACTTCACGTTAGCCTGTGACTATCCAAGGTACATCAGCTGACCTAAGGGCAAAAAGACACAAGCAGCAGATAGAGAAGGAGCAATGTTATGTGGCAGCATCAAGAGCAAATCAGCAGTACGAAGAAACCATGTGGAAATAATTCTCCCAGCTATGAAAATTGGCTTGTTGGATGCACTAAGAGGGCTGTGCTGTCCGCAGGGGAGTTCAAAGAGTATGGATCTCTGCTGGAAGACCTGCAGAGGAAAGAAAGGGAACGTCCCTTCTTACAAGTTTTAAAGATGATTCACAGAGGTCATTTAAACAAAGGAGTGAGCTCCACAGCGAATAGTTTTCTCATTTTTAGCCTTTGAGGAAGACAGTTGGGAAGAGACAAACAATCTTTGCAGACCCATCAGTCCACCTCTGCGTGACTGCACATTTAGCCATTGTGGCAGGAGCCTCCATGTTTGTGTACATGGTGCACACACATCAGAATGATACTTCTTCCAAGCTCTCACCAAGCAGACATACAGAGGTGATAATTTTCACATTTGGAAGCAGGATCTTCTTTATTCTTAAAAAAATCTGAATTAGCATGCTTAAACCCCACCCCAAGAAAATAGTTTATTTTAGGAGCCTGAAGTTGTCATTTTCCTTTCCGCTCCAGATTTTAATCAACTCTCTATGTATCAGAGTTTTTTTACCTCTAATGAATCTAACCAAAACCCATTGCCCTTTCTCTCCCCTTCTGTGACACCTGGCCTCTGGAAGGCACTAATGAAACCCACCAGGTGTGCCCTCCTCTATAAGGATGTGGATACCACCTTTCCTCAGTGAGGGCTAGGGGATGTGGCTGGGTGATCATGCTGCATGTTGCACTGGTAAGTGCTCCTGGAGGCAGCCGAGGAGGAAGAGGCTGTAGCCCAGGTTGCCTTCCCAGTAAACCTGCTGCAGCCTGAACTATATGCATACTGTTTTCTGACCCTGTGCAGTGAGACTACAAAAGTTCCTTTGTAATCAGAGAAAACTGGGACAGGATAGATGCAAATAATGATGCTGGTTACATGACAGCACTTGCCACCTCTTCAGCTAACATTATGATCTGCACAATTTCCAGTAGTGATTCAAGCAAAGCATGAATTGCAGAATGGAAACCTATGTTTAAGTTCATCCGCCATCAAATCCTACATAACAGTACAGTTATTTCCATGTACTTTCTAAATTTATGCAAACAATGTATTTTTGCTGTAGGGCAGAATATTTTGAGGGACAGAGGCACAACATGCACAAAAATCTGAGCAAGAGTTTCAGATATAGGCTGCAGAACCAAATTAAAGTAGAAGGATAAAACCTCTCTTGCAATTTTTTAGTTCATTTCAGTACACCAAGTTGTATCAATAAAGAGCCCATAGTATAAGTCAGCTAGAAACTAAATGCTATGAAGGATGTTCCATTTTATGTCGTTTGAATTTGATTAGTGATTAGTCTTGCTGGTTAAACCACATGGGAACAGAAATCAAAGTTTCTCTACTGCGGCTCTGTAACAACTGGAAAACGTTGTTGGCTCATGTCCTGTACCATGATGGGATATTAACCTAAAATCTAATTAATCTATGAATGAATTACGGTTCTAGAAACATACTATATTATAATCAATTTTAAGTGAGTTCCTAACAGAAGATAAGATGAAGAAAAAGCTGTAAAATTACCAGAGGTTGATAAATTCTGTTTACTATGACTGATGATTTTTATGGAGGGTAATTTTACAATCCATCAAACTTTCGTCAGTTCAAGAATCATGCTGCCAAACGTATGCCGTAAATTAATTTTTAAATTTACATATTTATTAAAAATCTTACTGAAAACAGCAGGAAGTAAGCCTTGTTTGAATAATAAAATAACTTGTTATTCTACTGGAAAGAAAACAAAAAATAAACAATCAACCTTCTATTAAGATGATTTTATAGTAAGGCAATAATTATAAACAGCTACATGAATTAGTTAACCAAACAATGTATTAAATAGCCAACCCAAAATTAATCAAGAATTAAAAAAACTGTTGGAAGATAATCAAGTAAAAAATGTAATTTAAAAGCTGAGAAATTAATGGCTGAGTTTCAGATGTGCTTGAGGACATGTTTGTTAACTCAGGCCCACAGGCAGGAGCTCCCAGAGTCCCTGTGAAAGCATGGGGAGCTGCAGGTGTCTGCCTGCGTGGCTTCCCCACTCAAGGTGCTGAAGAGGAGAGGAGTGTTAGCAATCTTCCCGTGCACGTGGCCACAGTAATGTGCCCAGTGTGATGTGCTGCTGGCTCAGGAAATCGTTCTGTGACCCAAGCCTACGTTTATTCTCACAGAACAGGAGTCCACTGTAAGAAGGCGTTACAGCTGCACCCTGGGTGCCTCCCGCTAAAAGCTGAACAAGAACCATAGAAACATCTGCTGAACAAGGGAATAAACAGAGACAACAAAGGAGCAAAGACCATGGCACGTGGTAGGATGTGGCATAACCCATGAGGAGAGCAAGAACTACTTCCCCACCATTTATACAAGGAAGGATGAAGAAGTGTGCCAAAATGGTGGAACTGGGAAGCACAGTGATATAATCTGGGGCAAGTAAGGCACCTCAGAGACCAGCCGAGCAGAGTTCTTGGTTGTGTCTACTTGCAAGGCCTCATTTCAATGTTACCCATCAGTTATGTTACAAAGATTTTCTGCTTCACCTTTGACATATTACTCCGCTGCTGTGATTCCTGTGCTGTCCATATCCCACAGACATGCTCCTGGTATCAAAAAAGCACCAGAGCCAGGTCTCACGTCCTCATTGTTTCCTCCCCTGGTCTCACCTCCACAACTGCTGCAGTTACCTTTGACCACTACCACCGCTGGGGCCAGCCATTCACACTTTTAAAATGCCTACTTTGCGCGTACAAAATACATAAGCCATCCTGCCTGCATCCATCAGAAACAAGACTTGCGTTAACTATAACAATTGTGCTTCCTTGCTCAGCCCTCTCACTTGTCTCATGAGAGACCGGGGTCAAGGAACAGGCCTTCTCATTTGATTTACGGATTATGGAGTAACAGCTGTATGTTCAAATACTGCAGTATGCCTGGTACCTAAGAGAATCCGTGGTGTTTGGGGTGTCTGCCATGGTTACCAGAAGAAAGCAGTATGCCTGTGCTCGTGGTGACAACACCGAGAACAGAAACAGGCTAAGATTAGATTCAATAATTTAGCCAGTGGACTAAAATAGATCTTGATGGAAAAAAATACAGATTGTAACTAATCTCATGTTTATCAGACAACTCAAGGATATAGTCCTGGCCTCAGGACTCAGTAACCGTGTGGATTAATCCAAAAGGAAATGAGACACAGGGCTACATGCAGGGAACAGGCAATTAATGTCATAAATGCAGATTGTAGATGATATTCCTTTGCCCAGCTCTAAAGGATGATCAAAAAGAAACATTGTGAATTAAGCAGAGTAATGCTGGGCACCTAGATGACCACTGCTGGAGATGCAGATGGAAGTTCCTACAGCCAGGAGATTTATGAAGTGTTCAACTTGCCTCCTCACAAAATTAAAGCAGTGATACACATTTTGATTAATACACATATCATTTGGCTGTGATCCGAGGAGAATTTTAGTTAATTTATGGGTTTAGATTTGTTTGTTTCATCTTTTAGATACAAGTACATCTGCTTCTGGTCATGAGAACCTTTATCCTACTTTGTGATTCAGCCAGGCATACAAAATGTCTCTCACTTGGATCTGGTAGGAGGCATTAGTGGTTGCAAACTCTCTGTGAGGGGCACAGCCTCTAAACAGAAAGGAGTCAAGGACAAGTGTGCTGGACAGACCTTTGCCTTTCCACCATTGCCTTCCCTGGATACCAGCAAGGTTCAGGTTAAGCAGCTAACAGGATCTAAAAGGCTGGTAAACATTTGTGCTGAGTCCACCTGGGCTATAAAAGTCCCCTCTTAGAATGTAAGGTGTTATTGTGACAAGGCTTTGGAGGCTTTTTTGGAGAAAGGAAGCACAGTGAAAATATATATTGGGAACCCCAGTTCTGTGGGGTCTGACCCCCCTATTTGGCTGTGAGAAAACCTTTGTTGGGAATGATTAAAGAAGGAATTCGGTGTGAGGAACCAGGACAGGCTCCTGTTCCCACAGTGGGCTTCCTGCAGTGACAGAATAATGTAGTATTTTTTGTATTGATTTTGCTACAATTTGTGTATAAATAAAGAAATGTGTATGTGAAGTGATAGCCAGCCACATGAATGGATTTGTTGGACAAATGCTTTAGAAGATTTATTGACCTTGGCAATACAGAAGTGTTACTGCAGTATTAACACTGCAAACTGTTGTGAGATACTGGTAATACAGAACATGTTCCTATGCCTAAAATACAGATTATAATATTGTTAATATAATAGGCCACTAGGAGGACTAAAATACAACTGGAATTCATGCAGACACAATATAGAGCTAACATGCACTCATTTTTTGAATGACCAAAGATGATACAAACAGGAAACTTGGATAAAAATACAGAATAAAGCAGTTCCCAGGCCCTATTAGCGAATGAGTAATTTGAAAAGTGTTGCTGAAAATGAACAGGCATTTGATATTTATTGGAATACAAAAAAAATCTTTAAAGTCTTGATTTCTTCAATATTTTATATTATTCAGGGTTCAAATACTTGTAAGAATGGAATAAAAATTTCCTCCGTGCGCAGACGTTGTTAGGAGCCCTGTATGGACAGCAGGACTGCTGAAGGTGGTATAGTTCTGCTCATGCAAAACTCTTTGCAGGATCAGGGTGTAAATTTGCTTCTGACATTCTGAAAGTTCCTCAGCAGAGGGGCGATGTGTTTGTGCTTAGCCCTTGCAGTGCAAGATCCCATCTTGAGTAAGAATGCTTGATGAGAATATTAAGTGATAATGATTATTTGCTTAGCACTGCTATGGGGCCTTCAAAGCCCTCAAAGCAGCCTGCTAACAGTAGTGGATTAAATTCTAAATGCAGCTGGAAGGTATTATTTATATTCTTTATTTAAAAATGGGGAATTTAAAGCAAGAGAGGTTTAGCAATTTGGACAGTCAGCCAGAACATCACCCTGATCTCCACAGTCCTGCACTCTGAACTGCTAAGCTTTTTGTCACTATTTGTATATTTATTTTTTTCTTTGCAGGCAGAAAATTCTCTGTGGAAAGACAGAGGCCTGTATCGTTCTCCACTAGAGAGCATCTGAAATGCTCTTCAACATACAGGACCTGGCATTTTATCCCATGTATGTGGTAGTTAATCAAATGTTTTGCACTGACTTCAGTAGACTTTGGATCAGACTCTTGATGCATTAGAGATAAATTATTTAACTTACTGAGTTCCCCTAGAAACAAAATATTGAGCTGCAAACAAAGCTAACAAACACCAAATGGGATACCATCTGCTGCAATGAACAGAACATGACCAGTTTCCCCCGTGCTTGAGATTCTTCCAAAATACAATCTCAAATAGGTTTGTTAAACTCTCAACTGTCTCACAAAATTGGCTTAGCACAGGTTAGCAAATGCTAATGCCACCAGCAACAGCAAGCCAGACTGATATATCAATTGGAGTTGTCTGTGATTTTATTTCTATTGGACTGCCTTGTGTAAAAGCTCAGGGCTTCTTTGCTATCCAGAGCCTATGGAGCCTATGGAGATGTATCTGTTCGTGCCCTGTGTACTAGGGCCTATGGACACCGAGTAGTTTCTGTCCCTGAGTAAATATGAATGGTAATTATCTATATAAAGATGCACTCATAAATCTGGATTCTTTTATCGTTTGACATCCAGACTCCATGCCTTACAACCTGGAGGCAAAAGAGGCTCTGGAACTGACTGCCCCGGGGTGGAAACAGAGTCCTACCATTTGCCATGGACTGAGCCAGACTGCACTGGAACAGGGTGAAGCTCTGGAACACCTGCAGTACATTGATGACATCATCACGTGGGGCAACAGCAGAAGTATGGACTGAGCCAGACTGCACTGGAACAGGGTGAAGCTCTGGAACACCTGCAGTACATTGATGACATCATCACGTGGGGCAACAGCAGAAGTAGTTTCTGAGAAAGGGAAGAAAACAGTCCAAATCCTTCTGAAAGCCGGTTTTGCCATAAAACAAAGTAAGGTCAAGGGACTTGCACAGGAGATCCAGTTTTTAGGAATAAAATGGCAAGATGGAC